>NC_141368.1:24131931-24709622 GCF_963921425.1 Dryas octopetala | reverse complement strand
GGGCGGGTCGGCGGCGTGCGGGGTGGAAGCCGAGGCTCGGGCCGGGGCTGTGCTTGGCGCGCCTCTGGGTTTTGGTCGCTTTGGGCTCGGAAGCCGTAGGCTCGGGTAGGAAGATTCGAGCTGCTCTAAGCATTGGAGGTAAGCACTTTGAAATTCTTCCTAGCCATTTGATTTGTTGATTTTGCCTTGGAAAATCTTGGAAAATTTAGAACTGTGAGAAATTGTAGTCATCCAGTCTGATGCGGACCTTGGAATTCTTATTTAGAATTTGTGGAAAATGTGAGTAGGGGCAGGTGAAGGTGCAGGTGGGATGAACCTTGTCGAGCACTGGGTAGGCCACACGCCTTCATTTTTGGACTTTGTAATTTATTGGGTGTTGTGTTTTTGACCAAGTACCTAGGAGCTGACATAAATGGGTCGGAGCCTGTGTGGGCTGTTGAAGCCGCGGAATACGGGTAAGGCTTGGGTTGTGATTGCTCTTCCTGTTGATTTGATTTTGTGAATATTGAAGTGCATGATTGGTAGCTGAACATTGGAAAGTGATAGAGTGAATGTTGTGAAATTGGGGGTGGAAGAGCACATATGAGGGGTGGGAAACCATTAGTGATCTGATATGTCCATGGTGTTGTCTTGGTATTCCGAGCACTTCCCATCTTGATTTTTTGGTTTGTCTTGGATGGGCAGGTGTGGTGGGCATGCCAACGTCCTAGAGGGAGGTACCAAGGAGGTGGAGCCCGAGGAAGAAGCATCCACAGGTGGGAAGCATGACATGGGTGTTAAAGATAGTGGTCTGAGAGAGGATCCCAAATAAATGTTTTGAGCAAACATGGCCCGGGGGCAGGGGTGGGCGGACCATCGCCCTATTTTTGTTTGAGTTATATGGTCGGGTCGGATGTGGCATGTACCGAATTACAAACTCTTTTGATTATGAAGTTTGTACTTGAGTATGTGGATGATTTTGAGGGTGTCCGACCCGTTATTGGATAGGATGCCCTTCCTTTCAATACATGGTATAGTAGGATATCTCTGGAATGCATGGTACGGTAGGATGTCTCTGGAATGCATGGTACTTAATTTCCCTTGAATGCACGGTACTGATATGGGTAGGGTCGGATGTCCGATGGCCCGGGTGCCCATACACACAATTAACACTTTGAATGAAAAAATGTATGTGGTAGGACATTCATTCATTAAAGCGATATAAGATAGATGAAATTGAAAAAGTCCCCGGGGGGTACAACATGTGTCTACTTGTAAAAGTAACGGAGGTGCTCGGCATGCCATGGGTGGCCGAGTTCTTTACTGGTTGTGGCGCAGAAGCCTGTATGTGCCTGGACGGACGACCTCAATGATTTTGTAGGGCGTTTGGGGTAGGGCAGGTGCTGGAGACATAAACAGCCATAGAGGGCTTAACTTTTTTTTTTCTTCTTGACTGAAGTCGTATAGCAGGACCTGGCTGATACCTGATTGCCTCTGACTACCCCTGTGTCACATGGGGTCGGGAACTTAATCAAAAGCAAGTGGGTGGAGATCATAACCTTAAGTTGGTTAAGGGCCGGTCGTCCCAGGATGACGTTGTAAGCCGTGGGGCAGTCGACCACCAAAAATTGAGTGGTTGTGGTAGTGGACGAAGGATACTTCCCGAGGGTGAGTGGGAGATAGATCCCACCAAGAAGGGTGATCATATCGCCCGAAAAACTGAGTAAATGAGCGATCGACCGGTCAAGCCTCTCCTGGTCAATTCCAAAAGCTGTGAAGGCTGAGGCGAAGAGGATGTTGACGGAGCTACCACAATCGACAAGGATCCGAGCCACGTCGAAATTAGCTATGGTGGCCTCAATGACCAAAGGGTCATCGTGTGAAAAGATTAAATCATGTTCCTCCTCCTCAGCAAAGGAAATGGGCGACCACCCGAGCTTAGGAAACCTGGGGGTGGGTGGCTACCTTGCCCTGCGTCCAGTTGACGCGGAACATTTTGGTCCCTTCGCGGGGGGGGGGGGGGGGGGTTCCTCCTCTCACCACTCCGGAGAGTGGTGTGTTCGTCCCTGTCGTGGGGGTTCCTCCTCTCACCACTCCGGGGAGTGGTATGTTCTTCCCTGTCGCGGAGGAGTCGCTTATACAGCTGTGTTGTATCCTTTTGGAGGTCGAGATGTTCCTGGGTTCGTTGGAGTTGAGCCTCCAATCGTTGGATGTATGCCTCCTGATCAGATTCGGCAGTCTTCTTGCCTCTCTTGTCACCCAGCGGGGTGTTGTCGACTTGGTCGAGAATAGGACTTCCGTCAGACATTGCAGGGGTCAGAAGGTCAGAAAGTCCTTGCACCTCAACTGAGGGTAGAGAATCAAATAGAAAAAAGTTGCTACATTCCCACAGACGGCGCCAAACTGTTGATGCTCAAAAATGGTAAAGCAGTCAACGTCGAGTCGAACCACGTAGGCCCGTTGACCCACCACTGAGAGGATGACACGTCGAAGTGGGGCAGGAACGGGTAGCTGGGTCCGACTAGTGAGTAATGAGAGAGACTGATATCCAAAGCACCCTGCACAGGTACACAAAAGTGAGCGAGAAGGGCACCGGTGTGGTGCCGGCCAAAGCTCCTCCGACGCTCAAGTCAGTGTTCAGAGAGATCTGAGAGCAGAGTGAGTGAATAGTATAATATTGATTGAATTTGTCCTTTTATGACAAGAAAGTATCTCTTTTATAGTACTTTTGGAAGAGTGTCAACCAATCCGGTGATGACACGTGTTCCTTGTAATGACTCGCACTGTAAGAGCGCCACATGTCACCTGTCTCGAGGATCTGAATGAGTTGACATGGGTCGGGGCCTAGGAGGCTTGAGCTTGGGAGGCCGGAACCTAGGAGATCAGGACCTAGGGGGCCGGAGCCTATGAGGCCGAAGCCTGGGAGGTCAAGGCCTAGGAGGCCGGAGCTTAGGGGGCCGGAGCCTATGAGGCCGGAGCCTAGGAAGTCAAGGGCTAGGAGCCCGGAAAGGGCTTAGCCTTTGGGCCTAGGAAGTCGATGCCCAGGAGGGGCTCAGCTTTTGGGCCTAGACCCAAACGACATGTTGTTAAGCCTTGTGTGACTTGTCGTTATGCCCAGATGATTCATCATACGAACAAGTACCAACTTTAAAAAACATGGTTCTACCGAGCTATGACTGTTAAACAGTCATAACTTTTTATTGATTTGTTGTTTTTTCAGTATTTGCAAGGCTTAAACTTTAATGTTTAGTCTCTAGGTTATATGACTTCATCTCTCAAGCCTAAATCAAATGCACTAAAGTCTTATAAACTTTAAATTTGTATGACTATTCGACAGTCACAACTGTATAACAAACTGATTTATGACCTAATTCAAAATGTTTTGCTCTAAGTTAGTACCTAAACTAAAAAAAATTAGTGTCTTGCTGTTTTACTGAAAAACTATTAATATTTGGTATTTAATTCTAATTTTCTATTAAAATAATTACAATAATAAGGAAAAATAATAAAACTATCCTGCTTAAACTAGGACATCTAATTAAACTAAATTTCAACTCACACCAACAAAATTTAACAATGAAGCAAATTTAAAAACATTCTGAAAAGAAAGTGCATACATTAAAGACAAACAACAAGATTAGACTTACCTCATGGGGAGGGATGGCAATTACGGGGCAGCGGGTACCACCTCGGTCCCCACCCCTGAAATTTTTTAATTTACCGAAACCTCCCAGTTTTCAGTATAAGTGTTTGAGATATCAGTTTACAAGATGATTTCAGTTGATGTGAATTTCAGTTCATATTTGATATTTTGCAGCTTGAACAGTTTTAATGATTTTCCAATTATTCGAGTATTATTTTAGAGGAAAGATTTCAGTTTAAAATATTTATAAAGAGTTTGACAATATTGATTCCAGCTTGAGAACTTTGTTATTTTCAGGGATTAATTTTCAGCTTCAAATTTTATTACTTATTCTTATTTTCAGAGAATGATTATCAGTTTGTGGTTTATGTTTAAGCATGATATTATTCAAAGTGAGTTTCCGGTAAAATGATCTATTTACAAACTGCATATGAGGATTTATTTATTTAGGTTGCATGTCATCCTTTAGAGAGTTCTCCATATATCATGTCTATGAGTTTTCTTTTGCATTCTTTCGAGATCTCCACATGTTTTATAATTTATCAGATTTTTATTTTATGCATTAGGTTGATTCACAACTTTCAGGTGATTTTTGAAAGTGGATTATGAAATAGTTTTAAAACTGAGGGTTTTCAAAAAGAACGAGCTCAAAGAGAATGAGCAGTTTTTATAAAATGATTTTCAAAGGAAAGGTTTTCAATTTTATTTTTGTCCACTCACTGAGATTATTCTCACATTTTGGTTTAACGTTTCCCCCCAGGTATTAGAGTTCGTTGAGGTCAGATCGTACCACGTCGAGGCATTCGAGTTTCTCATCTCCAGCTTATTGGTATTTGGGATCAAGGTCTCCCTTATAAGTGTATTAATGCGATATGATTGTAAGTCTTATTAGACATGCTCTGATTGAGTTTAGAATTACTTAGTGTGGGTCTGAGACCCTTATTTGGAATGCAGTTGGGGTTGGCTGTTGAAACTAGAAATGTTATTCGACTTTGGACAGGTGAGATTGTTCAATTTACAGGAGAGGTGCTGCCAAATTTTCGGTAAGATTTTTCACTTAGATTGACATCCCTATAAAGGTCAAAATGATGTTTGAGGTTAGTGGGCTGACACCCTATTGGTGTTGGACCCCACAAGATCGTCTTGGGTTCTAGGGTGGAATCGGGGTCAGTCCTGTAAGATATTGTGTACACCCTGTGCAAGTTCGAACCAATTTTTCCACCGGCATTTTTTGATGTAATGATTCACTTGCTGATACATTTACCGGTTGAGGCAACTATTGTTGGGCTGGACACTTGCTGATGAAGCGCGCCTATCCTTCAAATTACGAGGAAAAGCACATAAAATTGTTTTCGGAAAGGTTTAAGGAACATGTAAGTGATTAATGACAATAATTGTTGGTATGCATGATTGTTTGTAATCGTTTTTGTAATGTCAATAATTACATTGTCCTTTAACAGATGCAAAAGCTGAGGAAAGATAATTTCATTGATAAATTCTGAAAGTTTACCTTTATCCACGATTTTTGACCTTTTTACAGCAACGATTCTCTCATCTGCCAACATGTCTTTGTAGACAGTACCTTGGCCTCCATTGCCAAGAATTCTATCATTACTAAAATTATCTGTAAACTTCTCTAACTTCTTTGATTTGAACAACTTGATTTTCTCAACATTAACTTCACCTGATGATAATTGTTTTTCTAACTCAAAAATAAATAGCCATTTTGTTTGAAAAACATTTGCTTACGTTTAGTGTCTTTCATTTTCTTTATGACTTTGTATACCCACCATGCACCAATAAATAGTAACAATAATCCAGCCCCAGGCCAAGCCCTAAGGCTAGGTGGGCTGGGCTACCGCCTAGGGCCCAGCCTAGTCCAAGGCCTCCTACTGCATTTATATTGGGTCTTTTATCCATTTACAAAATTGGGTTAATTGACTTTTTTTTTTTTTTTAAAGGCCTCTTACAATTTTTTTATTTTTAAATTTATAATAAACTAAAAACTAATTTAATTAATTTTTTTTTTTGTTAGATATTGGATGAGAATCTTCTATTCTACAAGTAGAAGACAAAACTACCTTTTCATCCTCCATTCCTCTTCGTCTCTATCACTCTCACACTCTTGCTTCTCTTTTTTTTTTTTTATTCAGTCGAATCACACTCTTGTTTCTCATTCTTTCAATTTTTTACTTGTCTTTAAGTTTCAAGCCCTTCAAAGAAAGATAAAGAGATTGAAGAGAAAGTCAATATGGTAGGTAAAACCCTAATTCTCCAGTTTTATTTTTAAAAATGTAATAGATTTTTATATTTAGAAAATTAGGATTAAATACCAAATATCAATAATTTTTCAGAAAAGCAGTAAGACACTAATTTTTATTTATTTAGGTACTAATTAACCTAAAACAAGACATTTTAGATTATGTCACAAATTAGTTTGCTATACAGTTGTGACTGTTTCAAATTCATAAAAATTCAAAATTTATAAGGGTTTAATGCTTTTGATTTAGGCTTGAGGAATGAAATCCTATAACCCAGAGACTAAACATTAAAGTTTAAGTCTTGCAAATATTGAAAAAATAACAAATTAATAAAAAGAGTTATAACTGTTAGACAATCACAGTTTAGTATAACCATATTTTTTAAAGTTGATATTTAAACTGAAATTTAGTGTCTAAAGTGAAATACATAAACGTTTTGGTAGTTAAAATGAAAAAACATTGCAATTTGGTACTAAAGTCAATGGACTTTTTTATATTTAACTTCAAACCCTAATTTCTGTTATGAATTTATGATAAATTGAATGTTGATACCCATGTTGATCCAGCAAAATTACGCGTGGTAAAAATGGAAGTGATGAGGCTTAAATGGGGTTCGAATCGTTGTTTGCCCAAACACGGGTTAAGAAAAGAAGTCCAAGAGACTATAAACGTGTTCATAGGCCCGAAAGGTCTAGTGAATAGGGTGAGGCCCAAGAATGGACTCGAGACCCAGGGACCAAGGCCTAACTGTGGGCTTGGCGACCAATGGGCCAAGGCCAATGAGGCTTGGTGATCCAAAGAAGCGAGGTTAGACTAACCTCGGCTTAGGACACGGGTTAGTAGCCTGTGATGGACCATGGATTAGCCCCCATGGATATGAACACTCAATATCATAGAAGCGCAAGGCATGAATGGGCTTTGGTGCGGTGAACGTGCGAGGCCAAGGGTAGCTTAGCCTTGGCACTCAAGGAAGGCCCAAGCCTCAATGATCTAGGCTCGAGGCTTCGTTTTAAGGGGAATCTCATAGGCCCACGCCCCAAGGGACGCCTTGGGAAAGGGGGGTACTCTGGAGATGACCCGGTACTAGTGTTGGCCTAAGATGACACTTGGAGACTCATAGAGTCCCAGGTGGTGAGATTCGCAGGCAATTAGGGTAGAGTAGATGGGCTTCTTGGCTAGAAGGCCTAGCTCGCGCAAGAGATAGCTTAGGAGGAGGCGTGTTCTACTTGAACAAGGAATCATGACCCTATCCTAAAGTTAACTTAGGCGGCAAGCTATTATGAATCCCAATTAAACAATGACTAGAAGACCTCGGTCAGAATCACTATAAATAGGGGACCCTTACCCTCAGGTATGATATGCAATCCTAACTCTCTAGAATACTCTGAAACAAGGTGTGTTTATTGACTTGAGCGTCGGAGGGTCCTTGGCCGGTACCACACCGATGCCCCCCTTACGCTTAGTGTTCTCTGTCTTAGTGTGCAGGGGAGAAGGAGAGTGACGTAGTGCTCGATATAGGCCTTGACGTGGAGGTCAGAGGCTGGGTTGATCGCGTGACGAATTTTGCGCATCAACATTTGGCGCCGTCTGTGGGAAACAAAGTTTTAATTCCCATTCGAACTTTACCTAGCTGATTCCATAACGGATCTGCAAAAGACACTAGACTTTGATTCGGCTGCACGAATCATGTCTTCGGAGGAAAGCCCTAGGAGCGAGCAGCATGACACCCCCTTGACCGATGGTAAGAGGGGAAAGAAAGGTCGTCACAAGTCCGAAGGCTGAGGGAGGAACTGGCCCGAATGGAGGCTGAGTTGAAACGGGCTCAGGAGGAGCGCGATATGGAGCGAAGGACTGTGGAACGCTATGAACTGATGTGGGTCGAGGATGAGGAGCCTGCCTCTGCTGGAGGTAAACGTGCGCCCACCGAGCCAGAAGCCAAGATTAAGAAGCTGGTTGTCCCTGAACTCCCCTTGGAATCGGTCATGCCGTCCCAGGATTATAGGGAGTACGAGGATGCGAGGCAGATGTTGAATGAAAAATTGAAGAAGTATGGGAAGGAAGTCCCGCTCCGCGTGCGTTCAGAGGTCTATCAGGAAAGGCAAGAGAAAGATAAACAGGCGCCTAGGTTGAACAAACGATAGAGGGAAAGACGACCTGAGGATAAGGATGACCGGGCCCATACGGCCGAGTCAAGCCAGTCACAGGGAAGGGAAAAGGAGCTACCCCTTCCACCGGACCAGACTACTCGACTGCTGTTGGAGTTGAGTGAAAGAATGAAGAGAATGGAGGAGTCGCGGGGAGTACGCCCGTACGTCTCAGGTGGGGGAGAGCAACCTGGTCCTTTTACTAAGAGAATAATGTCTATACCACCAATGAGAAGGTTCAAACCACCTAAGATCTCTCAATATTCTGGGGAGGAAGATCCTATGGATCACCTGTCCAACTACCGCTCGGCCTTGGAGGCCCATGATGTAGATGATGCTACTCGGTGTCGGACTTTCCCATCGACTCTTACTGGGGCTGCCTGCGATTGGTTCTATCAACTCGCTCCAAACTCTATCAATTCATTTGATGAGCTTCGGGAAGCATTCATTGACCAATACATCAACCGAACCGATCGCCTGTACTCCGTAACGGACTTAACTCGAGTCCACCAAGGAGAAAGAGAGTAACTGCGTGATTATATCGCTAGGTTTCAAACCGAGTATGGGCGGTGTGGTAAGAGTAATGATGAGCTCGCATTTGCTGCCTTTAGGGGAGGTCTGAAGGAGGGGCGCTTCCTATTTGAACTAAACCTGAGCGAGCCGTCAACTTACAGGGAGTTGATGAGGCAAGCCATTGCATATGCACAGGCCGAACATAGGACGTATAGGAAGAGAACCTCTTACCAAGAGAATGAAGGTGTTGATCGAACAAGGAAAAGCTACAGAGAGGACCAAGGCCACGCGCCCAAAGGATGAGAAATAAGGCAAGATGAAAGGTCCAGGAGAGGATCTGGCCAAGGTGATCGGAAAGGTGCACCAATCAGGAGGGAGACAAATCAAGTTTCTTACACGCGACAATACAAAACTTACACACCCCTGAATGTGTCTTACTCGGAGATTTGCCACAAATTGAGGACATGCTGCCTTCTCTTGGGGAACAAAAGAGCTTGGTTGGACAAAAGTTTATTAAGAAGTACTATTGTGACTTCCACAAAGACCATGGGCACGGTACTGAGTTTTGTGTGGCCCTGAAGGATTCTGTGGAAGAATTGGCCAAGATGGGAAAGATAGACAGGTTCCTGGAAAAGAAAAATGATACTGAAGAGGAGAGGGCACCTCGACGACACCGAGTGCATATGGTTAGCGGTTGTGGAACCATCAGTGGGGGACCAAGCCTAGCGGGGAATTCAAACCGAGCATGGAAGGAATACGCCCGATGGGCGAAGACTCTCCAGGAGGTCCAAAGCGTTGACCTTCAAGTTAAGAAGGGGAAGACGACTCCATGGGAACCTATAACCTTTACCAAGAAAGATGAAGCTGGGGTCATGTTCCCCCATGACGACCCACTTATGATCGAAGCAGTCATAGCAAACTGCGACGTTGAACGTGTCTTGGTGGATGGTGGGAGCTCAGTAAACATAATTTTTGCTGGAGCCTTTGACAAGCTGAGCGTTGGGCGTGAAAGGTTGGACCGCCTAGTAACCCCAATCGTTGGTTTTTCAGGAGAGGTGGTACAACCCCTGGGGAGCATGTACATGCCAATTTTATGGGAAGTCACTCATGCACAAAAACAATAACTGCAGGGTTTTTGGTGGTGGATTGTCCTACAGCTTATAACGTGATCCTAGGAAGACCCGTGTTGAACCAATTCAATGCCTTTGTATTCTACCGCCAACTCTTGATTAGGTTTCCGACTTCCCACGGAACGGGGGAAGTGAGGGGAAATCTGGTGGGTGCTAGGTCATGTTATGCAACGGCATCTAAGGAAAGGTTAAAGGCACGAGAATCATGTGCAGTGAGCAAAGAACAAGAGCCCTCACATATGGACAGACCTGAGGACCCTAGGGGAGACGAAGTTATGCTGCAACCGAAGCCCGTGGAAGACTTGGATGAGATACCCATTTCAGAGGACTACCCAGATAGGTTAATTAGGGTAGGCACACAGCTTCCTGCTAACATCAAGGACGAGCTGGTGCGCTTCCTTAAACTAAACGCAGAGGTCTTCGCATGGTCCTATGAGGACATGCCTGGCATCTCGCTTGATGTCATAGCCCATCGTCTGAGCATTGACTCACATTTCAAGCCGGTGCGCCAAAAGCGTAGGGTGTATGAAACGGAGCGGTACGAGGCAATGAAGGAAGAAGTTGAAAAACTGAAGAAGATTGGTTTCATTCGAGAGGTGGACTATCCCGACTGGTTGGCGAACGTGGTGATGGTAAGGAAACTAATGGTAAGTGGCGAATGTGTGTCGACTTCACTGACTTGAACAAAGCGTGCCCTAAGGATAGCTTCCCATTACCAAGGATAGACCAACTAGTGGATGCCACTGCGGGTCATGAGTTGTTGAGCTTCATGGATGCCTATTCCGGATACAATCAAATTATGATGCACACTTCTGATCAGGAGCACACGTCTTTCATTACGGATCGAGGACTTTATTGCTACAAGGTCATGCCCTTCGGGCTAAAGAACGCTGGGGCTACCTATCAGCGACTCGTAAACCACATGTTTGCCGACTACATAGGAAAGTCCATGGAGGTTTACGTGGACGATATGTTAGTAAAAAGTGTCAAGGCTAGCGACCACGTACAAAACCTATCATAAATGTTTTTAGTATTGAAGAAGTATAACATGCGATTGAATCCGACAAAGTGCGCCTTTGGAGTTGGCTCAGGAAAGTTTCTGGGTTTCATGGTTAGTCAGAGAGGCATTGAGGCCAACCCAGAAAAGATTCGAGCCCTGATAGAGATGAAATCACCAAGGACCCAAAAGGAAGTTCAAAGCCTTACAGGCAGGCTGGCGGCCTTGGCAAGGTTTGTTTCCAAGGCCACTGACCGTTACACCCCTTTCTTTAAAACTTTAAAGGCAAGGACAAAGATGGTGGACTGGACTCCGGAATGCGAACAAGCGTTCCAGGATGTAAAGGACTACATGGGGAGAGCCCCTCTCCTTTCTAAGCCTATGATCGGAGATAACCTATACCTATACATGTCTGTTTCCAACACCGCTATTAGTTCTGTATTGATTAGGTTGGAGGGAGGTGCGGAGCACCCTGTTTATTATGTAAGTCGAGCGCTGCAAGACGCGGAGACTAGATATCCAGAGATAGAGAAGTTGGCTCTGGCCCTGGTGGTATCAGCCCGCAGGCTCCGCCCCTACTTCCAAGCTCACCCCATCATTGTGTTAACAAACCAACCCCTGAGACAAATCTTGCAAAAACCAGAGACGTCCGGGCGGTTGGTTAAGTGGTCAATCGAATTGGGGAAGTTTGATGTCGGATACCGACCAAGGCCCGCCATCAAGGGACAGGCCGTAGCTGACTTTATCTCTGAGTTTACATACCTACCGAAGGATGCACAACAGACAATCCCTATGGAAGTCGTAGGAGCATCAGAACCTAAGGGAATACTAAGCGACTATCCTATTTGGATTTTGCGCGTTGATGGCTCTTCTAATCAGATAGGGTGTGAAGCCGGGCTAATCCTTGAAACTCCTGAGGGATCTACCATAGAGGTAGCGCTACGCTTCAAGTTTAAAGCATCCAACAATGAGACAGAGTACGAAGCACTGATCGCAGGGTTAAGACTTGCACACCATTTTGGAGCAAAACAGCTTCGGGCGTACAGTGATTCCCAACTGGTGGTGAACCAGGTGATGAACGAGTATCAGGCAAAAGGACAGCGCATGGCAATTTACCTAGCAAAAGCCCAGAGCATACTGCAAGGTTTCCAAGGCTATGAACTCTTGCAGGTGCCTAGGGCTGAGAACGAAAGGGCGGACGCCTTGGCTAGGTTTGCGTCTGATCCAGGACAAGTATGCGAAGGGTCGATAATTATCGCTACCCTAGAGAGACCATGCATTGAGGAAGAGGAAACTCATCATGCCCAGGTGTTAACCTTGGGGTGGATGGACCCAATCATGACTTATTTAAGGGATGGTACCCTACCGACAGACCAAGGTGGAAGCTCGAAGGATAAAGTATCGCTCAACCAGGTACATCATCATTGATGGAAAGCTATACAAGAGAAGCTTCTCATTACCATATCTTCGATGTGTGACTCTAGAGGAGGGGGATTATGTGTTAAAAGAAATCCATGAAGGAGTGTGTGGCGACCACTCAGAAGCTAGGTCATTGGCACAGAGGGCTGTGAGGCAAGGTTTCTACTGGCCAACACTTAGGAAGGATGCAAAGGCCATGGCTCAGAAGTGTCATCGATGCCAGCAGTTTGCAACGCAAATCCATCAACCACATGAGCTTCTAACATCGCTTAACAGCCCATGGCCATTCGCCCAGTGGGGGCTGGATTTGATTGGACCTATGTCCAAAGCTAAGTGTGGATTCGAGTATGCTGTTGTCGCGGTGGATTATTTCACTAAGTGGGCGGAGGCTGAACCTTTGACAAGCACAGAGGCAGCCACGATTAAAAATTTTTTGTGGAAAAATGTGGTGTGTCGGTTCGGAATTCCCCACACGATTGTCACTGATAACGGCAAACAATTTGACAATAAAACAATCAAGAGATTTTGTGAAGATCTGGGGATCAAGCTTCTATTTGCCTTAGTGGCACACCCACAAGCCAATGGACAGGTTGAAGCGGTTAATAAAATAATCAAGCGAACCTTAAAAACAAAGCTGGATGGAAAAAAGGGTTTGTGGGCTGAGAAGCTGCCTGAGGTTCTCTGGTCATACAGAACCTCTGCACACACCTCTACGGGGGAAACACCATTTTCCATGGCTTTCGCTTCAGAGGTCGTGGTTCCTGCTGAGATTGGAATGACCTCCCTCAGGGTGGCCCACTATAACCAGGGCGAAAACAATGATGGGCTAGCCTTAAGCTTGGACTTGGCAGAAGAGCATAGAGAGCAAGCACAGCTCAGGAACTATACTTATCAGCAACGGGCAGCCCGATACTACAATAAGAAGGTCAAACCCAGACCACTTGCGCTGGGAGACTGGGTTATGCGGAGGGTGAAGCAAAACACAAAGGATAATGAGGCCGTCACTTTCGCACCAAAATGGGAGGGTCCCTATGAGATCACCGAGGTAGTGACACCAGGAACATACAAACTTAGGAGCTCGCATGGGAAAATATTGGAACACCCATGGAACGCAGAGCATCTCCGCTACTACTACAAGTAGGGGGTTTGCCTTGGTGGGAGATTTTGCTTTAACTTTTTTGCTTTAGGTATTGGTGTTATGCACACCCTTATGTTAGATCATTTGGTGTGGGCGTCTTGCACGTCGTTTTGATTAGGAATTGTTTACTTTATATTTGCTTGAAACTTATTTTGACCGATTGCGTGTTGGGTCTCTTAGGATTGTTATTGCTTTTGACTTAAAAAAAAAATCCTGTTTTTCTTCCCTATGATGATGTGAAACACGCACGAGCAAGACTTTACATTTAACTTTATCATGGGGGAAGGGCTAAGCAGATAGCTCTATATGCCACCAAGGTGGATATGCTGAGTATCTTCTAGGCTCAAATCAAAAATTTAACCAAGGTTCTAGCAAATAAAAGCATAAAGTACGAATAACGTCTGAGAACAAAGTTCACGCAAGGAAAGCATCTGTCCATAAGGTAGGTAAGCCTAGGTAGGAGGAGCAGTTCGGGCTAGTGTCTGGGCTCCATCCTGATCACCACCGGATAGCAATGGTGAGGTGGGGCGAGCGTTCTCCCCACCTGGGCCCACTACAACTGGCACAGACATTGAGGGCGCCCCCCTCACCTAGAGCATCTATGATCTCAGTTTTATCTCCGTCGTCTTCATCCCTCTCGGTGTCGCCATCGACTGTAGCATGTAGAAGGGACCAATCTGTGTCTGGAAAACGACGACGCACCCTGCGAAGGCAGTCGGCAAACCCGGCATCTCGAATAGCATTGCGCTCGCTCCTCAGCTGCGAGGCAGTCTCTGCCCTGACCCTCTCGACGCTCGCTGAAACATCTCTCAACTGCTGCTGTAGGGAAGCGATAGTCCCATGAGCTATGGATAACTCCGCCTTCAAGGTGGCTGCATGCCTGGTAAGCTCTGTCAACTTACCCGTCACCCTACCAGAAAGAGCATGGGTACTCTTGGCTAGCTGCATGAGACAATTGAAGAGGAATTAGACTGAGTTTAAGGAAACAACATGATGGATTAACAAGTAGATCCATACAGGACTCACCCAGGCAGACTGAGAGAAAACAAAGTCAATGGCAGATGGGATGTCATCGGAAGAGTCATCAATCATCGCGAAGTCGCGCCCGAGAGTGCTAACCATATCAGTCACTAGGGGCGTGAGCTTCCCATAGACATTTGTCCCACCCTTTGACCTAGCAGTAGCTCGCATCCTCTTGTCAGAGTGGAAGTCAGGTGAGGGTACGAATCTCTTACCCTGTAGGGAGGAAGACCCGGGCATAATGGCAGAGGGCGGTCGGGGAAGTAGTAGCTGCTTCCCACCCACGGTGGGCCTAGGAGGCGGGGCATTCGGAGTAAAGGGAGGATTAACCCTCGAGGCTGGGATCCCCATATTAGTGGCTAACCGAGACGTGCGGGATTGAGGACGCTTGACAGTGTTCTTAGTCCGCGTCATAGATCCTGTAAGGACATAGAAAACATAATGGTAAGTTCAAGATAAGAGCGAAATAAAAATAAATAAGGAAATGAGGGAAGCATAAGAAAATTACTCGGACGATTCGCTACACCAAGGCGATCGAGGCGTTCCTCCTGAAGGAAGAATGAAGAACGCCTATTGATGGCAGGGAGGGCAAGAACGGCGTCTACCTGCACCTGTAGTATACGGTGTAACTCAGGTCTCTTCACTTTGACTGCCAAAAAACAAAAAGAAAGATAAGAACCGATCACAATGAAAATAAGTCCCAAAGGGTTTCTAAATGTTGCCAAACCTTATAGTTTCAAACCTAGAGGTCTAAACTCAGGAGGCACTCTCCAATCAGCCGGTGTACCCGCGTCGCCCTCAGGAAACTCCCATTGTCCAAAGGGAAAGAAATACTCAAGTTTCCATGCCTTATTAGATGCGGGATTCCCTTCGATCACTTTCTCATCACGAGGCGAGGCATATATCCAACCCCGGCCATCCTTTGCTTGGTACATGCTCAGATTATATAAGTAACTGAACTGGGAGGGTGAGGGGCCATCATACCCCAACCCGACAAACGCAGACCTTAGGCTAACCAACAACCGCCAAACGTTAGCCGTAAGCTGCGCAGGTACCACCTCGAAACATGCCAAGATACGCTGAATATAACAAGGGAGAGGAAGCCGGAACCCCAACTCAAACCAGAAAGGGTGGATCAAAACATGGCCTGGGGGAGGGCGACTTAGTACCTCGCCCTTCTGGGGCAGCCTCATCTGGACGCATTCTGGAATATTGTAATAACACCTCAAGGCTACTAGACCCTCATCAGTCAGGATGTTGGCAAGCATCTGCGCTGTGTCAACAGCCCATGGCAGGGGGGCACCGTCTCTGTCACCGATGGAACCCCCTGCCCGTGAGGATGAGTCTCTAACCTTTGGGCCATCATTCCCAAGGGACGTGGAGCTCTCCCCTGAATATGAGGAAGACAAAGAATCCTCATAGGAAGGGGACGACGAGCCGCTCCCGCTATCCGACATAGTAGGTATCTACAAAAAAAAATAACAGGACGGGCATGGGTTTGGTAGCACAAAATCGAAGGTTGGACCTATGTCTAGACTTAAGTTGTTGGGGCGTCACTACGAACTTGATGCCCAGTCACAGTAACAGCAATTTTTCATTAGAAATGCAAGCATAAATGCTTACCGTGGGAGAGATGACTTGTCGCCGGAATAGGGGACTGGAGCTGAAATCGCTTCTAACGGGTTGACGGTCCAAAACTGAAATACACAAGTAAGCCCAGTCCTAAGTTTGTGACTCGAATAAAGTTGCGCTAAAACACATGCAATGTACGGAATGACATGATGTTAAAACAGGGAGGCCACTTACTTTGTGTCTTTGTGCTTTACACAATGGGAGGTTGAACTTTGCGAAGCGCCGACGCGTGTCTCTCCCTGCGATGGGGAAGAACAGATACGTGAGTCTCTGCAATACATAATTAAAACCCACAGGTTGGTTTAAAAAAAAAAATATATATATATATATATATAAAGTCTCAGCCTCGACATGGCTGAGGCTGAAGCTAAAAATCTCTCTCTTGCTGTTACTATTATCTCCATGCAACGTCCAGATCAACGAAAGCTGGAGCTTTTGAGTCACTACCAAAGTAAAGGAGGAAGAGGCTTCAGCCTTCCCGTCCACTGCCCAGCACAAACAACCCAACCAAATAAAAATGGGCAATAGAAATACAAATAGTTTACCTTGCCGACAGCTTAGACGCAATCGAGCTCACACGTGGTTGGGCAATTGCAGACTCACTCTCTGAAATGTAAATAAAGGACGTAAAGGTGAGATTTTCCCAAAAGGTAAACCACAAAAAAAAACCAGCTTCAGCCACGATAGGGCTGAGGCTGAGGCTAGCATATCTAATGCTGAATATATGCTAGCTTCAAAAAAAAAAAAAAAAAAAAAAAAAAAAAAAAAACAGCTTCAGCCATGGTAAGGCTGAGGCTGAGGCTAGCTTTACCCCGCAATTTTTTAACTTTCGCAGGTACCCAATTACACATGCTAGCTTTAACCCTTACTTGATGCCTGCGGATCCTCCCCTATGGCTTCAGCCTTCTCTGTGGTTGTTCACTCTTGGTCACAGAGAAGCTTAACTCATGCTTGCTTCCACTGCTGCACGCGAGCTTGAGACGCAACGACTAACTTCAGCTTCTGCCTTGCTAAGGCTGAAGCCACATACAAAATGTGCCAGCGTCTTGTTTCTCTGTGTTGGGAAACACAAAATGAAGATAAGACAAAGAGCTTGATGGTTTTTGAGTCTCTCTGTCTGAAGTAGATCCTAGAAAAGACAAGGCATGACTGATGGGTTATCTATGATACCCACTGCATGAAGAGACCAACGAACCAATGGTCAATTAGTTGTTCTATAGCATATAAAGACAACTCACATACATATCAACTCCAACATAGCCAGCCAATGAAATGGGCTGGGCTTTTCTTTTTGGTCTTTCTACCTCCACATGATGATCACTGTATAAGTGATGTATATACCTCCAGGTGCTTGGTTATATATATATATATATATAGCTATATGTTTGTACGTCCTATATATCTACAATACCAAAAAATTTATAGCTAAGTACTATATATGTATATATTTAGCCATATATATATATATCTAGGTACTCAATATAAAGTGAGCTTTATATATATCTATATATATCAAATATATATAGCTCAGTACTATATATATACATATATATATATTCACGTACTGTATATCAAATATATATGTCTAAGTACTATGTGTATATCTTATATAGAGGGCCCTTCCAATAAGGGATCCCTCAATTAGTGTTAAATGAGGGATCACCTTGTGGGGCCCACACGGGTCGTTTTGTATTAATCCGAACCGTCCATTTTTTATATCTTCATTGATAGATCATCCCTGCAAAAAATCAGCCAAATCGGAAATCGTTTACCCGTTCAATTAAGCGGTCAAAGTTATGTGTTTATAGAGGAATTTGTTATTCGTTCATTTGTTTTAAACTTTGACCGCTAAACCGAACAAGTAAACGATTTTCGATTTGGCTGATTTTTTGCAGGGATGATCTATCAATAGAGATGTAAAAAATGGACGGTTCGGATTAATACAAAACGACCCGTGTGGGCCCCACAAGGTGATCCCTCATTTAACACTAAATGAGGGATCCCTTATTGGAAGGGCCCTCATCTTATATATATATATATATATATATATCTATGTAATACATATATTATATATATTATATATATATCTGATGCGCAAAGATGGGAAGGCTGAGTACATATTCATATGATGATATTAAATATACTTTTGGGTACATATTCATACTTTTAAGGCTGAGTACATATTCTTTTGGGTCTCGTATATATATATTATATATATATATATATCTGATGTGCAAATATTGATAATATATATTTGAGTACTTAGATTACGTAATAATATATAATCACATATATATTGTTACTTATATTATGTAATAATATATATATTATATAATATATATATATATTATATTTGACTATGGTAATTTACAGCCAATGAACATGACCCCATCATTTTGTAATATAATATATGTATTATATATATATATCTTTGTAATATACATCTCAGTCATGCTTGTGTCTCAGTCCATTACCACAACACGAATTGAAATTTCTTGGTTGTTCATGATTTTGTTTTGGGTCCTCTCTTTGGCCCGGCATTTAGTGCACCGAAGTGGTCTGCGTCTCATGAACTCACAAATAGGATTATTTCGCTACCATTTGTTTTGTTTATGCAGCGCACAATTCCCATAGTCATTTCGGTTCTTCTTGATTGTGGACTTGGGGGACTAGACAGGGATGAAAGGGTGACTTTACGCCGCTAGAATTTTGCTCGGAGAAATAAAATTAAAAATTTATTAAGTCCCTAACCAAGAAGTACCTTTTGGCCTGGGAACTTGGGGGACTTCTGTTGATACCCATGTTGATCCAGCAAAATTACGCGTGGTAAAAATGGAAGTGATGAGGCTTAAATGGGGTTCGAATCGTTGTTTGCCCAAACACGGGTTAAGAAAAGAAGTCCAAGAGACTATAAACGTGTTCATAGGCCCGAAAGGTCTAGTGAATAGGGTGAGACCCAAGAATGGACTCGAGACCCAGGGACCAAGGCCTAACTGTGGGCTTGGCGACCAATGGGCCAAGGCCAATGAGGCTTGGTGATCCAAAGAAGCGAGGTTAGACTAACCTCGGCTTAGGACACGGGTTAGTAGCCTGTGATGGACCATGGATTAGCCCCCATGGATATGAACACTCAATATCATAGAAGCGCAAGGCATGAATGGGCTTTGGTGCGGTGAACATGCGAGACCAAGGGTAGCTTAGCCTTGGCACTCAAGGAAGGCCCAAGCCTCAATGATCTAGGCTCGAGGCTTCGTTTTAAGGGGAATCTCATAGGCCCACGCCCCAAGGGACGCCTTGGGAAAGGGGGGTACTCTGGAGATGACCCGGTACTAGTGTTGGCCCAAGATGACACTTGGAGACTCATAGAGTCCCAAGTGGTGAGATTCGCAGGCAATTAGGGTAGAGTAGATGGGCTTCTTGGCTAGAAGGCCTAGCTCGCGCAAGAGATAGCTTAGGAGGAGGCGTGTTCTACTTGAACAAGGAATCATGACCCTATCCTAAAGTTAACTTAGGCGGCAAGCTATTATGAATCCCAATTAAACAATGACTAGAAGACCTCGGTCAGAATCACTATAAATAGGGGACCCTTGCCCTCAGGTATGATATGCAATCCTAACTCTCTAGAATACTCTGAAACAAGGTGTGTTTATTGACTTGAGCGTCGGAGGGTCCTTGGCCGGTACCACACCGGTGCCCCCCTTACGCTTAGTGTTCTCTGTCCTAGTGTGCAGGGGAGAATGAGAGTGACGTAGTGCTCGATATAGGCCTTGACGTGGAGGTCAGAGGCTGGGTTGATCGCGTGACGAATTTTGCGCATCAACATTGAACAAGAAACAAAGTTTATGATAACAATTGAAGAGGAAATCAAGGAGATTGAAGAGAAAGCTAAGAATAGGTAAAACTCTTTTTTTCAATTTGGACTTAGATTATTAAAATTAAAATTGTTAAGAAATTATTCAACAAAAGTTAATACTCTCTCTCTCTCTCTCAAATTATTAGGAAGTATGTTCTTTATTAATGTGGTTTGGGTTACAATATATTATCAGTTTGTCCTTTTATGCGTATATGCATGTTTGTATACAATTTGGTTATCTAAACAAATATCTTATAGCATATGGGAGGAGTGGAGGACAACAAATTTTCAAGGACTGAAGTACAGCTATGAACATCTGGTCTTGATCATATTGTAGTTAAATGAGATTTTGCTGTTACGCCTTCTTTGTAGTTTGAAATTGAGAACTTTTTTAGTGCGAAACTTTTTTCTCAAACGGTCTTATTTTCTTTCTTTTCTTTTTTTTCTTTTTCGTGTGAACTTTCTTAAATGGTTTTCCCCCTCTCTATGTTTTTATATTATGAATCATATGGTCTAGCAATTTTTGTTATTTCCATGAGTCTATGATGCTTCTAGCTCAAGCAATACATTCCTTTTAATCTTTCAAGGGATCACAAAATTATTTTCAATTGAGAAAATTATATGTTTTCATTTTCGTGATATGAGGATTCTATATTGTGAGAAGTAATGTGGGGCTGCCCACTGATTTTAAGAATGAGAGAAACAACTATTTCTAAAGCACTCTCATGAAGTTATAAAGATTTTAGTAGGACAACATCCTATAAGATTCCCCAATTATTTCTCACCTTGATATTAATTTTTAACGACCTGTGTTATGGATGCTAGCTAAAGCTACGAGTCAATTTTGTAACATGAACAAATACTAGTTTATATTATTGTTGTGCAAAGTTAATTATACACCTATATTGTTTTTCATATGGACTGGAGGACTAGTTTTGGTTGCTTTTGGATGGCTAAAAACTTGTTGTAAAATTTTATTGTATTTATTTTTCTCGCAAGTATACGAGTCTTTGTAGTAAAGTTCGTATAAAAGACGAGGTCGAACCCAAGGGAGTGTTGCAAAAGAGACACTAGTTTAAACTTAAGTTAATTTATCTCTAACCTAGCTTGAAAGATTTTTGTGAGTTTTTGTTGAAGAAACTAAATAATAATTAAATAAAAGGGAAAATATGTGTGGAAGGGGCTAGAAATTGGTATGAAACCAAGATCTAGAAATTGGTATGAAACCAAGGTCTAGGGTCCACACCACCATGTAATGATTTCTAGTTAAGGTCTAGCTATTTCCCATAAAAAGGAGGGCACCCAAGACTCAACTTGATGCCCTCACCAAAGGTATTTATATTTTAAGCAAAAAAGAAATGATATTCTATGGTAGATCTTGTTCTTGCTTAAAAATACAACTTCTAAGCATCCCAAGTGAAACCAGAATTTAGTAACTACTAGAGATCAAAGAAAATTACATTAAACTTTAACAACCAAGCATAGATGTGAAAAAAAGGCTTCTAATAACCCATGATACATGGCATCATGGGTGAAAGCTTGCTCTTTTCACAAATTGTTAAACAAGATCTATAACTTTGATTAACTAAAATATGGGAAATTAACTAAACATTAACTAGAAAATGTAGAATGGTGGTGCTTCTCTCTTACCTTGGTAAGAGAGCTTAGTGGCCACCCATGGTTTTCACAACATAAAAATAAATTGCAAGAAATAAAAGGGCATTAATTTAAAAGGTTCATTGATTTTAACTACTAAATTTCAATAACTTTGTAGTTTAGGTATTAAAATTAAATAGCATTTTAGATTAGGTACTAGTTGAAAAGTCAAATAAAATAATAAAGTAAAAGGTATTAGAATTTACAAATATTACATCACATGCCACTACAATAAAAAAATAAAAATAATATTACATCACAAATATTACATTAATTTATACTATATTTTATTAAAAAAAAAAATCAATCCAATCACAACTTAAATGTGACTGTCTTAGTAAATTGAAATAGACAACTCACACCACTATATTATGTATTATTTTGAGTAAAAGTATTATTTTGATATCTATTTATACTACTATTGTAATATAATTTATCTAAAAAAAATTCAATTAAGTCATAACTTAACTGTGACTGTCTCACAATTTAGATGTGATTGTCGTTCAGTTGCAATTAAATTTGAAATTGTGAGTGTCGTAGAGTTACAACTAAATGTAAAGTTGAGACTGCATTAGCAAATTTTCAAAATAATATAAAAGCTTTAAGGACAATTTTGTCAAAACCTTATAAATTTTAACTAAGATCCTTCATATATGGGCCAAATGACAAAAATGTTAAATAAAAAAGGCTCAAATCAAAGGGGCCAACATATTTGTGACCTAATCTAAAAAATTACATTTTAAATTTGGTAATTCAATTAAAATATTATATAGTCTTTATACTATACCAAAAAATTATTGAGATTTAGTATTTAATCCTAATTTTTTATAATTTAAATGAGCAAAAAAAGGAAAATAGAACTCAAATTAAAATTCAATAAACTAGAATAAGAAATTACATAAATAAAATAACTCTCCATAAATTCCAGCCCCAAAGGGCTGGAAATTTCTCACTAAGCTAACTCTATGCGGCTAAATGAAGTAAATGAAAAGAATAATGGAAAGTGCCTGAAATGGTATATAGCATTCTTTAAATAGGAGCATAGCAGTAAGGATTTTAGGGGTTGTGGTTGGCAGGTGTCGCATGAAGAGTGGCCAAGAAGAGAGAGGGACACGCACGAGAAGGGAGGCTGGCAGCAAACTGGAGGGAGCTGCAGCAATGCCACGTGTCAATCCGTGAGTGGAGGAGAGGATGATTAATGAGAGAAAAGAGAGGCGGAAAGGGGTGTTGGCTGCAGGCGCTGGAGATGCTTCGCCACGTGTCACGTCTGTATTCGCTGAGAGGGTGATTAATCAAGCAAGTGGGGGCTGGCTTGGCATTGGGATTGGGCGGAAGAAAGAGATAAAGAAGAGAGAGAGGAGAAGCACGGCTTGGCGGCTCGCAACTGGGAGCTTAGGGACGCGTGTTAGCGGAAGGAAGATAGAGGCTGGGAGCGGAAGCTGCTAGGAAGCTTCCTCCCAGCCTTGTGACTCTTCGCCTCCCAGAGGCGGGTTGGGCCTGGAGTGTGAGCTTGTGTAATGGGCCGGCTCTCTCCATCTTTTTCTTTTCATTTTGGGCTTGCACCAATTCATTTGGGCTCTCATTTCTCTTCTCTCTTATTTCTTTTTGGTTTTAAATTTAAAAACAATCCTACAAAATAAAAACACATTTATTAGTGAAAAATTAAAGGGAGACTTAAAGTTCAGTCCATTTTATGAGTCTTTCTTAGACTAAGACCGGTAATGATTTAGGATTTTTAATTAAGTCCTTTTATTTTTTTTTTTGACGACTTTATGTTAGGTTTTAACTCTGAGATTTTGGGCGGCGGAGCCCAAAATCTCAGAGTTAAAACCTAACATGCAGCCTCTATAAAGCTCATTCTACACCCTAGGAGAGGAAAAACCCTTCAAATTGAGGCAGAACTTTATTATAAATTAAAAAGATTTTTTTATAAATTAAAAGGACTTTATTATGAATTAAAAGAATTTTTTTATAAATTATTATGAATTAAAAGGATTTTCTTATAAATTTTAAAACACCCTCGATCTCCATCTAAAAACTGTTTTTTTTTAAGGACCTAAGCCTAATTATCTCAAAATTAAATCCCAACTAGAAAAATAAAACCTAATAAAATCTATAAAATAAGATAAAAACCAATACAACCTAATAAATAACTAGATAAATTAAATAAAAATTAAAATACTAAAATTGCTAAAACACAAGGACAAAAAGGTAAGATTTAAGGATATGAAATATGTTATAAATTAAGCTCAATAGCTTGCTAATTTAGAGCGCTTGAATTTGAATTAAAAAGTTGGAAATTGGACCTACATCAAAGTATTTGCTGGGAGGAAAATCAGGTTTTATTGTTCTATCTTTGTTATCTCTCATTGTTGTGTGTTAATATGTGTTGTTTTTCTACAAAAATGCTTTGTAGAAAACACACATTTGGACATGATAAAGGAAAGGGAAAAAAAAAACTTGAAGATTAATTCAACCTTAAAAAGGAGCCCTTGACAAATTTGTAATTAAAGAGCCGGCCACAAGTTTAATTTGAAAATAATAAAAATGTGGTTGGCATACGGAAAGATGAAATTGGGACTGATTTGCAAGATGACAATGGGGATGACCTAAGGAACAATTGGCAATTCCTGAACGGAAAAAGTATTAACTTGTGCACCGACAAATGAATCCAGGCCTAGTTGTGTAACTTTGATCAAGCAAATACACGAACAAAATAAATACTTGAAATGATGACAATTTAATCTTTGTAGGTAATTAGTTTTCGATTTACATAATTCTTTGCATAGATGATCTTTTAATAGAGACTTAAAAAATTGACGATTCGGATCGTTGAAATCATATATAGAGTGGGTCTCATTTAAATATTGTGTCAAAAATGAGATGTCACATATCCTTCTCCTACTTATATTAGCATATATATTACAGAGCCTTTTTTGTATTGGTTATTCGAAAAACGAAAAGAGTGGTGGAAAATGAAGCTAGCTAGAGAATTAACTGATCAAGTGATCTATATATTACTATAATTGCAAAGGTAAATGCATTTTCTCTTTAGGGTGCTTTAAGTAGAAACCCAAAATGTGAAAGATTTTTAATCCAAACCCAACCGGCCTAAAAATTAAGTTGCAGCCCAAATTGTTTACCGAGTGCCCACCCTGCCGAGCGCTCGGCACTTGCAAATCTAGATGCAAGTGCATTTGCAAGCAAAACAAACGATACATCTGCAAGCTACCGAGTGCTTGATAGTGTAATTTTTTTTTTATACAATATATTAATTGGTACCCAAGAATGCTCTAAAACTAACTAGTTAGTAAGTTAATACAAAACTAACCACCCTGTTGGGCCCACTACATAATGTAATCTCAAAATCCGAACCGTTTATTTTTTAGGCCCTACTTCAAAGATCATTCATGTAAAAATCTCTAAAATCGGAAGTCATTTAGTGATTTGACTATATTAATAATTATTTTTATACTTTTATCGAAAATACTGATCGTCTATTTATTTGATCTTAATTAGATAACCACATGATTTTCGATTTAGTTGATTTTTTGCAATTATGATCTTTGAAATATGGCCTAAATAATTGATGGTTCGGATTATGAGATTAGTGATGTAGTGAGCCCAAAAGCATGATTAGCTTCGTATTAACTTGCTAACTGGTTAGCTTTAGAGCACTCCTCATATATTGGTATCTATTCTCAAATGGGGTATAAATAAATATATTATTTATTTATTAATTTTTATTTTTAATTATCATAATTGCACAGGAAAATGCATTAAGCCATAACGTGGCATTTAGACAACCACACTATCTCATAATATAAAATAAAAAAAGACTACAGACAATTAATATATTCAAGATAACTAAACCCATTAAAACTATCAGACCCTGGACATACAGCACAATAGTGATCACATTACTAATAACCTGGGTCAACAGAGGGTCAGGATTCATATTCGTCTTTAGTTGATGGCGGCGCCATAATTTTTGGATGGAAGAAATTGTCAAAGGCTCCAACTGCTCCAACTGAGAATCCATTAGGTCGGGGATCTCCTTGCTGAAATGCCACCAGAATTCAGAGACTACACTCTTCAAATCGTTGACCATGAGTCCCATGGCTTCAACTTTTGTTAAGGACTTTACGACAGTAGTTCCGGTCGACACCCGTAAGTTTGAGAAGGAGCTAAATATTTTTAATGCCCAGTTTAGAGTCTCTTCTCCGTAGAAATCACCTCTCGTACAAAACTTATTAACTGCTCGAGGAACCAATTCTTCCACCATTGCTAGTTGAGTAGGCCCGTACAAGGCCTTGAGTGATGAAGAGCATCATATCCACTAGTTGCCTCTCCCGAACAATTTTGCTGCCCTCAGCATATGTCATTGGCTTAAGATGCTTACATATTAAGCCATCGGGACTTGACTCCATCACCTGCCACCTTATAAAATAAATTTAACATACAAACTAAATTATATTTCTCTAACTGGATATATTTATCTAGATATATATATATTCTACCTCATCTAAATATATTTAATAAGTAAAATACATGTATAATTAATTTAAATTTAATAATTAAACTAATGAGAACAAAGAAACAAAATTTAATAATTAATCAACATTTTATAATTAAACTAAATTTTATATTTAAAAACTAACAAATTAACTAACCTACATAAGACTAACTAATAAATTTTATAATTAAAATAATATATAAACTAACTAATAAATTTTATGTTTTATTTTAACATACAATAAACTAACATAATAAATTTTACCTCGAAACTCTACAATTTGTCAAATCAAATTTTCCCCGCACACAAGAATATTCCTACAAAGCAATATTCAAGGAATAATAAAAGAAATTAAAAACCCACAAAATATAATAAATAACAAAAAACATAAAACCCACACCAAAAAACAATAAAATCCACAAAAAAAATTTATTACCAAAAAAACACAAATTCCACAACAAATGCAATCCACAATCCTGCAAATCTACAACAAATGCAATCTACAATCCTCCAAATACAAAATCCACAATATTAAAAACCCAAAAAACAGAAAATCCACATAAAAGCATAAAATTAAAAAATTAAAAATTACCAAAGGATTTCGGGTGGGATTTCTAGGTTTTGGGTTTTCGGGGATGGGAGATCGAGGGAGAAAGAGAGGGGCTGGGAGTTTTGGGTGGGATTTCGAGGGTGGGATTTCTAGGTTTTGGGTTTTCGGGGGTGTGAGATCGAGGGAGAAAGAGAAGGGTTGGGGGTTTTAGAGGGTGGGTTTTGGGTTTTCTAGGTGGGGTTGGGTTTCGGTGGTGCTGGTGGCAGATAGGGCAGATAGTAAGTGGAAAGGGACTGGGAGAAAGAGAAAGAGTGACACAGAGAAAGAAAGTGAGGGGGTGGGTTTCGGTGGGCCGGAGATGTGGAAGAGGGGGGAGAGGTGGGTTTCGGTGGGCGGGCGACGAGGAGGAGAGGGAGGAACAAATCATAGAGGGAAGAAAGTGATGGGGATCAGAGATTTAATTAAAAACCCTTAGGTGACAAAGCTAATTTCGTCGCCCAAAGGGACTTTAGGCGACAAAATTCTTATGTCGTCGCCTAAAGTCTCTTTGGGCAACGAAATTATCTTCGTCGCCTAAGCATATGAAATTTTTTGCGGGAATTTAACACACCTATTTTTCACATCCTTGGGCGACAAAAAGACGAAATATTTCATCGCCTAAGAATCTTTTAATTACACACTTTCATACATTCGGACTCTAATACCTAATTTCTACATCTCCGATTGACCTAAGTTTTTGGAGAGATGATCTTTGAGTGAGGAATTAAGAAATGAACGGTTCAGATCTTTGAAAACATGATCGAGATGTGACCTTCTACATATAAATGAATGGTTTCAACACTTGAAGAGTATAATTCTATGGACTCTTTCATTAAAACCTTGTCGTTTCAATAATTGTGAAGACCACGATGTGATAACAATTGGAGCCGTTCATTTTATGTGTTCATATATACTCAAAGATCATCTCTACAAAAAATAGGTCAAATCGGAATTCATCTAGTCGTTGGATTATCATTACAAAAACCATGATCGTTCATTATTTCGACCACCGTTACCTAAGGGTGTAAATAAGCGGAGCCAAGCTGAATACCACCGTGCTCAAGTTTGGCTTGTTTTAAATTTTTCGAGCTTGAGCTTGGCTTAGCTTGTTTCTTATACGAGCCGAGCTCGAACGAGCAAAAAAAAAAAAAAAATCGAACCCAATACGAACTTGAACTGTATCGAGCTTATTTACATAATTTTAGCTAAGATATTTTATTAGCTACTATTTAAAAATTAATTAATTTATATCGAACATTTTCTTCTTGAAAGCATTATAATATGTTAATTTAACTTAAAGTAATATATATTTCTAATTAAATTAGATAGGCAGTTAGGCACCAAAGACTTCTTTAAAACACCATATAAATGAATATGGTTTCCCTGAAATACAACTGTACCAAATAATTTCATTTAAACATTCATAACTTATAACACTTGCAAAAATTCTCACTAAAAAAGAGACGTAAGTCAGTAGAAGTCTTATAACTAAACAATACAAAAACAAAGTAGGAAATAAAAATAGCAAGTCCTCATATAAGTTATGGAAAATGAGGTATATATGAAACATATAAACTAGAAAATACGAGCTGCTCATGAGCTTTCCGAGCCAAACATAGTAAAGCTCAAGCTTGGCTTGTTTCTTAAACGAGTGAGCCTCGGCTTGGCTTGTTTTTTTACGAGCCGAGCTTAAACGAACCAAGCTCGAGCCTTACTCGAGCTATATCGAGCCGATTTACAGCCTTACAGTTACCTAACTTCTACATTTCCAATTGAGCTAATTTATTTTAGGGATGATCCTTGTGTGGGGAACTAAAAAATGAACGGTTCAGATCGTTGGATACATAATCGAGATGTAAGCTTCTACATATAAATACACTTAAAGTGTATAATTCTATTAAATTTTTCGTTGAAATTTTGTCGATTCAACAATTGTGAAGACCTCAATGTGATTTCAACGATCGAAGCTGTTCATTTTCTTCATTTATACTCAAAAATCATTCCTCCAAAAAATCAGTCAAATCGGAATTCATCTACTCGTTCGATTATCATTAAAAAATCCACGATTGTTCATAAGTTTGATAACTGCTACCTAACTTCTACATCATTGATTGAACTAATTTTTTGCAATGATGATCTGTAAGTAGGGAACTAAAAAATGAATGGTTTGGATCGTTGGAAACACGATCGCATCATATGCTATTATATTCATAAAAATGTACACAAATGGCACTAGGACTTTGGGCGACGATTCGTCACCCAAAGTGACTTATAGGCAACGAATCTATGATTTTGTCGCCTAACATAACTTTGGGTGACGCATTTCTTATTTCGTGGCCTAAAGTCTATTGCCTAATTAGGAATCCATGATCGTTCATACGTTTGAGCTCTAATATCTAACTTCTACATCTTCAATTGATCTAATTTTTTGGAGAGATGATCTTTGAGTGAGGAACTAAGAAATGAGCGGTTCAGATATTTGAAAACATGATCGAGATGTGACCTTTTACATATAAATGAATGGTTTTAACACTTGAAGAGTATAATTCTATGAACTCTTTCATTGAAACTTTGTTGTTTCAACAATTTTGAAGACCACAACGTGATTTTAATGATCAGAGCCGTTCATTTCTATGTTCATACTCAAGATCATCCCTGCAAAAAAATCGGTCAAATCGGAATTCATCTACCCGTTTGATTAGTATTAGAAAATTCACGATCGTTCATAAGTTCACCACCGTTACCTAACTTATACATCTTTGATTGAGATAAATTTTTGTAGGGATGATCTTTAAGTGGGGAACTAAAGACTGAAAAGTTCGGATCGTTAGAAACATAATCAAGATGTATAACCATATACACTTATACATATATAAAAATGCACACAAAAATGCATTTAAGACCTTTGGACGACGAAAAAGCTTTGTCGCCCAAAGTACCCTGAGGCGACGGAAGGTTGGTTTCGTCGCCTAGTGTCACTTTGGATGATGACATGGCTATGTCACTTGAGGGTACTTTGGGCTACGAAACCAATATTTCGTCACCTCAAGCAACATTAGGTGACGAAACCACTTAGTCGTCACCCAAAGTATGCCTTCAAGGCCATTTTTGGGCGACGATGGTAATATTCGTCGCCTGAAACCACTTGGGGCGACGAAAATGTGCGTCGCTCAAACTTGTTGAGTTTTAGGCAACAAATTTGGGTTCATCGCCCAATTATATTTTTCTTTTAGTGTCTCCTACTTATATGAGCATACATATTACAAAACCTTTTTTTTTTTTTTATTAATTGGTTATCGGAAAAACGCGAGGAGTGGCGGAAAATGAAGCTGGGCAGAGAATGAACTGATCAAGTGATCTATATATTACTATAATTGCACAGGTAAATGCATTTTTCTTTTTATCCAATATATAATGGTACCTATTTGGGAATTTTGGGGTATAAATAAATATATTATTTATTTATTAATCTTTATTTTTAATTATCATAATTGCACAGGGAAATGCATTACACATTAGCCATAACGTGGCACTTATACAACCTCACAATCTCATAATATTAAAAGCATACCGACAACAACTATATTACTAATAAGAACAATAGAAAAAGCAAAGATTAAACTGTAGATAGCAGTAGTCATACTACTAGTAACCAGATTTTTTGGATGGATCAACGGAGGGTTGGGATTCATATCCGTCTTTGGATGATGGCAGCGCCAGATTTTTTGGATGGAAGAAACTGCCAAAGGCTTCAACTGCTCCAACTGAGAATCCGTTAGGTTGGGGAGCTCCTTGCTGAAATGCCACCAGAATTCAGAGACTACACTCTTCAAATCGTTGGCCATGAGAGCCATGGCTTCAACTTTTGTTAAGGACTTTACGACAGTAGTTCCAGTCGACACCTGTAAGTCTGAGGAGGAGCTAAATATGTTGAATGCCCAGTTTAGAGTCTCTTCTGATCCGTAGAAATCACCTCTCTTACAAAACTTATTAATACCGCTTGAGGAACCAATTCTTCCACCATTGCTAGTTGAGTAGACCTGTACAAGGCCTTGAGTGATGAAGAGCATCATATCCAGTGGTTGCCCCTCCCGAACAATTTCGCTGCTCTCAGCATATGTCACCGGCTTAAGATGCTTACATATTGCTTTCAGAATTTCATCATTCATATTTTGAAACTCCGGCACCTAAGATTAGATACCCAATTACCCAGTAAAGAAAAAGAAATTAATGAAAGAGAATAAATCCAAGATTAGATTATAAAAACGCTCAATGCATAGAGGCATGATGAGAGAATATATTGTGAAGTTTAATATTTACGCATGGCCAGGCCACTAATCATGCATGTGTTGATCTGGTTCTGCAATTGTGTAAACTAATTCCAGATATACACATCATCAGGAACTTACTTTCTTTAGGATAGCCAAGCGTAGCCACTCATTGATGACGCTTTTCTGTTTCGAGGGAAGAATAGAGAGGATATTCTCCACGTCAACATCTTTGTTCTCCTCAAGTTCCTCTTTTACATGTTTCATGATTTCTCTCTTCATATTATCAGGGAGGCCATTTTCAGATAAGCACAATTCTACCTCTTTATCCTTAATTTTCATCTTCCGACGGACTTTCGCTTCCTGTCTAACTTTGTCTCCCAACTGATCATACATTCCACAGGGGTTTCAGTACTATTTTAGTGATTAAATCCTAAAATTTCTAGTATTGGTATACATTTTAACTGTTACATAAAGTAAAGTACTTTCCACATGTTAAGTATATCCTATAATTATAGAGCCAAACAAAATGACGTTTCATATCCCTAAACTGGGATTCATGACAATCTCACCCTAAACTAGGCTAGCTTTATATAAAAACTTGGAACAAACCTGCAAACTACCGTTGAGAGACTTTACATATAGTACCATTCCACATACGAAAATTAAAATCGCAAAGAGGTTGTCCTCTACTTCGGTATTGGTCTTGAGGCTTTGACCAAGAGAACTGCAAAAGTGAAATAGCAGAGAAATATGAATTAAAGGATACTGTATCAGACGTTATGTGCTCTAAGTAAGAAAATGTGTTGTTGGACAAATAATCGGAAGAATGAAGGTAGACTCACTGACAGCAAACATATAATATTAGATTGGTTAATGAAGAAAATTGGAGCATTCATTTCAAAATTAATTGATTGACTTTGGGAGTACTCTCTCAAAATCCTTATAAACTACTATATAAAGCCTCCCATTTTCAATAAATAGGACTACCTCGATAAACATTAATTAAGCAAAATCAAACTATCTTATATCTTATAGATATGTGTAAACCTCAAATTTGTCAGGCCCCACCAGAAACCGTAAGTAAGCTTTCGTAGAATATCTTTTGATCCCACAATACCAGTTTGATCCAGAAATATACCAAAATCATATACTGTTGTATTCGGTGGATTGGTGGGACATTTATCATTTAGCAACGTGATATTTCTGATGGACTTATGATCTTTACATAATAGAGTGAAAGACACTTCACATTTTTTTCCCCTTCCACAAGTAGTTTCCTGCCAGCAAGCCATCAGTCGTTGAATAGAAAAATTGAACCAAAGACCTCCAAATACCTAAAGGATCAAAAGGTTAATTCCAACTTAAAATACAATTTGGGAAAAATATGAAAACGGAAAGATAACTACAATGAGAAAGGACAATATTATGTGGAAATTTGGCAAATCGGTGAGGACTTCGATCCCAGAATTAATTAGGCTCTCACTCCTATATAGCATTGCTTCATCTCACATACATAATTAGTAGTTCAATATAATACCCTTATTTATTGCATATTTAGAATTAGGATAGTGATTTTCACACTTCTATTTTGTACACTAGCACTCATCTCTCTTATTTGTCTTCCTTTATTTGTTCAATTATCATGACATAAAAATAAGAGGAGTACAAAATTGGAATGTGAAAATCGTTATTCTAAAATTATTTATATATATTTGTAATTTATTTGAGAAAGAAACTTATATTTTGATTTTATAATGGGATGAAAGATTTTAATAAATGCACTCAGGATGATAATAGAAAACCCAGAGGGCTCCAAGAGGCAAGAGGCAAGAGGTTCAAATTTCTTGTTCTAGTATATACATTCCAATAATGCTTACTAAATATTGAGAATGAAATTTCATACTGCTTCCCAAGTCTACATTTTGTGAACCAAACAACACCTCAAGCTTTTTGCAATTATAATTCAATTAAGGATCCGCGACCATTGCCATTTTTGTCTACCAAGAATCCAACAAATTAGACCTTGATAACTCCCCATTAGTTTAAAAGTACGGAAGAATAAATTAATGATAGAAGAACCGCAAACATACTAATTGATCTGATCTCACAAATGTGAAATATGTGAGATCAGATCAATGAGAGTAGTTCAAAGAGAGGAAAACGAGATTAAATATGGAGTAATTAGAAATGCAATAATTAAACTCTAAGGTGTTGGAGGAGTTGGTTCGGAGGTGTAGCTGTAAACCCAGGCACCCGAGTTCGAGTCTCTAGTTCGACTCATGGAGCCAGGCAGCAAGGGAGATAAAATCCCTTGTAAATCCCCTAGGCCCGGCGTGGATTGCCTGCCTTTGACCAGCCCAAGAAATTAGTTTGATGCGCAAAAGCTGGCCCAGGACACCTTCGGTTATCAAAATGAAATGCGATAATTAATAATGGGTAGCGATTTTTGTACTCCTGTTTTGTACACTTGCACTTCTCTCTTTTATCATTCTTCTTTTATTTACTTAATTATCAAGACATAAAAACAAAACAAAAAGTGCAAGCGTACAAAATTGGATTGTTAAAATCGTCACCCTTAATAATTTAGTAATCTATTATTAATATATTTTTTATTAGTAATCTGTTATTAATATATTATTAATTAATAAGATATAGAAGTCTTCACTTTAAAGACATACTTAAAATGAGTGATGACACATCCAATAATTAGATTTACTTCAATAAATTATTAATTTCACTAATTTGTTAAATCCAATCATCAAATTTTTTCTATTATTAATATTGCAATGTATAAGTAAGATATTTGTATGGAGCGGATAAAGTAAAGAGATTAGTATTTCTTTTTTGTCAAATTAATATAAATTAAATAATGCCAAAAAAAAAAAAAAGTTAGAACTTACATGACTGGCAAGTATGAACTGAAAGATACTGAACGTAATTACATGAAGCCATACTTTTCCGGTACTTTTACTCCATTCAGTAGTAATTTGGTAGATGGGAATAACTCTTGCAATATATAGCACCAGAATATAAATGCTAAAGATCTTCGCCGCCTCCGTAGATGTGGCAATCTTATATCCAAAGAGAATTAGCATCTGGATACAAATATACAGTACAGTTGTTAAAGTAGTCAACAATGAAATCAAATTGTGGTGTGACAAATATTAATTGAATCAGTTAGGGTACTATTGACAGGTCCTAATTTCTGATAAATCACATTTAACCAATAGAATTCTGGTCCAGTGATATTTTGCAACTGTGCTACGAATAAAACATCTTAAGCTTGTATATGTAGTGAATTAATTTATATGTCCAAATCAAAATATATATATCGATAATTTATATCTCAGGCTAAAAATAAAAGGGATTAATTTATATCTCAACTTTTTTTTTTTTTTTTTTGTCAAGAAGAATGCATTAAACTGGCCGAAGCCGGCCCAAGGCAAATTTATATCTTATCCAAAAGATTCAAACAAACAAAAAAATACAAAACACAGTCTAAGAAGGCAGAATCCTCATTTCATCTTAACAAAGAGATTGGGAAGTTTTTTTTTTTTGGCCACTAAAGAGATTGGGAAGTTAATTTACTCTAAAAAGGCTTCTCTTACCTGTGGCGAGGGAAAAACAGAGAACAAGGCAAGCGGTGGCAATGGTCGAATTTTTTTTTGTTTTTTTAATAAAACAAAAAGTGTGCGAAATACATAAAAACTGTGCACAGCATAAGAGAGATCCACCATAAATCGTAGAATAAGAGCTGTTATTAAAAGACTTGTGTGCAACTCAATGCACTTTTTTTTCTGGTTGGCAAGAGGAATGTAGAAGAAAATAGAATCCACTAAGACACCCATTATACAGAAGAAGAAATACAATTTCTTCCAACATGAACGGTATGGCCCCTGTGGATTAAGAATTTTCTTTATCGTTGGCAATTTTCGATTTGGTCTATTACGTCCTTGATCGTTCATGGCAGATTGCCCATTTGTAGTCCGTAAATTAACCAAACCTGGAATACTGCCACAAGAACACGTAGAGCAATTAAACATGCATGTAAAATTGGACCCATCTCAAAGAATAATTAATTAAACGTTGGCCACTCGATCCGGCCTGCTCGATAGTTTAATTTCACACGCAGAATATATGGCTACCAAACCATAAATAGTAAATTAGAAAAATCCTCTTCAAATTCATATTTTTTACACTAAAATCCATAACATTCTTTTTCATGTGTTAATCCCTTTGGTCACTTGCCAGCTCATTATTCTTTCTATTTTTAGATTTTTTAATCAGTATTTTTTAAATTTAAACTTTGTAAATTCCTTATATGCCCTCAATCCTATTTAGGACGTACGTTTTTTCCTTAGTTAATTTTTTAATTTTGGTAACATCTGTATTTACTCTTTAAGGAAAAAAATGTCTTAAATAGGATTGAGGGTATATAAGAAATTTACAAAGTTTAAATTTAAAAAATACTGATTAAAAAATCTGAAAATAGAAAGAATGATAAGTTAGCAAGTGGTCAAAGGGATTAACACACCAAAAAATAATGTCCTAGATTTTAGTGTAGAAAATATGAATTTGAAGGGAAATTTTTCTAATTTACTTTAAATAAAATTAAATGTATGCATGCATGGTCTTAAAGTTAAAGAAACCAACCACAAAACTCACTTTTCTGATTTCTCCACATCTACAGTTATGTCGGGGTTAGCCATAACTGATCAACTATATACGTTACTTGATCAAGCTAGCTTATTTGTCATTAAATATCCTGATTCTTGAACTGCACATTAATAGACCCAAGGTAATGAGCTTCCTCAAATATCACAAATTAAGTTATATGAATGTTGAGTAATACTTATGCGTATATATACATGCTCTTTCTATTAAGAGATTCCTCATTTAAGGGGCTTATATATATAGGAAAATTTTCAGGTAAGGACGTCCGCATGGTGCGAACGCCGACATAGTGCTGACATTAGGTCGATATGGGGTTGGAATTTTGTGTCGACCCCATGTCGTCACTGTGTTGGCTCCTTACCGGCCTGAAAAAGACTATATATATATATATAGTCCTTTTCAGGTAAGGACGTCCACATTTTTCAAAAGTTGCGAACCCTGACACAGTGCCAACATGGGTTGACAGTGTGTCGACACAAAATTCCAAAAATTGTTGCAGCACATCATTTTGTGTCGACACACTGTCTACCCAATATCAGCACTGTGTCGGCATTCGCAACTTTTGAAAAATACGAACGTCCTTACCTGAAAATTTTCATATATATATATATATACATACTTACATGGAGTTTCAAGTATGGGATCCCACATTTAGTGTTAAATGTAGGATGGGACGGATACGCCCACTCCATGTAGTCTTTCAACAATCTGAACCGTCTATGTTTTAGGCCTCTCTTCATGGATCATCCTTGCAATATATTAGCTAAATCGGAAATCATTTGCCTATCTAACTTTGATCAAACAAATAGACAGTTTTATCGAAAATATTTGGTTCGTATATTTGTTTGGTCAAAGTAAGATAGGCAAATGATTTCTGATTTGACTAATTTTTTGCAAAAATGATCTATGAATAGACCTAAAAATAGACGGCTCAGATTGTTGAAAAACTTCATGGAGTGGGCCCATCCACCCCATCCAACATTTAAAACTAAATGTGAGATCTCACACTTGAAGGAGCCTATATATATATAGAGTGAGTCCTATGGGATCCCTCATAGGACTCACTCTATATAATATTTCAATGATCCGAATCGTCTATTCTTTAGGTTTCTATTCAAAGATCATCCTTGCAAAAAATTAGCCAAATCGGAAATTATTTGCCTATCTAACTTCGATCAAACAAATAGACGAACCAAATATTTTCGATAAAACCGTCTATTTGTTTGATCAAAGTTAGATAGGGGAATAATTTTCGATTTGACTAATTTTTTGTAAAAATGACTATGAATAGAGACCTAAAAAATAGACTGTTTGGATTTTTGAAAAACTACATAGAGTGGGCTCATCCGCCCCATCCCACATTTAACACTAAATATGGAATCCCACACTTGTATATATATATATATATATATATATATCATTTTTTTGGAAGAAAGCGGCCCCTTTTGCAGCAGAGTGGGCAGCATCACTTTCCCTCATGTAGTTAATTATGATGCCATTTAGAAACAACACAGGAGAACTCAAAGTTATTACTTATGAGAGAATTATGTGAGAGAGAGAGAGTTTAATTACCGAAGATTGGCAGCTTGCACCAGAGCTATACCTTAATGGCTCAAATTAGGAGGCTTTCTACGGAGCTGGAGCAAGAGAGACAAGTGATCAGGGAAAAACGCGAAGAGTACTGGCGAAAAATGAAGCTGGCCAGAGAATTAACTGATCAAGTGATCTATATATATATACATTACTATAATCGCACAGGTAAATGCATTTTTTTATACAAGTCATAGCATCTTACCCTATCTCATAATGCATTACTAACAAGATAAATACAGAAATGTCTATAAATTACTATAATATATAGCACAAGTAAATGCATTTTTTTTTATACAAGTCATAGCCGACGGATCGAATTGGTGCATATATGTAAAGTGTTGCAATTAATTAAACATGATGAATCAATTCAATTGTATAAATATAAAAGTTGTTTTAAATTATCCCCTAAAAGAGTAAAATTATACTTAAATTAATAAGAAACTAACCTTAGTTCATTTGGTCTTCCTGATCCCACGGGTTAATATTATTTGTGCTTTTTTCGTTTTTCTTTTTTAACGTTGGATGGATGTCCTAAACTATTAACAAGCTAGAAGAGAAGGGAATTTAATTGGGTGTGTAGGAATTTTTTTTATAGCAATTCCAATTGAACCAAAGGTACTGATTACTGAATGAAATAGCAATAGCTATATATATAGCTAGCTACTGGGCTTGAACCTAAGTTACTATGGAACACAACATTCATTATTCGGTTTCAAAATGATAGACTTACATGCATGCAGTAGCCAGAGTGTTTAAAAAGGCGCGCATCAAAGGCTCAAAGCGCAAGTTGGAGCAAGGCGATCGGAAATCTCGTCGCCACGGTTGTTAAGATCGCAGTTTGGCCTGAAAGGCGAATGCGTTTCTGCTCAGGCGTACGCAATTGGAGACCACCACTGGAACGAGGGCGACGAGAGGAAGCTTCCTTGGGTGTTGACGGATCGCGATGGTGCCGGGAACAGAAGTCAACGCCGGAGGTGGTTTCGGGTCTTCTTTGGGTTGCGGGTCTCGCCGGATTTTCTGGGAAAGAGAGAGACACCGGGAGAGAGAGGAGAAGGAGATCGAGCAGGTGACCGGTGGTCCCGGCGTGGCCTGGTTCGCCGGCGTCACGCTTGACTGAGAGGAAGACCGAGAGTGAGAGTAATGGGCACCTAATTAAAGGAATAGAAAACTAAAGAAAACTGACAATATATTTTTCCTGCTCTTCAACATCAGTACATGAATAGATATATATTGTAGTTTAGAAAGGAAGAATATGGAAGAAGAAAACCAGAATAAATTAACGTGGTTCAGCAGCAAGTTTTGCTGCCTACATCCATGGTGCAAAGAGGAGAGTTTCCTTCATAAGAACTCAGGAGAAAGACACTCCTGATATAAGAGATACAGAGCTACAACAATCAACTACCTCATTAAAGGCACCTACAACCCAAATAGACTTTATGATTTCCAAGACAGACAATCACCCAACAACACACTAAATATTGCAGCTACCACAATTAAATAAAAGCTGCAGAGAAGACTAATAAAGGTAATTCATTTATCAACATATATATATATATATATATTCTATCTGAGATCTAGAACAAAGAAGAAAGGGTTAAGCTGGAGAGTTTCCTTCATAAGAACTCAGGAGAAAGACACTCCTGATATAAGAGATACAGAGCTACAACAATCAACTACCTCATTAAAGGCACCTACAACCCAAATAGACTTTATGATTTCCAAGACAGACAATCACCCAACAACACACTAAATATTGCAGCCACCACAATTAAATAAAAGCTGCAGAGAAGACTAATAAAGGTAATTCATTTTTCAACATATATATCTATATATATATATATATTCTATCTGAGATCTAGAACAAAGAAGAAAGGGTTAAGCTGGCTAGCTAAGGGATCAGTGCCAGTCAATACATAAATTAAATAAAATAGCTAACAGGGAAAATTACTAAATAACCAACTATCCACTCATATACTATATAGATGCCCATCTGCAGTGACGCATTATTTGGGGTTCTCATCAAGTCTGCCCCCCAAAAAATAGGCCTGACCTCAGGCCACAAAGTCAGGAAATTTTGAACTGATGGTGGTAGCATCGTCCCAAGTTGCATCTTCAGGAGGGAAGCCACTCCATTGCACAAGCCAGCGAGTCACAGGAATATTCCCACGTTTCACCAATCCTCTTTCCAAAACTTTCTCAGGGACTAGTTGTGGAACTCCAAAATCAGATATGGGAGGAAGAGTGGGAGAAACAACATGGTGGTTTCCCAACTTGGCCTTCAATAAAGAAACATGAAATACTGGATGTATCTTAGCTATAGGAGGAAGAAGAAGTCGATAAGCAACTGAACCAATCTTAGCAATGATCTGAAATGGACCATAATAGCGGGCAGAGAGTTTATGAGAATGGCGAATTTGAACTGAACGTTGCCTGAATGGCTGAAGTTTCAAGTAACACTACTACAAAAACATGCTTTACCATCTGATATGAAGGGACTGTAATGGGAAAGTCACCTTCACTTATGAAATGGAGACTCTTATTTCATTCTGGGCTTTTTGTTTGCTATGGTAACTGATAATCAGACACAATTAATTTATCAAATTTTATTAGGCCTATTATTACAATAAAGTAACATGAGCCCATTCGAAGTGGTTGTTTATTGTCCAAAAGCCCCTTCACAGTTGATAAGACTATAAGAGTAGACATCATAAAATATTAACCCACGCTCTCTCTCTGTCTCTCGGAGTCTCAGTCTCAGTCTCTGCTCTCTCTCTGTCTCTCTCATAATCTCTCAATCCCTCTCTGCCCTCTCTTTCTTCCCTTGTTCAAAGAAACTATTAGATGAGCAATAATCTGATAAGATCTGCTCTATCTCTCTCACTTCGTACTGCTCCGCCCCTCTCTCCCCCCCCCCCCCCCCCCCCTCTCTGCCTAAGACAAAACTCAACTCATTCCGGTAACCCACAAAAAGGTATTATTAGTTTTTTTAAAATTTTCCTTTGGGTTTGGCTTCTGGGATTTTGATTTTAGGGTTTTGTAAAATTTTATGGCTTGTTGATTTCTGTTGGGTTTGATCTATTCAGAAAGTATGTATCTTTCGGGAACACCAGAATCCTCTCTCTCAGCCTCCTAAGTATGTATCTTTCGGGAACGCCAGAATCCTCTCTCTCAGCCTCCTTCTCCGTCAGAGTTCAAAGGAAAAAAGGTATTTTTGTTTCTCATCTTTTCTGATTTGGGAACACCGTTTGGATGAGTTTAGGGGATGTATGTGCTTGCCATCTTTATTAAATTTTTGGGTTTTATGTATCTGCTTGTCATCTTTATTAAAACGGTATTATGTATGTGCTTGCCATCTTTATTAAATTTTGGGTTTTGTTGTTTAGGGGATCAGAGATCTCGTGTATAATGTGGTTTTCAGCTAAAAGATCGATTCAAACTGTTTATTTCCTAGAGGTTGGCTTAACTCTGACCAAAAAAAAAAAGAAAATTAATGGTGTCCTTATTGCATGTTAATGAATGAATTGGCCCTAATTGCTCTGTCATTTTGTGGCAGGTGGTTTTGAATTTGGGATCTCTCCAAAACTCACATGAGGCCCAGATTACCTGCTTGGGTTTGTCAGCTGATGGAAGCGCCTTGTGTACAGGAAGTTGGGATACAAATTTAGAGGTTATTTTACTAGCTTTTGCAATTAAGTATCACAAAATTCCTATAAGCTCCTATATGTTTGTTAATTTTTGTAATTATGTCACAAATTGTCTACATTCTTGGTTTATCTAAATTGGTTTTGAAATATGCATTCAGCAGTAACAATTTGATGGTTGAATGTTGCTTGGACTAAAGGTGAACAAATCAAGCTCCTTGAATTTCTTTTAGTTCATAATTTTTCAAGTTCTTATAATTTCTGACCTGCAAGTGCATGTGAATAGGCAATTCTCACGCTGCCTTATTTTAGCATGTTGTTTTGGCTAGAGTATTGGATGAGGCCACAGTTGCAAATCTCAATTCCATTATTCATGCAAATAATGCTATCGTAAGAATTTACAGCTCAATCTTTAGACATATTGTGCTCTATGTTATATTAATTATGCCTAATTTTCCTATTATGTTGTAGGTTGTTTCTTTGCTAAAGGATGACGGTACCTTTATTCAGGAATTGTTTGGTAGGTTAAGGTCACCATCCACATCTGCATAATCTAAAAAGAATTTGGTAATTGTTGATTTCCATAACTGCTCTTTAATTGTCGTTCTGAGCCATGGTACTAGTGCAATGAAGAGTACATGAATATGTAATTGATCTTTTAGATTGTGTAACCCCTCTTCTATTTCTCTTGCTTTTCTTTTCCCTCCCACAAATTAATCAGAAATTAAATAAAAGAATTAATATATGTTAATAAGAATTGGTAAAATAACTGTCTTGTTCAACTGTTTACATGGTTACTTTTTTAATTCCATTTCCTGTACTTTTTTCCGAATAAAAGTAGTAATAAGGATTTTGATGTTTGATAGACAATATGATAGTTATGTTGGTAGTGTTAGTAGCATGTTGATTTTTGGTTGCAATTCTTTGATTAATTTCCTTGATCTACCTTAACATTGGTCATGCTTATCCTTATTTCCCTCTACAATGTAGGTGTATTTCTTGCATGAGTTTTGTAGTTTAAGCAAGAGCCTGGAGATGGCTCAACAGCTCCGGCTATTTAGGTATGCAATTCTTGAAGTTATGTTTCTTGATGTACCACTATGTTTTGTAGCTCTCTGTTTTTTTTTTTTTTCAGGATTATGAACTTTTGGCTGCTTATTTTTATGATGGGTAGTTTTAGTTTTTTGTGTTATATAATGTCTTTGTTTCTAAGAGAGATCACACTAAATTTCTGTAGGAACAAGTCCAAGTATTTTGAGGTATACCCATTTATCATGGGATTCAGAGGGTTGACAGATGTGCATTCAAGGCTTGGTATGAGATATACGTGAAAAGAGCATGTGAAAAGGCTTTGTGAAATATTAAGTTGTTAGGATGGCAAATTTACTTTGTGTGGCCCAAGCAGACATAGAAGCACGAGTAGTGCAATAACTGTATGGAACCATGTATGTGAAGACTAATATGAAGTGCTTATGAGTTATGATGTTTTATTTACTTAATTGTCTGTTTTTTACAAATTTTATGGATATATAAATTCCTCCCAGTATAAAAATGTATAAAGTTTTCAATTGTGTTAATTGGACCATGTATTAAAATTGATGGGAATATGTGGAATGCAGTATATTTCAATAATACAATATAAATCAATAATATAATATATATGAAATTGGTTTATTGGTTTGGATTTGAGGGACTGATAGTATATATATATATATATATATATATATATATATATAAGCTAAAAATTATGAGAGAAAAGTGATGGATTATTGGTTTGGATTGAGGGAAGTATTCCCCTGCAACATGAGACCCGACAAGAGCTGACTGCTGCCTGCAAATTGGCAGCCAAATTAATAGATAAAACACAGTAGCTGGAAATAAAGGAAGGACGGATAGGCTTGAAGTTGGGATAGTGCTATACCGACCCCATCCTGTTAGACTGTCATTGCTTTGGTCGCTGCACTGTGGCTATTGAATATAAGTGTCATTGTTTTGGTCGCTGCACTGTGGCTATTGAATATAAGTGATTGATAACAGTCAGCGTAAGAGAGAAAAGGGACTTTTATATATCAGAAGCAAAGGCATGTTATTGTAGTAGTGTAAACCCAATCCCCCACTTGAAAGGTTCGTTCAGTCCTGTGTTTATCAATATAAGTCTTCATGTGTGACTGAGCTTGTTGTAAATTAAATTTTAGAGTAGCTAACAGAGCATCTCTGTCTTGTAAAGCAGTATCAACATGATGGACAGTTGTTGTTCCAGGAAGATATGTGGTAATAGCTGGGGGAAGGTATCCATATAAAGCTTGAAAAGGGGTCATTTTAATGGCTGAATGGAAGGTAGTGTTGTACCACCACTCAGCCCAAGGAATAGTAGAGGTCCAAGATGAAGATTTTTCCCCAACAATACAACGTAGGTAGTGTTCCAAAGTACGATTAAGCACCTCGGTCTGCCCATCTGACTGTGGGTGATATGCTGAACTATGGCATAGTTGAGTGCCTTGAGCCTTAAAGAATGACTCCCAAAATTTGCTTAAAAACACAGGGTCACGATCACTTACTATGGTCCGGGGCATGCCATGAAGGCGGAAGATTTCCCGAATAAATACATCAGCTACCTGCTTGGCAAAATAAGGGTGGGAGAGAGGAAGGAAATGGCCATATTTAGTGAAACGATCAATGACGACAAAAATAACACTTTTTCCAGCAGAAACCGGCAACCCTTCAATAAAGTCCATGGATATGTCAAGCCATACACCCTCTGGGATTGATAATGGCTGAGATAATCCCGGAGGTAATATACCTTCATAATTGTGGCGTTGGCATGTGTCACATTCAGCCACAAATTTCTTGACGTCTCGTTTAATTCCTAGCCACATAAAACTGCGGGTAAGCCTCTTGTAAGTCCTCAAATAACCTGAGTGGCCTCCCATTGTGCCCCCATGAAATTCTAGCAAAAGTTTATCCCTCCAACTCGAATTAGAAGGAACATATATTCTGCCCTTATACAATAAAATGTTGTCACTGCGCAAGGAAAAACCAGCTTTCCCATGTTGACCTGTATGCAAAGGCTGAAGAATTTCCAAACTCAAAGGGTCAGACAACACATCTTGGTGAATCAATTTAACAACCTCAAGAATAGGACTGGACTGCCCAGTAATTGCAAGCAATTACGGCTGCCGAGATAAAGCATCTGGAACTTTGTTGTGAGTGCCTGCGCGATAATGAACAGAATAGTCATAGCCCAACAATTTCAAAAGCCACTTCTGCTGGTCAGGAGTGGTGATACGCTGCTCTAAAAAATGCTGAATTGTGTGATGGTCTATGATGATGCGAAAATGATGTCCTAACAAATAGGGTCGCCACTTTTGAACTGCATAAACCACAGCTAGCATCTTTTTATCATATACCGAAAGCGCCAAATGTCGTTGGGATAATGGTTTGCTTAAAAAAGCTATGGGATGACCATTTTGTGATAGAACTGCTCCAATACCGATACATGAAGCGTCGCATTCTACTAAAAATTCCTTAGTGAAGTCAGGTAATGCTAGCACTGGAGTAGTAGTGAGGGCTTTTTTGAGTTGTTCAAAAGCCGATTCAAAAGATGGTGACAAAATAAAACAATATTTACGAAGCATGTCAGTCAATGGACGAGCAATAATACCAAATGACGAACAAACTTGCGATAGTAACCAGTGAGACCAAGAAATCCCCTTAAGCCTTTGAGAGTCATAGGTCTTGGCCAGTGGATAATACTCTCTATTTTAGAAGGATCTACAGCAACCCCCTGACCCGAAATTAAGTGGCCCAAATATTCAACCGATCCTACAGCAAAGACACATTTACTCAATTTCACTTTGAGCTCATGCTTCCTCATGGTGTCCAAAACAGTGGATAAATGACCAAGATGATCCTGCAAGGAAGAGCTGTATACTAATATGTCATCAAAGAAGACCAACACAAATTTTCGAAGATAATCATGGAATATATCATTCATAAGGGACTGGAAGGTCGATGGAGCATTAGTTAAGCCAAAAGGCATAACTAGAACTTCAAAATGCCCATCATGAGTACGGAAGGCAGTCTTGCCTATGTCATCAGTGTGCATATGTATTTGATGATATCCAGACCTAAGATCAAGTTTAGAGAATACATAAGCACCATGGAGCTCATCAAGAAGTTCATCAATGATAGGAATAGGAAATCGGTCCTTAACAGTAGCAGCGTTTAGAGCTCTGTAGTCGACAAACATTCTCCAAGTACCATCCTTCTTCTTTACTAGTAACACAGGAAATGAATAAGGACTCACACTTGGTCTAATAACTCCTCCCTCTAACATTTCCTTCACTATTTTTTCTATCTCACTCTTCTGAAAATAAGGATACCTGTAAGGTCGGACATTGATAGGAGGAGTACCAAGGACTAAAGGAATTCTATGATCATGTATACGAGCTGGTGGAAGAGTAGCTGAAGGTTCAAAAATATCTTGATATTGTTTTAACAACTGATGAACTAGAGGATGTGTTGAAAAGGTATTGGGCTGCTGTGTAATTGGTTGTAGTTGAGCCAAAAAAGCTTGTTTCTCTCCGACCAGTAGATGTGACATGGCCTGGCAGCTAATGCAAGAGGCATCATTAGTCAATAAACCCTGCAAAGTATATATGTGTTCCTTATGTGAAAACTGCATAGTTAAATTTTCAAAATTCCAAGCAATGGTGCCTAAGGACTTTAACCAAGCAGTTCCCAACAACACCTCACACACAGAAAAGGGAAGCACAAAAAAATCTGTATCACAAATGTAGCCTTGGAGGTCAAGTGTGAGAGACGGAATATGACCCTGAGTGCTTAAGTGAGAACCACTAGCAACCATAACATTTAGGGGGGAAACATTGTCAAAAACACAATTAGTGGATTTCAATAAGGACGGGTGGATAAAGTTATGAGTTGCACCTGAATCCACCAAAATGTGGACTTGTCTTTTCCCCAACAAACCATAAAGCCTCATTGTGTCAGCCTTTAAATTACCAGTCAATACATGAATTGAAAACAGGTCAATTGTTGCCTCTTGATGCACAGCATCAGTCATTGTCACATCATTATCAGAATCAGCCTGTAACACCTCATTATCCATAGGGAACTCTTCAATAGCCTCTAGCACTAAAGCCTGTGCTCTAGTTTTGCACCGATGATCTGAAGTATATGGTGCAGCGCAGAAGAAACATAAATTTTTATCACGTTTATCTTGATATTCAGCTCTTGTGAGATGACGTTGAACTGGATGGTGAAGTTGGCGGGTTTAAGCTGCAGGGAATGGATTATTGTGTCGAGGTGGAGTTGGTAAGGCGGGGCATGGAGGTGTATGAGGTAAAATGGGTCGAGTAGGTTTAGGGCGGAGAAAAGGGTGAGAGCCTATGTGAGTAGCACGATGATGCAGATATTTACCCCCAAAAACCCGAGCCAAATCAAAAGCAGGCCATAAGGGATTGCGGTCGTAGGGCACACACATCAACTCGAAGATCCTTATGTAAACCACCAACAAAACAAGCAATAAGAAGTTCTTCAGAAAAATCAGGGGCTCTACAAGCTAGTTTAGTAAATTGGGACTGATATTCTGCAACCTACCCCTCCTGACAAAGTTTAGCAAGAGAAGCCTGAAAGTCCAAGGGATCATAACCCCCAAAACGCTTAAGAAGGAGGTCAGAAAATAAACCCCAGTCTCGTGGATAGCGGGGTTGGTACCACCGCCACCAAGCTGCTGCGTCTCCGGTGAGATGCATGGCCGCAATTCCCACTTTCTTGTCAGCTGGCACTTGATAATGGTCAAAGAATTGTTCAACACGGCTTAACCAGTCAAGGGGGTCCTCACCCCCAAATCGATCGAGGTCTAAACACAAATTGCGAAAAGTGGGCTGAAAAGGATCTTGAGAAAAGTGGGTATGTGGAAAAGGGGAAACAGAGTTATATGGGTGTGGGTACTGATTGTAAAGGGTGTGGGCGGAAAAAGGGTGGGGAGGAAAATGAGGGTGGGCAGGTGGGATATGAGGGTGCGTTGGAGTGTACGGAGGTGGGTTACCCTGAGAGTGAGGGAGAGGGAGAGTTGCAGTCGGGGAGAAAGAAGAGAGGAAAGAGACAGTAGGCGTGAGAGAGGACGAGGAGAGAGTGTTAGTTTCTAGGATTTGTTATATTGGCTATTTTCCTTGTCAAAACCATTGTATTTATTTTTATTTAATCACTCACAAGCTCTAGGCTAGATTAAGGACAAGATCAGTTGTATTGAAGAAGTCAAGAATGAACAAAGACTCAAGGTATACTACACTTCATTCAATTCATGAAAGTATCAGTTTTGTGTCCATTTGACTAGTCATAAAGAACAATGTTTTTCACGTACAGTGGTTGATACAGTGACATATATACACTGCAGTGGGGCCATTTGGAGTTTTACTTTTAAAGCCCATTTCATTGAAAGCCCATTTTCTGTTTTTACTAAACATGCATGTGCATTGCACATGACTTGGTTCCCCCACTGTATCAATCAGATCTGATTGCATCTCATTCATTCACGCCACACACTTACACACACCTCAGCACTATTCATCATCTTCTCCATTTCTGATTTTTGCAAAATAAAGCAATATTTGTTTTTACAGCTCCTCATTCATATCCTTAATAATACTAGGATACCCCGCTAGGACAAAAGGAATATGCCCCTTATTCGTCTCTTGTGGACAGCCATTGATTGGCTTCCACGTGGCTCGAGCAAACATGGAAATGGCGTGTGTGTGTACGGGTATATGAGATATTCAGTTCAGACTTTTTGGGGGGTGTTGATGAGCATATTTTCAGTGGGTATTTTCGTGTGTTCTTATCTGGGTATTTTCGGGGTGAGTGCTTATCTTTTGTCAAGTTAGAAAATGTTTTTTTTTTTTTTTCAAAATCAAAATGATTTTCTGAACTTGTTTGTTTCATCTAAAAATCTGAACGGACTTGAGTGTTTAAATCTTTTCATATATTTTTCAAATACATTCATTTAGATTTTAGTTGAAGGATTCTGTATCAACCTTTTCATGCCTTTTGCTTGAGAAGGTTGATTTTTTTTTTAAGGAATCCAAAATTTGCATATCATGTTCATACAATGATGAATCTACTGGGTTTGGTGTGAATTGGTGCCATGGATTGATGAGCCTGGAGTTGGAGCTGCCTTCTTCATGAATGACCGATTGCCTTGCTTATGAAAGTTGCACAAAGGGGTAAGAAAGCTGCCACTTAGTTTAGGACTTAGTGATTGAGCTTGTGTGGTGTATGCTCCCTTTGTATTGAACTTCTTCTTTAGTGGATTGCCCGGTCAGCTGAAAAAGACCCCCAGTTTTTACCCTTTGTGGTTTTTCTGGGTGAACATCTTGTGTGCATTCGTCTCCCCTTTTGTGTTGGTATGCTTACTGACTCACTCAACTTATAAACACAAATCTGCACTGTAGCTATTTGTTTGAAATTGATATATGTCTTATAGAACTGTCTAGCTAATCACACACCACTATAGTTGTGGATAACACTGAGATGCCTACTGTGATGGGTCCTCTGAGTGTATAGGATGTCACTTGATCCTTTGTTGTGTTTGATTTGTGTTGTTCACAAAAGTGATTTTTGGTTTTAGAAGTCAATCTGGAGTTTCAGATTTTAGTTACTGAATCGTCTGAGTTGTGTCTGTTTGACTAGTTCCTGAATGATCATATAAATCAAAAATTGGGGTCCGATCACTGAAAGTGAAATTAATCAAGTTTATTAAGTGAATAGATCACCCAATACAAACTTTCAGAGAGTGTTTAAAAAATGATTAAAATCTGATATTTTTGGGTTTTAAACTCATGGCTGTGAAATGTCAACACTGCCCCTAGGGCTTCGCTCGTCTGTTTCTCTCAAACCGTAGATCCACTCGACGAACCGTTTGCACCCACGTGTTCGTGTGTCCGAGACCTTTCCAACAGTACCCAATTTGATGTCACATTACTCAATTGCCCTCTTTGTCCTAATTTGATGCTAGAAAACAATCACACGTGCCAAGCAAGTGGTCAAATTAGCCAAATCATAATCACTTGTCTATCTAACTTTAATCAAACAAATAGACGAACTAAATATTTTTGAAGAAACCGTCTATGTGTTTGATTAAAGTTAAATAAGTAAATGATTTTCGATTAGACTAATTTTTTGTAAAGATATATAATCTATCAATGAAGATATAAAAAATGAATAATTCGGATTGACACAAAACGATTCGTGTGGGCCCCACAAGGAGATCTCTCATTTAACACTAAGTGAGGGATCTCTCATTAGAAGACCCCTGTATATATATATATATATAATGTAAAAAAATAAATGATTCAGATTGACACAAAATGATTCGTATGAGCCCCACAAGGGGATCCTTCATTAGAAGGCCCCTCACTACATAAAAAAACATGTTAGGTGATGAACTGCCTAAAAACACTTCAAGCGACGAATTTGAATCTTAGTCGCCTAAACCATACATGTTTAGGCGACGAAATTTTCAATCGCCTAAAGAGTTGGGTGACGAAACATTTTGTCACGTAAAGTCACGCGCCAAACTGATTAGAAGACCATACTTTAGGTGATCAATGTTAAGATTCGTCACCTAAAGCTGCCTAAGGTGACGAACCTAAGACCTCGTCGCATAAGGCAGCTTTGGGAGACGAATCTTAACATTTGTCGCCTAAAGTATGGTCTTCTAATCAATTTGGTGCGTGACTTTAGGCGATGCAATTTTGGATTCGCCGCCTAAGACTTTGGGCGATGAAAAATTTCATCCCCTAAAGCTTCCTTCAGCGATGAAATCCTATTTTTGTCGCCTAAAGTAGGTTTGGGTGACGAAACATCATATCAGTCGCCCAAAGTCCTAGTACCATTTTATGTGTATATTTTTATGTATGTAATAGCATACGATGAGATCCTGTTTCCAACAATCCGAACCGTTCATTTTTGTATTCCCCACTCAAAAATCCTCTCTGCAAAAAATTAACTTAATCAGAGATGTAGAAGGTAAGGTAATGGTGATCGAACTTATGAATGTTCATGAATTTTCTAATAGTAATCGAACAAGTAGATGAATTCTGATTTGGCCGATTTTTTGCAGGGATGATCTTTGAGTATAAACGAAGAAAATGAATGGCTCTGATTGTTGGAATCACATTTTGGTCTTCACAATTGTTGAATCGACAAAGTTTAAAAGAAAAATGTAATAGAATTATACTCTTCAAGTGTATTTATATGTAGAAGTTTACATCTAGATCGTGTTTCCAACTATCCAAACAATTCATTTTTTATTTCCCCACTCAAAGATCAACCCTGCAAAAAATTAGTCCACTCGGAGATGTAGAAGTTAGGTAACGATAGTCGAACTTATGAACGATCGTAGTTTTTCTAACGCTAATTGAACTGGTAGATGCTAGATAGAACACTCGGGTTTTATTGTACACTTCCATTATGCACCCACCGCACTCTAAAATATGGTACACTCATATACATTATTCACCCCTTTTATTGTTTCCATAGTTATCTAGAGCAGAGGGAGAGGGGTGTTTGAGATTGATGAGTTATAATGTTATATACATAAATTGATTATAGGAATTACTGTACATATGGTGATGAATTATATACATAAATTGATCATAGGAATTACTGTACAGCCACCATATTGAATATTAATAATGAACAAAGCTATAATTATGGATAGTGGCTGAGGGTTAGTCATTATAACAGCCAAAACAGACCTACACATTTAAGAGTCCCAAATGACAAAATTAAGCTGATTGAGCTATATCAGTTAGCCAATAGCAGTTGTAGTTCTATGGTATTCTAGTAGTGTCTCCTAGCTCCTTGAAAGCAACCTCAGAACAACCCAGCATTGGCATATACATAACATGTGGTCCTGGTAATTATGCTAGTATAGTCTAAAGAGGTTAGGCTAGCTTAGCTAATCAAAGTAGGAGGGGATATAATGATTTGCATTTAAACGCATCCATTATTATTTCTTGTGCATTAACATTAAAGCATTGGATCCCTTATCCCAGCTTGTGATTTTATCTGAGCTGTTTGCAGGTCTTGTGGGTCGGAAGGCATTCAAGTAGTGAAGCATAAATCAGTTCCAGCTTAACTTCGTTGCTAGAAAAGGCACCTAAATTATGCAGACCCCAAAAGCAAGGTAACTTCTATTGCTTTTTTATGACTGTTTTCTTCTCCTCCTATAAAGAGGCCTGTTGATGTGTTGCTTGATTAAATGAGGGGTTGCTTTTTTTTTTTTTTTTAGGCAAAAGGTAACCTTATTTATCTCATTGTGCAGTCCTTGTGACATGTTTAGAATTTAGGAACACTTCTCCACCAATACACACACACACACACAAAGACCCAGAAATTACGAAGTTTTTTTTTTTTTTTTTTTTGAAAAGAAACATTACAATATTTTGTTACAAGATTTCTTTGAACTACCAGGAAAAATTTATACTACAATAACCTCATTGATTACAAAGAAATGTGACGTCACAATATAATTTCTCTCTTTTGTAAGCTAAGAAAGTTTTAGATAATGATACTGATACATGTATAGATATTGCCAATAAGACCCCTACAGTCGAATTGGTCCACAATTGTTACTTGGCAGTGGAAGTTTAACAAATATATTGGTATATAGAATACATGATACAAGTATGCCTTTCCACAGAAATAGGACAAACCCAAAACCAGATGTAAAGAGTTAAGTTTATAAGAAAAGAAAAAACAAAGAGAGGCTGTTATGATCAGGTTCAGCAGTAAAAATTCAATATATACCAGGAGGCTAACAACAACATCAATTTCTTGCAGCACTATTGGACCTTAATGCATCCTTAGTATTATCAATTGCATTAGATTATGCATAGCAGTAGAGGAAGGTACACAACATCAATTTATCTGCTAGACACTCTTTTATAGCAGTAAGTTAAATTTCTGCACAGCAGTAGAGGAAGGTACACAACATCAATTTATCTGCATTAGATTATGCATAGCAGTAAGTTAAATTTCTTAGCATCACAGTTTTCTTTTATAACTTTTTTCTCTCCTTTTTAGGAGTATGGAAGCTGGATAAATTGTGTTTTATTGTTTCCTCTTTTGAGTCATGCATCAATATACAACTCTAGTGATACAAAAGAAACATTCAGTATTGGTACTAGGTGGGTAGAGAAGCTTCTTAGTTCTCAAGGAGAGAAATTTTTCTGTCTTATCTATAAATGTAGGCACATTACCATACCATTTTACACTTCATACATTTCTTCATTTATTCTTATTTTTACATTATGTCTTCATGATTTTAGTTTCACAATTCATCATCATTAGAAAAGGTCTTCCTCTATCTTGTGGCCCACACATCCTTTTCAAAAACTGAAACTTGGGCATACTTTCAGCATATAAAATTGTAGAGCACTCTTAGTTTAATGGGAACTAGCAATGCATGTTGTATTACAAGCTTATTAACGTACCTTAAGAGGAGGATTATCAGGAGCCAATGCCTCAGCAACAAACTGTGGCCCAAGTGCTGAACCTCCAATACCAACTGAAAGCACCTGAGTAAACCGACCCGCTGGAGAAGACGACGGCTTAATCTGCAAGTTTCAAACAAACTCATTTCCTCTATCAAATACACAAATGGAAATTGAACAACAACAAATCAATTCAACACCAAATGGAGAAATTGAAATGCAAATCTGACCTTACCGTTGACGACGTCGTCGGCGAACTTGATTAGCGCGCGCCTCAAGCGTGTTCTCAATCTGCAACTTGAGGAAGAAGTTGGGGGAGGACTGAATCAATGGATGGATGGCTTTAGCTAAGACACAATCGATGGGGGAGAGAGCACTGAAACTAAGCTAGGACATAATCGATGGGAGTTCCGATTATTGTCTCTGTTCTCAGCAACACGCCGATGCGAGTTCAGGCCTCAGTGATGAAATTGGTGTCCAAAATGTCCGAGCTTGACCCCCGTTGCTCAGGAACCGGCTTTCTTGGTTGTTAGAGAGAATGTGAGAAGGCCGTTGCTTTCTTGGTTGTTAATGGATACGGCTATGGCTGACCCGTCAAAGCTTGGGGGAGAGAAGGACTGGCATAATGAGTTTGGAAGAATGGGTTTGGAAGAATGGGAATATATTTTTTTGTTTTTTGTTTTTTTTTTTTGTGAAAAAGGGGTTTCAATTTTTTAGTGATAAAAAGGAGAGGGAGAATTCCTGCATAAAATTTTAGTCGATCTATATTAATATTATTGAGTTTCATTTTAACAATACACAATGCACGTTGTTATATTTAATAAATTCTACAACGTGCACGAGTATGTTGCAGTATAATCTTTTAGCAACGTGCAAAACACGCATGTTGTCAAATACTTAATAAATTTCACAACGTGCATAAGTATGTTGCAATACAATCTTTTAACAGCGTGCAAAACACGCATGTTGTCAAATACTTTTACATAACACTGATGACAACGTGCATTAAAGGCGCGTTGTAAAATACCTTATTTCGCAACGTGCATCAGCCGCACGTTGTTAAATGCATGTTGTCAAAAGGCATTTTTCTTGTAGTGATTGCAAGAATCTCTTTTTTAATCGTGGCATAATTTTGCTGGGCAGAATTCCATACTCCTGAGGTAAACCTTACAAGAAATTCTTTTTTAGAATTTGGATCCTTTTGTTTTAGGATCCCACCATACCCCTGTTCAGAGGCATCTGTTTCAACTATTTTAAACAATCCTGGTTTAGGAATGCTTAAGCATGGGAGCTCTTTAGCTCTTGCTTTCAAGGTCACCACTGCTTTAGTGTGCCTGTGACTCCATGGTGGAGGGTTTTTCTTTAACCTCTCATAAAGAGGTTTGCTATCCTTAGCCAAATCCCTGTAAGAATCAGCAATGTAATTAAGACTCCCTAGGAATCTTTGTAATAGCGTCTTATCCTTGATTTCATCTGAGAATTTATCTGCAAAAGTAATTGCTCTGTCAATAACGCAGAGAGAAGTAGAAAGCAGAAATACAAAGCAGTAAAAACTTTTGTAAAACCAGAAAATTTCAACAAGAAGAGATTAATCTTTCTTTAACTTAGGAACTTGTATGGTTAAAATATAAGCAATAAACAAGCATAACAACAAAAACTGAAAGATGCAAACATATACTAGGATTACATTAAACATAGGACTTACAGAATAAACTTCGAAGTGGTGAATACCGGAACCACTCACACTTCTTGATTACAAAACACACAAACACTCTTACAAACTGAAACTTAAAACCTAACTTGAGTTCTGCCTCTAAACAAAGGAGGGAGACTCTTTAAATAGACTTCTTGGCTAAAACTGTAGCCATGTGAAGCTGAAAAGGCCTAACAATATGGCCGACACAATAAAGTAGATTCCTTTTGAAGGATAAGGTCTCTTTAGACTTTAGTGAAGCATTATTGATAAAAGCATCTTGCTTTTAGCAAACTGACAAGATTACTTTAGTTTTTTGACAAAGTGGGATAGCATTATTGAGAGCAACTTTTGCTTTTAGCAAAACGACACGGCAGGCTTAGTTAGAGCCTTATCTTCTGATGGGAGTGAGAATCCTAAAGCAATCATCTTCATTTGAATCTTCAAATTGGCTCACAGAATCAACACCAAACTCTTCTTCTAAGGCCTTCTTTAGGTCTTTTTTGGGGATGGACTTGTTATCTTCATTTAGCTTAGCAATCTGGCTTTTTAAGTTGAATGCTTGGGGAGAACCAGGAGAAGATTCTTTTGTAGTAAACCCAGGAATGAGATCCTTTACCAACTTAACCTTGAAAATAGGAGGAACAACATGACTGTGATTAAAGTTATGCCACCATTTAGTGCAGATAGATCTTCTGAGATTGGGGATATAAATCCCTTCATCTTCATCTTCAGGAGAAAAACAGCAATCCCACTTTAGAATCCAGCATAAGTTATAAAGGGCAAAGAACCACATACCAATGTCCCATGGTGAGACTTCATTAGTATTAGCTAGACCAAACAACCTTAGACTTTCAAAGACTTCAGGGGGAAGAAGATCAGGACCAGGACCCCAGACTGCGAACCAACCACGGAACCAATTGGGAATAGGCTTTTTAGCCTTTAATTGGAATTGAAAGAACCAGGAGTGAGAAAATAAGTCGTTCTGTAAGAATAGACATATTTCCCATGCCTTCTTATAATCAAAATAACCGAACCAGGCAGGATATTGGCCTTCGAACTTAATAAACTTTCTTTTAGAAAACTGGGAAATTCCCCACTCTTTAACAGGGATGATGTCTAAGATAAATAATTGGGAATATCCAATCACACCCTTAGATCTGTAGTTATGAGTAATTCTGGCCGAGCCAGTTTCAACAAGGATAGATTCAAACCATTGCTGGTTCTTTTATCCTAGTTTAGGATCACAATGGTTATTAAGGTAGCTTTTAGCTACTTCTCTTGGCTCTTTAGCCAATTCGTAATCTTCAATTATAGAGACTCCAACTTCTAGAGTTGGGTAATAAGGAGTCCTTTTAGGACCTTCACCCAAAGGCTGCTTAAGCTTCTGGGTGTGCTGTTGAGCATTTTCTAGATGCCTTTGAGACACCTTTCTGGGACTCCTCTGCATGTACTGGCTTCTCCTCATAATCCTTGCCATGTAAAAACTCACGGGTTAGAAAATCAGGGAGTGAGTTACTTTCCCCTTTAATATACTCAATTTGGAAATCAAATGCAGAAAGAATTGCTTGCCATCTAGCAAAAATTTGTTTTGAAGCCAAGTTTTTAACATCCTTTTTCAAAACATCTTTTGCTGCTTTGCAATCAACACGAATGAGAAATTCTTGATTTAATAAATCACTTTCAAATTTTGTAACAGTTAAAACAATTGCAAGAATCTCTTTTTTAATCGTGGCATAATTTTGCTGGGCAAAATTCCATACTCCTGAGGTAAACCTTACAAGAAATTCTTTTTTAGAATTTGGATCCTTTTGTTTTAGGATCCCACCATACCCCTGTTCAGAGGCATCTGTTTCAACTATTTTAAACAATCCTGGTTTAGGAATGCTTAAGCATGGGAGCTCTTTAGCTCTTGCTTTCAAGGTCACCACTGCTTTAGTGTGCCTGTGACTCCATGGTGGAGAGTTTTTCTTTAACCTCTCCTAAAGAGGTTTGCTATCCTTAGCCAAATTCCTGTAAAAATCAGCAATGTAATTAAGACTCCCTAGGAATCTTTGTAATTGCGTCTTATCCTTGATTTCATCTGGAAATTTATCTGCAAAAGTAATTGCTCTGTCAATAGGGATGATTGTTTCTTGATAGATATAATGCCCTAAGAATCTTACCTTTGTTTGAAATACCTCCATCTTTTTAGATGAGACCACAAGACCTGCATTCATCACTATTTGCAAAAAGATCTTAAGATGCTTAATATGTTGGTCTACTGAAGAAGAGTAAACAAGCACATCATCAATGTATGTTATAGTGAAGGATGAGTATGGATTAAAGATATCATTAATAATATTTTGGAATTCTGAAGGTGCATTCTTTAATCCAAAAGGCATTACATTCCATTCATAATGACAGAATGGAACAGTAAATGCTGTTTTATACCTTTCTTCTTCAGCTATTTGGACCTGCCAGTACCCAGACTTCATATCAAATTTGGAAAAGATTGTGGCCGGGTAAAGTCTATTCAGAAGATCCCTTTTATTGGGGATCGGGTATCTAATCCATCTCAGGGCCTGGTTTAGGGCCTTATAATTAATAACCAACCTAGGAACCCCTCTTTCAATCTCAGCTGCTTTCTCTACATAAAAAGCAGGGCAACTCCATAGGGACTTGTTGGGCCTGATAAGGCCTTTACTCAATAAGTCTTTAATTTCCTGTTGACATAATTCTAAATGTCTTTTGTTCATTTGAATGGGCCGGGCCTTTGTGGGGATCATGGACTCCTTAAAGTCTGGTTCATATGGTAATTTTACCACGTGTTTCTTCCTATTCCAAAAGGCTGAGGGTAGGTCAGAACAGACATTTTTAATCAAGGATTCTTTTAGATTCCTTACCTTGGCTTGAACATGAGGTTCTTTTAGAACTTCTTCAGTCCTTTTGTATTGTATCTCTTCTTTAAGAGATAACAAAAACTTTTCTTTTCTTTGGACTTGGTCTGCAATGATATCAACTTGTTGGACCAAAGGTTCTTGGACAAACTTGAACTAGATTTGGACACCTTGAACTTGGCTAACGATCCCATCCTGGTTAACCTGCATACTGTTAAACTAGTAAAGTTCGCTTAGGAAAGGATTTCCTAAAATACAGGCTTGATTTAGATCTTTTACTAGGATAAATTGCACAGGTAAACAAACCCCATTGTTGCAAATGGCAGTTAGAAAGTTTAAACTCTATACCAAGTTTCTTACCATTAGCAGTTCTAAGGACCTGGCTTGTTTTGCTAAAATATTTAGATGGCACCAGTCCTTCTCTTAGACAATTCAAGTCTGCACCTGAATCAATTAAAGCAATAGCAGAAAATTGGAATGTCTTATCATTAATATCTACTATTACCTTCACCTGGGTATACCATTTATGGTATCTTACCTTGTCAATTAAATTGATTGATTGCTCCATTATTCATGAAACCTCAGCTTGTTCATCAGGGAAGAATTCTTCGAATTCTTTTTCTTGTATTTCTCCATCCACTATTTGAGCTTCCATCCTTAACATATGTTCTTTAAGAACTTTAAGTTCTTCTTTAACTTGATTTACCTCTGTTTTTAGGTCTGCTATAGTAACCTCCCTTTTAGGTTTCTGCTGATGGATCCTGTTGATAATGCTCTGGAAGTCTCTCAAACTTAGCTTCCTGTTTAATCCTATCCTGCTTTTCTTCATTGCTCTTTGTAGCATTTTCTAGTAACTTTTCTAGAGCTTCCCTCTTTTGAATTGGATCCTGGATCCTGTCTACCAAGTCAAGTATCATATTATCTTCCAAAGAAATGACATTTACTTGGCAGTTGCACTCCTCATCTCCAGACTGGTCTAAAGATTATTCCTCAGTACTTTCATCTTCTAATCCTGCAACCTCTTCACTCTCTGAGTCATCAGAATTCAAAAATAATAGCGATAATTGCTCTTTTAACCTATCACTAATATCTAAAGAGTTAATTTTATCTTTCATTCTACAGTCTCTTTGAAAATGTCCTATTTTTCCACATTTATAACAAGTAGGATTCTTCTTACCTGATACCTGTTTAGGTCCGGAGTACTTACCAGTTGGCTTTCTGAATTGTTGTTTCCTCTGGAAAAATGGTTTTCTTTTTGCATAATATTCCTGTTTAGGAATCTTTCTTCTAGCTACTTTATTTCTTTTAGTTGATGAGGCATCTTTTGTGAAACCAAACTGTTCACAAAAATCTCCAAGCTCCTTTCCTTTGAGCATCCTTTCTTTCTCTAGTTGTCTCTTTAACTTCATATCAGTACACAGGGCTAGTCCTTCCGCACAGATTTCCCCATTAAGTTCCCCAAAGGTACAGATATGGAAGGGAATCTGTCCTCCATATTTTGTCCTCAACTTGTTCTTTACTTTTTCTGCAAATAGAGCTGGGAGTCCGGATATGAACTTCTCTTTCCAAAATTCTGCATGGCAATCTGCACGAGTGAAGACTTTCGCCATGAACACATCCTTGTACCATCTATACTGAGACAGACTAGAACACTTTAGGTTCATGAGAACCTCTCTAGACCTATCCTGTATGAGCTGGGTAGATCCTACAAAATGAAGAGTTAAAGTGAAAATTAAAGTATTAACCGCATCACTTTCTTCCTCTTCCCTTTCCATTCCTCCTTCTCTTTTGACTACCATCTTCTTGGCGCTTAGGATTGAATCTCTTTGTTCTTGGCTCAAGAAATCCCACCATCCTCTAAGCTGACCTGCAAAACCAGAAATTATAGCAACAGCAAAATTTCTATCTGTGCTATTTTTATGGTTAGCTTTTAGGGCTGTGGCCAACATCATCATTTGCCTAAATGTATCAATGATTTGATATTCAGTTTTTCCATCGATGTTTCATTCTACAATGGAAGAGCTATCAAACCTTACTGGATCATTTATCCAGTTTTCTTCAAACTGCATATCAACAGGCGTGGGCCTGTGATAGTAGTTTCTTGTTGGAGCTGTTCTAACTTGGGTTGCTCCAAATTGAATCTTGTTAACTTGGGCCTGGGCCTCTTGACTGGGAATCTAAAAGCCTCTTCTATCTCTTCTATTTCAGAATCTCCTCCATGGGCCAAGACATTAATGGAGGGTCCCGCTCTTGGGCTGTCTTCCTTTTGGCTATTTCTGGATGTAGGAACAACTCATTTTTCTTTGATTCTGATTCCTGCCAACCTGTTAGAAATTTGATCTATAAGATCATCATTAGATCCTTTCAGTGTAAAAGTTTCACCCATTTCTGGGGGTGGTTTAAACATAAGCTGCTCTGTTGAAGTTCCTATTTTTATTGTTTCCTTTTTAGGAAATGCTTCTGTAAGGGCCTCTTCAATCCTAGATGTTTGTTCTCCAATTGTCTGCAAACATAGATTAGAGAAATTATTCTGCTGGATAATCGTATCTATGTGTGTTGAATTTACCTTTGACTCTAAGTCCGTTTTAGGACTTGCTTTAAATGGTGCTGCTACTGCTCCTGCAAAGGTTAGAACACAACATAGGGGGTGGATAGCTTTTATAGGATCTCCAGTTTTGGGGAAATATGTTTTGAACGGACTGGAAATGACATTTATGGCATCTTCGAACATGGTTCCTTGGATGTTTTCATAAAACCAATCAAAAAATGGCACCATTTTCTTATTTTCCTGCATCCATTCTGTCCATTGGTAGTGAGATTAGAACCTTTGTTCTTTATCTAAGTTTTCTATCATCCATCTTCTCTTAAGAAGGTTCTTACTACTCATAAAGTCTGCTTTTAGCAGATTCTTATCAAGCTTAAACCTAGAACCTTTAGGACTTTAGGCTTTTATGACATTGATATGGGGTCCAGTATAAGTTGGGCCCTCAATATCTGAGAAGGTTGGTCCATTTATAGTACTAGGCTCGGCGTGGTCTATGTAGACTAGCCTGTTTATGTTCCCTAGCCTTTCTGTTCCTAGGATCACAGGATCATCCTCCATTCTTCTGGATGGTTTAGCTGAAAAGTATTGTCTAGACAGACAGGGATCTTCAGACTTAATTGTTACAGATGGTCTGTGACAATCAAATCTGGTAGGTCTACTGCTAGAGCTGCCAATTCTAGTAGATCTAGAACTAAAGAATTTAATTTCAACTTCTCCTCCCTCATATTCCACAATTTGGTCAATCTGGGTATTTTCGAGTGGTCTTTGGGGAGTCTCTTGGACTAAAGTCCATTCCCTAGGTAACCTTACCTGATCCCATGAAATGGTTCTGGGGACCGCCACGTTTGCTCTTCTAGCATCAGCCTGAAACATGATCGTCTTTCCTTCCTCGTGAAGGTCTTTGGCACCTGGGCATAAGGTTGTCATTGTCTTGTAGTATATTCGATTTACTACAGCCATATTCTGGGATCCAGGGATCATGTCAAATCCTTGAGACCTAATATTCAGTGTAAGCGCTTTTAGCACTCCTTTGTCTGCAAGGGCTACTGAAAAATTAGGGAAGCAGTTAAGGAATATTGGCCCTTCGCTCAGGGATGATTCTACAACTCCTAACAAAGAATCAGCAAACTTATTGTGTCTACAATCCCTAACACAAACCAAAACTGAAGTGTTCAAGCCCATTCTTACCAAAGGCTTGACTGCTACCTGCACAACCCCTAATCTAGGTAGTTGTATTTCTTGTTTACATGCTGGTTAAGCATGCTTGGAGTAAAAAGCTGGATGTTATCATCTTGGTTGGAGATAGACACTGTTCTTTCGCAGGTTTTTATCACATAGTCACTTCTCCATTCGAATGTTCCTTTTTGGTAAATCTCCTTTGTTGGAAAAGCTAGGATACTCCAGTTTTGAAGTTGCTTCTCATAGTCTCCGATGACTACTTCTTCTGTGCTATTCAGTCTCATTGCCCTCGAACTGTTAGACCTGTGAGACATTGATCTAAAAAGTCCAGCCATAAAATCAGGTTTGTTAGATAACCACAAGGTTACTTCGATGTCACTCACGGCTCTCTTTGCCTATGACCAATTCACCTTTACAGTGGTAACCTACTAACTCACCCTTATAATGGCCAAATTTCAGGAAAAATGGCTCTGATACCAATTCTATCCCAGGACAAATAAAATTGAAAACGCAGGGAGAAGTAGAAAGTAGAAATACAAAGCAGTAAAAACTTTTGTAAAACCAGAAAATTTCAACAAGAGATTAATCTTTCTTTAACTTAGGAACTGGTATGATTAAAATATAAGCAATAAACAAGCATAACAACAAAAACTGAAAGATGCAAACATATACTAGGATTACATTAAACATAGGACTTACAGAATAAACTTCGAAGTGGTGAATACAGGTCTGCATTTTTTTTCACAGGCTCACAGCCCTAAAAGCCCTAAAAGTCCAGCCATAAAATAAGGTTTGTTAGATAACCACAAGGTTACTTCCATGTCACTCACGGCTCTCTTTGCCTATGACCAATTCACCCTTACAATGATAACCTACTAACTCACCCTTATAATGGCCAAATTTCAGGAAAAATGGCTCTGATACCAATTCTTTTTTTATTCTTTTTTTTTTTTTTTGAAAGATGCAAGAGAGCCGTGAATAGGGAAGAGAAGTTTTTATGGTTAGCTTTTAGGGCTTTTGGACACCTTGAACTACTACTTCCTCCTAGGGGTCGGCAATGGGCAAATTTTTCGGGTTAGGGCCGGGCTCGAGCTTGAATTATAGGAGCCCAATAGGGCTTTCGGGCCGGGCAAGGCTGGGCTTGGGCTTTAATACACAAGCCCAAGGCCCGCCCATCCGGCTTTGGATTGCAGGCTTGGAGGGTCGGGCCGGGCCGGGCTAGGCCCAAACAGGCGGCCCAAAATGGGGCCAAATCCTGCTTAGACACATATATATATATCTTCAAAAAAAAATATAGAATTTTGGCTATGTTGTGATTTGATTATGAGATCTCACATAACAAGCTTCAACTCTCAACCAACTGAGCTGACTAGTTTATTTGTTAAGTTTGTGAATTTTAACATATTTAATAGCTCTTATGTTTGTTTACTTCAATAAATTATTAATATGCTTATTAAGTTATTATATAATACTATTATGTTAGTAATACTGTAATACCATAAATAATAAACTTTTAAAATTATATACAACATTACAACTATAATAAAACATAAATAATATATTTTATTATATATTTTATTACATATTTTTATAAACAAACGATGCAATTGTTTTTCAACGATCCGAACCGTTCAAATTTTAATTCCTCACTCAAAGATAATTCGTGCAAAAAATGAGCTCAATCGGAGATGTAAAAGTGACATAACGGTGGTCGAATTAATGAGCGATTGTGGTTTTTCTAATGATAATAGATGAATTTTGATTTGACCGATTTTTTGTAAGGATGATCTTTGACTATGAATATAGAAAATGAACGGGTCAGATTGTTGAAATCACGTTGTGTCTTCATAATTATTGAAATAACAATGTTTCAACGGGAAAGTTATTAGAATTATACTTTTCAAGTGTATTCATATGTAGAAGCTCACATATCGATCGTGTTTTCAACGATCTGAACCGTTCAAACTTTAGTTCCCCACTCAAAGAGAATTTTTGCAAAAAATTAGCTCAATCGGAGATGTAAGAGTGACGTAACAGTGGTCGAATTAATGAATGATCGTGGTTTTTCTAATGATAATCGAACATTCGAACGGATAGATGAATTCCTATTTGGCCGATTTTTTGTAAGGATGATCTTTGACTATCAACATAAATAATGAACGGTTCAGATCGTTGAATTAATGAACGATCATGGTTTAATAACTTTAATTATAATTGTATTATAAAAGTTTATTATAATAACTTTAATAACTATAGTTGTAAATTTGTAATGTTGTATATAAGTTTAAAAGTTTATTATTTATGATATTACATAGTTTACACTATTACTATTTACTAACATTATATGATTATAGTATCATATAATAACTTAATAAGCATATTAAGGGATTAATGCCATTTTACTCCCCAGACTATTACACATGTATCAGTTTGCTCCCCAGACTTCTAATTTAGAAAATTAAGGACTCTGACTTTTTCAATTTTGCCAATTGAGGTTTTTCCATCAATTTACACATTTTTCATCTAAAATGTCGGGATGATCAACCAAAATTCAGCAAGAAATAAAAGATGGAAAAATGATAAATGAGGAAAAAATGATAAGATCTAAATGGAAGGAACCATTTTGCCCTCAAAGATTTGGATGAAAAATGTGTAAATTGACGGAAGAACCTCAATTGGCAAAATTGAAAAAGTCAGAGTCCTTAATTTTCCAAATTAGAAGTCTTGGGGAGCAAACTGATACAAGTGTAATAGTCTGGGGAGCAAAATGGTATTAATCCCGCATATTAATAATTTATTAGAATATACAAATGAAAAACCTATTAAATATGTTACGATTCACCAATTAGACAAATAAACTAGTCAGCTCAGTTGGTTGAGAGTTGAAGTTTGTTCCATGAGGTCTCATGTTTGATTCAGAACATAACCAAAATCCTATATTTTCTTATTGAAGATATATTGTGTGTAAATGAGTTTTGGGTCGGGTTTCGGGCCTTGGGCTTTTTGGTGACCCCTACTTCCTCCTCATCAAAATTGCTATCAAGGTTCAAAATTCCAAGTTATCCAAATTTAATGATTTATGATATCAACTATTGTCGTACTCCGACTTTTCAGTTTATGATAATTTTATTGCTTAAGCTTTTCAACTTTGTTCTTGTTTAAAGGAATTGAAAAGGTCTTTAACTTTGTCTTGTTGGAGGGTCCTACAATTGGGAAATAGAAAAATTGCATTAAAATCAATTATGATGTAAAAATGGTCAAATTAATTAATTGTGAGATGGAGGCACACTCGAACAGTCGAACTTGTCGCCTTGACTTGGAGTAGCTTGGTGGAAAGTGTGGCACAAAAGGCATTGTCTTTTGAACCTTAATATATATCCTAATTAATGAATTTGACTAGTGGAGAGTGGACTGGAGGCTATGGTCTCGGGACTCAAAAGTGAGAATGACAAAGCAAATCAAGCATGTAATTCATAAAGATAATGTCCAACTCTACAATTATATTATATACCACTTTTTGGCATTAATGCAAATGATATATAAGTCCTTGAATTATGTAGGCTTATATTATACATGAGTCAAAGAATAGCCACCTATAGACGTTGGCTAGCCAAAAAATTTCAGTGACAAGCTAGCACGCATGCTCCACTGCTTTTTAGCACTCTTGACCCAACTCTTGAATCATCATCTTATAGTTGACTAATAATAACTAGGATAGTTGAACTTTTAACCATTTATTTTTGGAAGGCCATATTTGCACTTTTTTTTATTTTATTTACACTCCTTTTTAATTTATAATGTTTTTATATATATTTTTGTTATTTTATTTTCAAATCTACCGTCATTTTTTCTTTCAAAATATTCTACATTATCCTATGATTGTTGAGCCTTTTATTGTTCGAAGAAGATAATTGGTACATGACAGTTATCAGATGAAATTCTTGAACAAGAAGCCATCTAATCAAATCCATATCGCTCTTCTTTGAAGATGGTTTGCTTGGATGGCCAAAAGAAAAAAAAAAAGATGGTTTGCTTGCTTGGCATTGTCCCAATAGTCCTCTTCTATTTGATTGTGTCATGGAGAAAAAAAAGGTTATGGGTTCTTCCCATCTTGAAGTATATTGCACAAAGGGCTAGTCCATACATGATAAGCTATAGCCAAACAGAAAGAATCAAGTAAGGGAAAAGACTGAACTGGGTAATAGCTAGGTAAAAAAAGAGAATGAAAGAATCATTGGTTCGCCTAATTCATTTTTCTTGAAAGATGAAATATATTGCAGAAACAATCTTTATGGTTTGGTGAATTCAAGGCTCCAAAGCTTTATCTATCTTCTTGCAAGTCTCAGCCACTTCAGCAACATGTACTGCCACTTCCTCCTCCAAGCGCTTCACCTCTGTCGAAAACTCAGAAACTGAAACGAGTTGAATCGGCAATTCAATAGAAGATACTCTCAACTTCTCCATCGATCCTTTGCATCTCCTCCTAGAACCCAATTGAAAATTATTTTCCTTCTTCTTCACTTCCCTACAGTCTTCATCTGCAAACCAAATCCATGTTCCTTTTGTTATTCAAATTTCTGCTCTTTCTTTTTCTTATTTTGATCTAAAGACTTTGAGTCATTTGAGTTTGGAAATAAGTTATTTTATTTAAATTCCAGACCGTCCAAAGGTTGGATTCTCTCATTCCATATACAAGTTCCATTTTGCATATCGCATTAGAGAACCATGATCCACACGCAAGGAGCCTAAATGGAGTATACATTGAAAGTCAAAAGTCATAAAAGGGTAGTAGATTTGGAATACAAACAATTAAAATATAAAATAAAATATTAAAAAATTAAGAGGAGTGCAAATAAAAAAAATGAAGTGCGAAAATAATTGCCCTTTATTTTTTATAGAGATATTTGATGCCTAGACTCTAGAGTAAAATTTTTTTTTTTTTTAATAGAGTAAAGCTATAGTAATTTTTAATAGAGTCCAACCCAATCCCCTGCCTGCCAAATAAGACGTTTTGCACTTTTGCCCATAACAAAAAAAAAAACATCGTGGCTGCTATTTGGCACGGAGACCAGACGTGCGCGATAGAGAGAAGAGAGAGAGTGAGAGAGAGGAGAAGACACACAGTCACAAGCTCACAGCTGCTGATCGAAGGTTCCTACTCAAACAGTGGGTGCCGACACTCTCATAAATTGCAGCAATTTATAGAGAGTTTAAGTTTGGGGTAGAATGATAGATGGGATTCCTTTTGGGATTTCGGTAGACTGTGTATTCACAGACTCCACAATATGGGCATGATCACAGACTCAACAGTATGTAGATGTAGATGGGATGTAAAGGCTAAAGGTATGTCAGATTCTTCTTTTTCAGTTATTGGGTTTTGATAATTTTATGTTAATTCATTGACCAGGTTTCTGAATTAGTTCATGGGTATGGAAAATTAGGGTTTATTTGGATTAATTCTCATCCTCCCCTTTTTTTCCTTTTTTTTTTCTCTGAATATCGGTGAATATCGGTAGAATGTTGGTGATATCCGAAATTTGTAGAAAAAATCAGCGATATCGGGGAAATTTGTAGAAAATATCGGGGGTACGGGTGAAGATTTTGCTTCAGCCCCCTAACGATATCGCCCAGTCCAGAAACCGATATTTCGGTCAACATTTCGGAATGTTGGCCGATATTTTGAACACTACGGGTTGTAGTTGGGAAAACTATATCTAACTTGATGTGGTTAGTTAAACAAGGAGATCCCAAGAAAGGCCGAAGCATATCACAATTCAATGTTCTCACATTGGGTACTTAAAACTGCCGAAGGATGAAGGTTGCCCATTTTTGCCTGAGAATGAAACTAATTTTCATATTAAACCTTGATCATTAAGAAAAGTCTGCTCATTAAATAACCTGAAAATATTGCAGTTGAGGACCCAAACTTGAACTAGGCAGGGAATTTGTTTCCTCCCGTTTGACTTTTTATATGTCCAGGTATAGACAAATATCTATACCAACACATGGTATAAGATTGGTGAGAAAAATTTGTGCTTCATTATTGAGTCATTGACTAACCTATCGCTCCCAAGAAAATTGTAACATAGTGACGGCCATTAAATTGTTCATTCTTGTATTGCCTTCTTCTGGACTGAACTACTTTGGTAGGATGGAAATTGAAAAACCATAAAAGATCTTCAACATCAGTTTGCCTCAAATTTGTTATCTATTTTAGTTTTTAATGTTTATCTGAAATCTGAATATTCGTAGCTCAACAACTCAATGATATATTATTCTTTTGTTGGCAGATATGGCATTGCATTGATCTCTGGTAATGTTGATGTTGAAGATGGAGCTTATCTTTGCAGTTTTGACATTGGCTTGTTTACATTCCTTTGTCTTGCCTGATTCACAAGGTACAATTTTGTGGTTATGTTACATTAAATTTATTCTGAATGGGCTATGCTTTGCACAACGATATTCCCATTTTTCTTCAATTTTTGTTTACTCATCATCATAAACAAGACTAAGATAAATGAGTATTCCATTGTGTTTTGCAATATTATTGTTATACAATATTGTGACATCCAATGCAACTAAAATCTCTTAATCTCTCTCTCTCACTTTGTGGGAAATTGTTGAAAGGTAAATCAGAGAGTTAGTGGATTGTTTTGAGGGTTGGTATGGTGGAATGTGTTTAGTTTCATTTACTTTCTTTGGTTGTCTCTGTTTTTACAGTGTGTGTGTGTAATGTAGTGGTGCATTTCTGTTGCCACATTTGCTTGATTGGATGATGAATATTGGTTTTTTTTTTTTTTTCTGTTTCAGGCGATGCACTCTATGCATTGAAGACTTCATTGGCTAGTTCACCCAATAAGCTCCGCGACTGGAACCCCAACCAAGTTAATCCATGCACATGGTCCAATGTTAATTGCGACCCTAACAATAATGTCATTTCTGTGTAAGACATTCGTTGTTTATGGTGATGCATATTTCCAACAAATCACTATTTCTATGACTTTGGAATGCAAAATTTATTATGTAACTTGCATATTAATGCCCTATTACTGGTCTATGCTTAGTTTTGTCATTGTTTGCAGAACATTGTCAAATATTGGATTTTCTGGAACCTTGTCCCCTAAAGTAGGAGCCTTGAAAAATCTTCAAACACTGTAAGGACAATATTTTAGTGCTGTTTATATCATCCTATTTTCCATTTTCTTGATCTTCTGTAGTCATTTCTCAAGAAAATGGAAACTTAACATCTATAGTTTGCTATTTTATCTTTTAAGAAATATATTATTCAGTAATATGTGCTCAACTATAAATTTGTTGCTTTTAACAATATGTTTCATGCAATTTAAGGGCAACTTAAGAATAATGTCAGTGTATCTTTGGATGCATAATGCATTGACAGTGACCTTAGTTGAGTTTATTGAAGTCAATTTGTTTTCTTAGATTAGTCTTCAGAATTTCTAAATCACATGTTTTATGAGTAAGGTAATTGTTAACAGAGTATGGTTGGAATTATGGTTTTCTTGAGTATGACAGTGTCAAGATTTATGTGATTTTAAGTCATAAAGTGAAATCAACTGATCTTAAAAATTAATTGAGGTTTTAACAAAATCTTTGTTACTGGTTGCCGCTAATTCAGTTAGCTACATGTGACTTTAGTTTCCACTTGACCCCTTACCTAAGGCATATTTTCTGTTACATCTTCGATGATCATCCTTTGTCTATCTATTACATCAAATAAGAAAGATCATATTCCTCACATCTCAATCTATCCATGTTCATTTTGGCCTCCCTTAGTAATTTTCACGTCTTCTGCTTGGATCATTTCACTCTTTTGCACAATCCATTCAAGTTGGCCATGGGCTTGTTTTGTTGAAATGTGTTCCATGATGCATACTTTTTTCAATTCTTGTCACCATTCCTCTTATCCTTATGATGCCCTCAACTTCCTTTAAATCATGTCTTCTTGTTATTGCTCTCTTGTCCTTTGATGCATATAAGTCAAACCCAGCCTCAAGAGTATTAAGGCACAAAGTTCATCTGCATGTGGAAGATTAATTACTTAGAAAATGATGGGAGCGCTTGAAAGCTCCACTAATACTTTGGTCAGTGAATTCAAAAGCTTGCGCATTAGATACCAAGATAATTAAATCCATTAAGTTGCGTTAAGCTTCGACAAGAACTCTCATTTGCCTGTGTTTTTTTGCCCTCTCTACTAACTGTAGTTGTGGTGGCCATATACTTATAATTCTGATATATATAAGGTCTATTAATCTTGCAGTACATTGCAAGGAAATGGCATAACTGGTGATATACCAAAAGAGTTTGGAAATCTGACAAGTTTGGCTACCTTGAATTTAGAAAATAATAATTTAACTGGTGAAATACCATCTACCCTTGGTAATCTGAAAAAGCTTCAATTCTTGTAAGTTGTTACATCTGCGTTATTTTAAGTTTTCAGTAATATTTAATGACTCTGTGCTTCTTCCTTAATTTTTTCGTTGACAGTTCTTCTTGATTGTGCAAACAGGACTTTGAGTCAAAATAATCTGAGCGGGACGATCCCAGAGTCACTTTCAAGTCTTTCAACTTTGATTAATCTGTATGTTATCATATCTTGTACAATACACATTGGATGAGAAGCAGTATTTACCCATTCAAGTTATACTAAAAGTATTAATTTGTTCTCCAGCTTTTGGAGTTTTGAAACTTATCTATGTTTGAAGATGTATGCTTAGGCCCATCTCTTCAGTATTTGATGGCATACCTGAAACTGTCTTTGCAGTCAGCTTGCCTCCAATGCTCTCAGTGGTCAAATACCCGAGCAGTTATTTCGTGTTTCAAAATTCAAGTATGAACAACTTTTTAATGTTATCATATCAATTCCTGACAATATCTGACTACTTGCCATTCTCTCTCTCTGTCTACACACGCTTACACATATTCCACATGTTTTTCAGCATGATTCCGAATTGATGTTTGTTGATTGTTGCAGTTTTACAGGAAACCACTTGAACTGTGGCATAAATCTCCCTCACCATTGCACATCTGCTATTGACGATTCAGGTTAACGGGTCATATTAATCTTATTGGTAATTGAATTGTTCTGTTTACCTTTTCCTTTAATGAGATAAACTGCTGAGGTTCTCCCACTCTTGACAGGCTCTTCAAACAAGCCAAAGCTTGGAATAATAGTTGGAGCTGTTGGAGGGCTTATCATTTTACTTTCACTTGGAGGCCTGCTTTACTTTATGTGCAAGCGTAGGCACAAAGGCTACAAGCGTGAAGTTTTTGTAGATGTTGCAGGTCTGTGTTGCTTTCTTGTTATAGAAGTGCTTAAAATTTGAGTGGCTTCCATTGGTTATAGAAATTGCATAAAACTTTCTCAAAAAGGGGGAAAATTTGCTCTCTCTCTCTCTCTCTCTCTCTCTCTCTCTCTCAACTTATATAGATATATATATTTTTTTTTTCTTTCTTTTTCAGTGCCAAAACATGCTGTTTTTGTAGCTATATCTCCAGCTATAAGTTTTCATGTAGTTTTCTTTGTTTGGTATTGCTGTTTGCAGTATTTTGATCCTAAAAACCTACAATTACGTAAACACTGAAAATTTTATAGTTAACCTCATAATTCTGGTTAAGCACCTATAAACCAAAGTATAAATGAGAGGAACAAAGTATTTTAGGGGGGGGGGGGGGGGTTACTCGTCTCGTAGTCCTTGACACAAGAAAAGGAATTTTCCACAACCCTTTCTTGTGTCAAATTAATAATGATTCTTGATCCCGTTCGTCAAGAATTCTTATTCTTAGTTTTAATCTTTTTTTTCTAGGTTTATCATAACCTTTTTTAGATTTATTATGTAAGTAGTGGTAGTGGACAAACAAAGATATAGGTGAATTTATTGAGCAAATAGACATTGATTTGAATTTTAAGAAATCAGCACACTAATGGCACAGCCATATCTATAATTGACTCAATAAGATTTCCTTTTTGTCATACAAATAATGGTTATTAATTGTTTAACTCATAGTTGTAACTGACATCAAATTAGGGTGCATTCGGCTTTAGGGTAAATACCTCAAAGTCACACATTCATCTTACTTTACGCCCTTGGGCATTACGTCAGGTTGGGGGTGGTGGGTGGTTGCCAACTCTTTGGATCAGCATCTTGGTGGTTGTAGTGAATTAACACCCCCTGTGATCTTGTCCTTGATGTATTCTAGAGTTAAAACAGATATAGCAAACAACACACAATATGGCAGCAAAAGTAAACACAAAGAACACCAATTTTTGTTATTGAGGTTCGGCGAACTTTGCCTACGTCCCCGTGTGATCCTTAGAGAATCACAGCTGCACTATGTATAGAATAAAAGTACAAGAATTTATTGAAACCCTAGACTACCCAACTCGCAGCCGCTCTCTTCTCTCTTGCACAAATAGCTCTCTTGTGTTTTTCCCTCTTGAAAAACCCTTCCCTTGAAGTCACTCACCCTTGAGTCTCTAACCCGAGTCTCCTTTTGAGTTTCTTCCCTAGAAGTCTCTAGCTATACTTATATTTTCTATGAGATTTGCAGCAGCCTATTTATATAGCATAGACTTACCAATTACAATATGGATTCCTAATCCTAATAGAATTAGGTAATCTACCTATTAGCTAATTCTATTCCCTTGTACACAAGGAAAACCCTTTAGAACTTCTTCCCACACTAGGAAAACACCAAACTAGCCCACTGCCCAGTCTCCATATTGCTCTCGGCCAGACCTGTAGCTTCCTCCAGAAATTTCCGACGAGACAAAAAACACAACAGTGGTTCCATTAGAAAAAAAAAAAAAAAAAAAGCCACGAATATGTATGTGTCTGTTTTTGCCTGTATTTTTTTTACCCAATTAAAATAGTTTAGTTACAACTATGAGTTCGAGTAGTAATTTAGCCAATCCCCTTGGGATGACGATAGCAAGGGAGGTGTTTGGCTGCTCATAAGTTGAAGGTCTTTTGCTCTTCAGACTTGCTGTGATTTCTTTGAAGCTGGTCTAGTAAGCCTAAGTATATCATATCTTGTCTACATAGCTAGTAGTTCTCAAATATCTTTTTTTTTTTTTTTTTCGTTTGAGGGAAATACAATTTATTAGTTGATTTATTATTTTTACTCATCTTCTTTGTGGCTTTTAAATTGTCCAAGAAGAATTGAAGCCTATTGTTTCTCATAGGCCTGTAAAAATGGTCCGATCCTCATGGGCTGTACTGTTTCAGCATCCTACACTGGTCAACTGTTGTTCAAATAACTTAACAGAAGGCTATCCTGATTGTTGTAAAAAAAATAATAAAAATAAAATAAAAGACCAATAAAACATCAAGGAAATTGCAAATGGACTCATTTTCTTCCAATTCCCCACACAAAAATCTTCCAAATTTAAACTATCTAAGTGCGAGTCAAACTCAATCTCTATTCTAAACTCCCCCACCCAGAAAAATTCAGTCTCTACCCTCTATATAATAAAACATATAAATAGAGAATCATTAAATTAAAATCATGTTTAGCATTAAAATTAATTTTTGAGAAGGAAGTATTAAAATTTTATGGAAAGAAAGAAAGTAATATAGGGAAAGTAGTAATTAACAAGGGAATGTGATGTTAACTTCATTTGCATGAAATTTGAATCAAATCCAAGAACTCACTCTCTAATTAATAAATTTCTCCATTTGAATACACAAGTTGCTGAATGAGGGAATATATATGCATAAAAATATATGAAGTGTGTGTGGTATATATTTTTCCACAATTAATCAGAGATTGACACGTGTCTCATGTAAAATTGTAATGATTGCAATATGTATTCAATAAATCCCAGACCAAAAGAAATAATCATTCTAGAGAATGGCATGCGTCATGTAAAATTATATATATTATTTTTATTGTTAACATAATTGTTATCATTACAATTTTATAATCAAAGTTCATTTTAATCTTATCATTTTCGTAGTTTCTTTTGTTTCTGAAAATTATCAATTCAATTATTCACATTAGTTTAGTCATTTTTTCCATTTAATTTCATTTTGAATTTATAAAATTTAATTGGGTTAGCTTTAGCCTAAAGTTTTACAGTTTAATTTATCGTTAAATTTGAATCTGAAATTTAAGTTTATATTTTTTTTCAATGGTTTTTTTTATAATGTTTTAAATGTTTAAGTGTTTAATTTATCTATTATAATTTACAATTTAATTAAGTTAACTTTATATAGTTTCATATTTATTTTTCTTTCTTATTATATGTTTTTAAACCTTATTCATGACTAAACAAAATGGCCCAGGGCAGGGCTTGGGGTGGGGTGACCCATTTTCTAGGCCTATTTTCTCGTATGCATAATTGACTATGAATTTTGAGAAATTAAGTAGCCAATCCAAAAGAAATGCATTTTATTCAAACCCCTTCTCCCACCACCCAAAATTAAGTCAATTAGATCGTCAAGTTGATGTCAAGGATGCTTACTCTACTACATTTAGTTTCCATTTGTTTCTTTTATATGATCTAAACATGCTTTAGTCTTTGTAATACTTTGAATCATATAACGTTCTTGTATAATTGAAGTTGAAGTTGCGCATTTCATGCAAAGTTGAGCCCGTTCACAATCTGATTTTAAAACCATTTTTAACTTCTGACCAGGTGAAGTTGACCGAAGGATTGCATTTGGTCAATTAAGAAGATTTTCATGGAGGGAATTGCAGCTGGCTACAGACAACTTCAGTGAAAAAAGTGTTCTAGGACAGGGAGGTTTTGGAAAAGTCTATAAAGGAGTGCTATCTGATAACACAAAAATTGCTGTGAAACGGCTAACTGACTATGAGAGTCCTGGGGGAGATGCAGCTTTCCGGCGTGAAGTTGAGATGATAAGTGTAGCTGTTCACCGGAATTTATTGCGATTGATTGGATATTGCACAACTCCAACAGAACGCCTATTGGTGTATCCCTTTATGCAGAATTTAAGTGTTGCCTATCGTTTACGAGGTATAGCCCCTTCAAGTCATATGTGAATAGGAGCTGCTAATGTGTGTTACAATTGGGGTTAATTAGCTGCCGTTTATTTTGTTTTATCTTTTGGGTGGTGGGGAGTAATCTTTGGACAATATATTTCTACATGCATTTTATGGTTATCCCAGGTTTGTTTCTGGATAAGGTATTTCTTTTTCGATGAAGTAAAATACCATAGCTTCATCCTTAGTGTTATTCTTGTATAATTTTTTTTTTTTCAAAGTGGGGGAGAGAACCGTTGCATTAGAACCTTTAAACATCAAGGTCTATCCATGTTTGTTTACAAGGTCAATGTGTACAAGTTTTGATCTCTCTCATGCTCATGTGTGCACACACACATGCGCGTGTGCATGCACATAAGCACATGTACATTCTCCAGTTATTTGGACATTTCCTACCTGTTTCAGTTAGTATGCATAAAAGTTCTATTGTCTGAATGATTTTTCTAGCAAGTATCTCCTTTTTTGGACTTATAAAACCGTTTTAATTAGGATATATTGGTAAAATTATGTCTATACACTCTCCTTTCCTTTCCTTTTCCTTTCTCGTACCAGTCAAAAATTAAAGTCACTTTAGGAGGGGAATTCATGGTTTTCTGAGTTGATTATAATATCTCCAGTTGATTAATATAATAGTTACAAACAATTTATGTTGATTCTTGTTGCATTAGATAGCATTTAAAGTCATCTTTAGGTCACAGATTGGGCTATACTTTTTGTTTGAAGTGGAGTTCATTCATTATTCCTACTGGCCTTTGCAGTGATATTTATCTGTCTTTGATCAAAAAAATATTGCAGAGATTAAACCTGGGGAGGCTGTTTTGGATTGGCCTAATAGAAAGCGAGTGGCTTTAGGCACAGCCCGTGGGCTAGAGTACCTACATGAACATTGTAATCCTAAGATCATTCATCGAGATGTTAAGGCTGCTAATGTATTACTTGATGAAGATTTTGAAGCAGTTGTTGGTGACTTTGGCTTGGCAAAGTTGGTGGATGTTAGAAAGACTAATGTGACAACTCAAGTTCGCGGGACAATGGGCCACATAGCACCTGAATACTTGTCAACTGGGAAGTCATCAGAAAGGACAGATGTTTTTGGATATGGGATTATGCTTTTAGAGCTTGTAACAGGACAGCGGGCGATTGATTTTTCACGATTGGAAGAAGAAGATGACGTTTTGTTGCTTGACCATGTAAGATAACCTTGTTTTTCATTTGCGACATTTTGTTGCTTGACCATGTAAGATAACCTTGTTTTTCATTTGCATCTCTCTCTCTCTCTCTCTCTCTCTCTCTCTCTCTCTCTCTCTCTCTCTCTCTCCCTCCCTCCCTCCCTCCCTCCCTCCCTCCCTCCCTCCCACCTTGTCCTCTGAGTGTGCATTTATATGACTAATATGTTTGGGTTGAAGATATAAGTCGAACATGCCTCCCACTACATACCATATTTTACAACTAGAGCAATCTAGAACAAATGGTTGCCACATGGTTGCTAGTAACATCTCGATTTTGGATACTGGTATTTTGGATTTTACTTAATGTTATCCAAAATCTTGGAAATATAATTTTTAAATTTGGAAATGTAAGTGATACTTCTTACATACTTGATTGATGCATATTAAATAGATGTCAGATGTTAAGACATGCCCATCCTATTGTAGAAAAGAACTATAATTTTATAGGAAGGGATTTAAGAATTACCTTATGACTAATGGTCGATTTAACAATATTTTATGAATAGATGTGCACACCTGTGTGTCTATAATATACATTATTGATGAATGCCAGCAATATCATTTTTGAAATGTTCAAGATTTGGCATATCAGCATGTCTTTTATATTTTTTGATATTCCATTTCCATTTCAAGTCTCCCTAATTTGAAAATTTGGTGTATCAGCATATCTTTTATGCATCTTATTGATATTGCATTTCCATTTCAAGTCTTCCTAATAGCAGGCACATCAATAATTTTCTCAACAGATGTGTGTGTTTTTCAGATCATTTAATAAATTTTTGAGTTGTATTGGGAGTTTTGCATGGTTGCATGTTTGGGATTTCTTTTGAAATGGATTTGTCATTGTATGGTCAAAAGACTACGCCAATCCTAAGTAGGTTTGTTATGGCAAGATGCGAATAACTTCTGCTTAACACTAAATAATGTCACTATTATAGAAGAAAATGTGTTGACTTTCACACTGTATACATATGTTCCCTTGAGTTTGTACTCACTGTGCTAACTTCTTTCTTTATCTGCTCCTGAAGGTCAAGAAGCTGGAAAGGGAAAAAAGACTGGATGCTATTGTAGATAGCAATCTCAATCAAAATTACAACAGCCAAGAAGTAGAAATGATGATCAAAGTTGCATTGCTTTGTACCCAAGGATCCCCCGAAGATCGCCCATTAATGTCGGAGGTTGTACGGATGTTAGAAGGAGAGGGTCTGGCTGAGCGGTGGGAAGAATGGCAACATGTTGAGGTTACTCGTAGGCAAGAGTATGAAAGACTACAGAGGAGATTTGACTGGGGAGAAGATTCAGTTTATAACCAGGATGCTATTGAATTATCTGGTGGACGATGAGGTAATGAATTAGTTTGAACTCATTTCCTCTTACACCATAAGCATGTAATATCCTTTTTGGTAGGTTAGATTGATTAAACCCAGAATAGAGCATACCTGTATTCCCAATTTACAATATCATGACTTGATTTTTCAGTTTTGATGCTTTGCTGGCCCAAGTTTTTTTTTTTTTTTTTGTGTGCCCTTTCTTGTATATATATTGCAGATGCATGTTTTTGTTGCTGAGGCCATACTATGGAATATAAACCTAGCATATTGTATAATGAAACATTGCTTTGATTTTAATATTTATCTGAAAGCATAGCCACCATTATGATTCAATAAAATGCTGTTGGCTGTTGCAGCAAAAAGAAAAGGATGGCCATCATTTTATTATGTCCATGCTATATGGTATATGCCTAAGAGTTTTGTTATTTTACAGTGTAAGAGTGTCTACCATTTCTAATTTTTGTTAGGAAGTGAAATCTTTAGATAATTTAGTTCTGTTCCAGTCATCAGTAGAAGCAGTTAGCTCAATTTTATGGCTGTACTGGAAAAATATAGGGGGACTGAAAGATGTAGGAGGTCAAACTTCACATAAGATTTATAAATATAACATGCTTAATCTGAAATTAATGTCTAATTAGGCGTACTTCACAAAACATGTCTCACAATAATGCTGATGCTCAACTTCATCAAATGACTTCCCGACAATCTTGTTTAACCACAGAAATTTCAGGTGGCAAAAATTGAGGAACTGTAGCCCATGCTTCCATCTTTGCCTTCACCTGCGGTTTTTCTACGATCAACTCGTTCTTCTCATTCCTTTCACTTTCATTGTTTGGTTTTTGCTCAGACAGAAGATACTGTGGTGTATAGTCCTTGTCTCTACCTTCCATCTCTTCGATGTTGATATAACACTTGTTATAGTCTACACCTGCCATTGCTAAAGCTTCAACTGACATGGCTTCACCTGTGTATGTGTGTATGTGTGTGTGTGTGTGTGTGTGCGCGTGCGTGCGTGTAATGTACCTTTTGACTGTCTGAACTTGAGAAAATTCAGTATGTCACAGAAAAATCTGCATGAGATTTATATATAGACAGTTGATCCTTCCTCTAGGAAGTGTGTGGTCTACTGGTGTTCGTATGTGGTACCAACCCCTTTGTGCAAAAACAGTTCACGGGTGTTTCATGTACAAAGTGTTCATTGTTATACCGTGACCTCAACTACTCTCTCTCTCTCTCTCTCACCCTCTCTCTCATATTAATTCAAATCACAATTTGATCTAAGAAACGTACATATGATTGTATGTTTAGTGTTCAATGGAAAGCCCTTTTTTATTTGGAAGATTTGATTGCGGTAATGACACAGGATTTGATTTAACAAGTTTCATGAAAAGCTCTTTTGTATTTGGAAGATGTTAAATGCATGTGCATGTGATATGCTTTAATGAGTTTCATTGGTTGGTGTGGATGCATTGCTATGAGAGGGAATTGGTTCGTTTTCTCACCAAAGCTGAAAATTTTATGGGCAGGATACAAATGAAAACTGGTTCCCCTACGTTAATATTATACTTTTGCAATCCTTCCAATCCAAGGATTGTAGCAAGGATTGTGCAGTAATTACCTTTTGCGCTGGCTTAAAATTATTAAGCCTTATATAACCACGGACTAAAATTTTGGATTTCGAGAAATTTTAAATTTCAATAAAAATTAGACAAAAACGATGAAAATTGTTGTATAAATACAAAATTTTTAAATAAAATTCACATTATGTTTTTTTTAATATATTATCTATTATATTAATGAAAAATAATTAAAGAAATTTAATTATACAGTAGTTTTATGTTATATAAGATGAAAATAATGCGCAGCAGAGAAAAATACTGTTAAAGAAAATTAGTATAATAAATAAATAGAATTAATATATTCTTTATACTTTATAATTTATATATTAAATTTTATATATTCTAAGATACATTGATTTTAATTACTAAATTTCAATAACTTTTTAGTTTAGGTATAGCATTTTAGATTAGGTATTAGTTGAAAAGTCAAATAAAATAATAAAGTAAAATGTATTAAAATTTATAAATATTACATCACAAATATTACATTAATTTATACTATATTGTATTAAAAAAAAAATCAATTTAGTCACAACTTAACTGTGACTGTCTTGGTAAATTTAAAGAGACAACTTACACCACTATACTATATATTATTTTGAGTAAAAGTATTGTTTTGACCTCTATTTATACTATATTGTAGTATAATTTCTCTAAAAATAATTCAATTAAGTCATAACTTAACTGTGACTTTCTCACAACTTAGATGTGAGTGTCGTTCAATCACAACTAAATTTGAAGTTGTGAGTGTCGTATAGTCACAACTAAATGTGAAGTTGAGACTACATTGACTACATTAGCAAATTTTCAAGATAATATAAAAGCCTCAAGGGAAATTTTTTCAAAACATTATAAATTTTAACTAACACTCATTATATGTGGGCCAAAGGACAAAAATGTCAAATGGAAAAGACTCAAATCAAAGGGGCCAACATATTTGTGACCTAATCTAAAAAAACTACATTTAAATTTAGTAGTTCAATTGAAATATTATATGGTCTTCATGCTATACCAAAAAATTATTGTGATTTGGTATTTATTCCTAATTTTCTATATATTCTATATACTCTAATACTCTTTATACTCTATAATTTATATATTAAACTCTATATATTATATATTGTTTATCATATGGTATAAGATATTAGAGTTTAGGCCTTTTAGGGTATTTTTAATTATTTTTTATATAGAAATGTATTAGAGTATAGGATTTAAAAACAACTAAACGAAATCTTAAATCATTTTTTCTTCTTTCCAATTGTCAAAAGGCCCCGAATTCCAATTAACCCTTAACTTTTTTTTTTTCTTCTTTTTCTTTCCTTCATTTTCCCTTCTTTTTCCTTCCTGTGACTCTATCTTCTTCCCTCTCATTTCTCTCTCCCAGCCCGATCGCATCTCTTCCTCCTTTCTCCTTCCTCATTTTCCTCTCTCTCCCCGATCTCCCTCTCTTCCTCTTCTCCTCCCGATATCTTCTCCCTCCATCCCCGTTGGCTGGGTTTGAACTGTTTTTTTACAATTTTGCTTGGTTTGAACTTTGGATAGAGAAGGAGAAGCCAAAGAGAAAAGTGGTGAGAGAGAAAAAATTGCTGGGTTTGTGCAATTAAGTGAGCGAAATTTTCAAAATTTCAACAAATTTTGGCAAATTTCGGCGAAATTTATGAAATTTTTACGAAATCTTGACAAATACATGTTTAAATTTTCATACCTCGAAAAACGAAATTGTATTCCTTGTATATAACACACATACGGACTTGCATGCGCACACACACACACACACATATCCCCAGACTCTAAATCACAACTGCACAAAGGGCAAATCCAAGAAGTACATTTAGAATTTCTAATATAACTTTTTGTCAAAAAATTTGAATGCCATAATTTTTTTTAAAAAATATACATGTAGGTTTGGGGGTGGCCACTTCAATCGTACATGTGGTCTTGTCCATAATTGTAGAAGGGAACTGTAAAATAAATAAGTTTAATGTTGAAATAAACAAGGGTCTTGTCCTCCACAGAACCAAGATCTTCAATAAGAAATTACATAAACCAACACCAAGTATATATCCTTGTTTTCTATCTCCACCACTGCATATGCAATTGGATACACATTGTCATTGGCATCAACACCAACTATAGCCAGCAGTTGCCCTGTAACAAATGCACAACAAACATCAATAAAATCCCATAGAAGTTAATTCAAATACAATTCACTTAAATTACAAACTGATGAAAATCGTGTACCTTGTAATGCTCCTTTCAAGTGGCATCCATCAACACCAATTAGTGGCCTACATCCAGTTACAAATCCATTCTTCAAAGCATCCAAACATACATATAAACTTTGAAAAAATGGAACTTGAAGCTTCATAAGCATTGTGCTTCCGGGATTGGTCAACATTATGACACAATATTCCCACAACTTTGCATATTGCTCCTTGTAAGTCCCCTCAATCATAGCCCTAGCCTTCACCTTTGCACATTACCTCATCCCTATAACTCTGACTAAAGGTTAATGTAATCGCATAATCTCTCTTCACTTGGGCCTGCAATGTGGTTAACTTCATCTTCGGATCAACTTAATTTTATCCTATCAAGGTACTTATTTCCGACAAACGTAGCATTCACATTTCTATTTTTGTAACCCCTACCACATTCGTGCTCATTGAACAACTTTGTAATCTGGAATGTGCTTTCTCCTTGGACTTTGACGGCATGGAGGGTCCAACTGCTACCCTCTTCACATACAGTTGTCACTCTGACTTTATCATTCTTGGTAAATAAAGTGTTATACCCATGCTTGGCACTATACTCCCTTATTGCTTTCTTCAAATGGTCTAATGTACCATAGGTCTGCCCAAGAGTGAAGTGTGGATCCTTCGTGTTAGCTGTTGCATTAAACTCAGGATATCTTAGCATCTTTGCACCCTCTTCATCAGATGAGTTTGGGGTGTGTGTAACTCGTCTGAATTTGCTTCAACTTCTTCCATATTAACAAAATCTTCAGGCACAAAGAACAGTTGCTCGCTAGTGTCCCCAGTTGCCATTTTCCCCAAACCTTCTATTTCTATATCAATGTCAAATAGGTGATCATCATCAATAGCCACATCATTGTCCTCATCATAAAACTCGGAATCTGAATCACCATCACCATCCCCATCATTCGCCTCTCTTGTATACTCATGCTCACCACCTACAGAAGCCTCCCCAACAGTGACATTAATGAAGTCATCTAGATTAAAGTCACTAAATAAAAGCTCATCATCCGACTCATGCAACTCATGTACAATAAGTGATGATTGAGTGGCTTGGTCTTGAGATGGTTGAGTGTCAAGGTCTGCAAAGTGGACCTAATGCATTATGCTTAACAATAAACAACAATAGATTAATTACTTTCAAACAAAATTAGGAGCACTTCAATGAAAAAATATGAACCACTACTATTAAAAAAATCTATTATTACTACAAAGAAAGAAAACACAGAAAATTGATAAAATGTAAAAAACAACAACTATTATGCAATCTACATTATCAAATAATTTAGTGGACCAGCAAGCAACTATGTGGAATTAAGCAATCCGCAAAGAGTCAAAATGTATTTCACTACTTCTAGCAAACTTCTAAAATCTAAATTATCATCTACATTTATAGAAGTCTTAGGTTAGATGGAAATAACATGTGTTGGACACAAAGAATTAAATAGACTTGTGATATTATAAGAATATTTTATCATAACATGTGTAAAGTCGACTTATGATATTCTTATAAATTTAAAATAAACGATCGCAATAAAACCGTATAGTACATTTATAATAAAATACACCAAGTCAGTTACCAATAGAACCTGTCGTACATACGCAGAGCCGAGAATCTGTCCTACGCATGCAGAGCCAGAAATGTTGTCTTACATGCACGAAGAGCCACAAAGGGCTAAGCATTACGACACACAGCCCAAAGCCTAAGTGTGTGCTGTAATGGGTCCCAAAGACCTATCCAATCCGATAATCTAGAGGATACTGAACAGGTGGTCTGAAACTATTTCCCATAACTAAATCAAAATTTCTTTTTCCACCGATAGAAATATCTTAATGTACTTCAAAAAAAAAAAAAAAAGACTTTAAAATCTATAAATGTAAAGCATATCTATTTTAAATTCAATAAGTATAAATCCAACCAATTCTTTTCAATTAAAAACTGAAGAAATAAATAAGCTATAAGGAGAAATTAAGAAACTAGAATCCTTCCCCAAAAGAGATCCATCAATTTAAACGATCCATTAAGAAAATTAGGTTTTTGAACTTATATAAGAAGGTTGGAAAACCTGAAGTCCAACCTTATTATCAAATCCCAAAATCAATTCAAGATACTTAACATAATTAAATTAAAGGCATTTCATAACATTCATTGAAAAGTAAAAGTTCACTCACATCTAACACTTCCCAATCAAATCTCGACTAACCAAAATAAAACACAAATTTCATAATCATTTAAGGAAACCAAGGTCCACTCACAGTGAGAAAATCTAACTTCAATCCTCCGCCGGATCGTCATGAGCCCCGGGCGTCTCGCCTATATCATAAACAATAAAATATGCAATTAATCTCAACTCCAATACATTAAATTTTGTGTGTGTGTGTGTGTGTGTGTGTTAATCCTAATGTCCCGCTCAACGTAACGGTTAGAAATCATTTTTCTCAAAATTATACACTCTCAAACCTATTCCTAAACCGTCCCGGCTCCAAACCACAACTCCTACCAACTCATGTGGCCTACCCTACTTGGGAGTGGTTCGAAGATTAAAACGATACCCGCAAGGTGTCTGATTCTCGAGCCAAAAGAATAATTTCGTCACTTAAGTCACATCCACCTATCCAAAATCATCAACCAACTCAATTTTGATACTCAACAAATCATTAGACAATTTACGTGGCAGCTGGGTGGTCAGAACCCCTGCTGTCACCGCTCAAAGTGGCGGCACCAAAACTAAATTTCACAAATGTCTCTAAATTCCTCAAACTTTTCAATTCGGAACTTCAATTGAAGGTTCTAAGGAGTGAAAATTGTCCAAAATTACATTAACATCATCCCAATTTCGAAATTCTCAAGAGAAACCCGAAATGGGTTCTAAATCCCCAATTTCAATTCTCCACAATTATTCAAAATAAAACACCAAAATCACTAGGAAATGAAATCTCATACCTCAAGGAGAAAAACCCACTTAAATCCTCGAAAATTTGTGGTGAAATATGGTTGGAAATTGGAGGATGAGGCTGGCGGTTTGAGGTGGTTCTTGAATTATTTCCACGACCCAAGGGAGCTGCTCGGCGAAGGAGGAGGGCTGGGGTGCCGACTGGCTTGAGGGGAGGTCACCAGAGATTGGCGACTACGAGGAGAGGCCGGTGCTACGCACAGAGAAATGGCAGAGAGAGAACACGGGGAAAGAGATAATTAAAGAAAGAGAGAGTGAGAAAGAAAGAAGAAGAAAAATCTAAAATTTAAAAGAAAACTTTCGACTTTCTGGAAACGCCCTAAAAAATGTAAAAGTCTAAAATACCCTTTACTTCAAACGTCCATAATTCTTATTCCGAAACTCCGATGGACACATAGTTCGTGTCTACAAGTTTGTGGGTTCAACACTTATCTGACGAGACCAAACACGCAACCAAAAACCCAAAAGATTAAAAAGTCAAAAATTCGGTCAAACTAACTCTTTGCTTAAAATCCTAAAAATACACTTAATAAAAATTTAAATAAAAACCCACAAATAACTTAAACTTAGACTTCAAAGGTTACATTGGGGTTGGGTCGTTACAACCTCCCCCCGTTAAGAAAATCTCGTCCTCGAAATTTGTACCTGTCATGTGAAGAGATGCGGATACTGAGCTCTCATTTGTTCCTCTGGTTCCCACGTCGCCTCTTTCACGGTGTGGTTTTTCCATAAAACTTTAAACAGGGGAATGATCTTAGTATGAAGTACCTGATCTCTACGATCTAAAATCTCAACGAGCTGCTCCTCATAAGACAAATCCTCTCTCAACTCAACGGGTTGGGTCTCCAAAATATGAGAAGGATCCGGTCTATACTTAAGCAACAAAGATACATGGAACACATCGTGAATCCGAGACAACTCCATAGGTAAAGCAAGTCTATAGGCAACTGGGCCAATTCGCTCCTTAATCTTAGAAGGTCCAATGAAACGAGAACTTAACTTTCCATGCTTCCCAAAATGCACTACACCCTTCCAGGGTGATAACTTTAGGAAAACTCGATCACCCACCTCAAACTCAAGATCCTTCGTGCGTGTATCCGCATAGCTCTTTTGTCGATCTTGAGCCGCCTTCAACCTGCTCCTAATAACTTGTACTTTCTCTGATGTCATCTGTACAAATTCCGGCCCAATAAGTTTCCTCTCACCAACTTCGTCCCAACAGATAGGTGTCCTACACTGTCACCCATACAAGGCCTAGCTTATAAGGTGCCATACCAATACTCGAGTGATAACTGTTGTTATAAGCAAACTCCATCAATGGTAGATGAGAATCCTAATTGCCCTTAACTGTAGTACACAAGACCTCAACATGTCCTCCAAGGTCTGTATAGTTCTCTCTGATTGTCCATCGGTCTGTGGGTGGAAGGCAGTACTAAAATGTAACTTTGTACCCAAAGCCTGTTGTAAGCTCTCCCAAAATCGAGAAGTAAACCGTGAGTCTCTATCCGACACAATAGGCACGAGGGCACCATGCAATCTCACAATCTCATCCACAAATAATTTCGCCAGTTTGTCCAAAGGGTGAGTCTCACGAACATGTAGGAAATGTGCAGAGTTCGTGGGTCGATCAACAATCACCCAAATACTATCGTGCCCACTCTGAGTACGTGGAAGTTTGTATAGAAAGTCCATGGTGATGTGCTCCCACTTCTACTCAGGAATCGGAAGTGGCTGCATGAGTTCTGAAGGCTTATGGCATTCCACTTTTACTTGTTGACAAATTAGACATCTTGCAACAAATTCTGCTATTTCTTTTTCATTCCTGGCCACCAGTAATGTTCTCTGAGGGTACGGTACATTTTGGTGCTACCCAGATGCATGGCATAAACTGAACTGTGAGCCTCCTCCAAGATCTCCCTCTTGAGCGCCTCATCTGCCGGCACACATAACCTCGTACCCATGACCAAAACTCCGTCATCTCTGACTGTATAATCGGCTCTCAACCTACTTCCCGCTTCATCCCTTAGCTTCATCAACACAGAATCCTGAAGCTGTGCCTCTCGTACCTTATCAATCAACACTGGTCTTACTCGAAAGCTAGCTAACAAGGCTCCAGAACGATCTACATCCAAGGTAGCTCCTGAAGTCCTCAACTCAACTAATAAAGGCAGGCATATCGCCTTAAGATGTGCCAAAGAGCCTGAAGTCTTCCTACTAAGAGCATATGCCACCACATTAGCTTTTTCAAGGTGATACTCAATAGTGCAATCATAATCCTTGATCAACTCTAGCCACCTTCTTTGTCTCAAGTTCAATTCTTTTTGAGTGAATAAGTACTTGAGGCTCTTATGATCAGTGAAGATCTGACAAGTCACTCCATATAAATAATGTCTCCAAATCTTAAGAGCAAACACGATTGCTGCAAGTTCTAGATTGTGGGTCGGATAGTTCAACTCATGCTTTTTGAGTTGCCTAGAAGCATAAGCAACCGCCTTACCATGCTGCATCAACACACAACCTAGGCCTTGGCATGAAGCATCGCTGTAAATCACAAATCCACTGCTACCATCAGGAAGTGTCAAAATAGGGGCAGAAGTCAATCGATTCTTAAGCTCTTGGAAACTCTCCCACACTCATCGGTCCACACATACTTCACTCCTTTCCCGGTCTACCATGTAAGAGGAGTTGCTATCTTAGAAAACCCTTCTACAAAACGACGGTAATAACCCGCCAAACCAAGGAAACTCCTCATCTCAGTTACACTAGTAAGTCGCTCCCAATTCATAACTACCTTAATCTTCTGTGGATCGACAAAAACACCCTTAGCTGAAATCACATGCCCCAAGAATCCCACTCTATCCAACCAAAATTGGCACTTGCTGAACTTGGCATACAACTGATGCTCTCTCAAAGTCTTCCCGTCTTTAAGTGCTCCACATGATCTCTGTCACTCCGAGAATACACTAATATGTCGTCAATAAATACAATGACGAATCAATCCAAGTAAGAATGAAAAACCCGATTCATGAGGTCCATGAAGGCTGTTGGGGCATTAGTCAGCCTAAATGGCATGACTAAGAACTCATAATGTCCATATTGAGTACGAAAGGCAGTCTTGGGTACGTCGGTCTCTCTAATTCGTAATTGATGATAGCCCGATCTCAAATCAAACTTAGAGAATACCTTAGCGCCTTGCAATTGATCAAACAAGTCATCAATACGAGGCAAGAGATATCGATTCCACACTGTGGCCTTATTAAGTTGTCTGTAATCAATACACATCCTTATAGTTTCATCCTTCTTCTTCACAAACAACACTGGTGCGCCCCAAGGAGAAACACTAAGTCGGATGAACCCCTTCTCGATCAATTCCTGTAATTGAGTTTTCAACTCCTTTAATTCAACTGGAGCCATTCTATACGGTGCTAAGGAAATGGGTGATGTACCAGGAACCAAGTCAATGGCAAAGTCAATCACCCTCTCAGGAGGCAAACCCGGAAGGTCGTCTGGAAATACGTCCGGAAAGTCTTGTACCACATGTATATCCTCAAGTCTCACCTCACTAACTCGACTATCAATGATGTGGGCTAAGTACCCTGTACAACCCTTCCGTAACAGATGTCTAGCAGTAAGGGCTGAAATCATACAAGATGAAAGTATTATACGCTCACCATGAAAAACAATCTTTGGTCGCCCTGGAGGTCTGAAAGTCACTATCTTCCGAAAACAATCAACAAAGGCATGGTGAGTAGCAAGCCAATCCATACCCAAAATAAGGTCGACGTAAAAAATGTCCAAGGGAATCAAATCTGCCTCAAGTTCATGATCGTCAATTAAGATGGGGCAACCTTTAAAAACTTCACAAGCTAAGAGTGAAACCTCGGCTGATGTAGCTATAACTAACTCAGATTTCAACGGAGTCGACACCCTATCGGCGGAAAAAGCAAGTCTACGTGCAACAAAAAAGTGTGTGGCACTAGGGTCCATCAAGATACGTGCATTTTGTCCAAAAATAGAAATCGTACCCATAATGACGTTCGACGAAGCTAAAGCGTCATGCAACGTCATGGCAAAGACTCTACCCTAAGCTCTTGGGCGTCCTAGTTGACCCCTCTGCTATCCTCCACCTCTACCAGCATGACTAGACTATGCGCCACTACTAGATGTGGTACCCCCAGTCTGTAAGGCTCCCTGACCCTGACTTTGTGCCCCAAAAGTCTGTCCCTGATGAATGGCTGACCCTGAAGCTCTTCCATCGCTCTTTCGCAACATTGGACAATTCCTCCGAATGTGGCACATTTGTCCGCACTGATAACAACCAGTACTACCCTTTTGACAAAGCCCACTATGAAATATACCACAACCGCAACATGGAGCATGTGAACTCCACTAGTCTGACTCTGTTGTTTACCCGAGTGTTCCCTGTTTCGGACTAAGCTACCCCCTGAAGGATGACTCGAACTCTGACTGTACCCAAATCCTCCACTGCCACCAGAACTTTGTCTTTAACCTATGAATCCCCCACAACCAGAAGAACTAGAGCTGAAGCTGCCTCTCTGGGATGGTCCTTGACTAGGGCCACCCATAAAAGTACTCTGGTGAGGGCGACGTCTCGCCTCACTTCGGCTCTGCTCCGGTAAAGATCTCTCAACCCTCATGGCAGCATCCCTCAAAGAACTAAAGGTAGAGTGGTTTGCTGCGTAACCACCGTGCGAATAGAATCTCTCAGACCCTCCTCAAATCTCGAGCATCGATCTGCCTCGTCTGCCACAAGTGCTGGGCAAAACCTGGAAAGCTCAATAAACTTTCTCTCATACTCTGCTACTGACATAGACCCATGTCTAAGCCTTAGGAACTCAGCCCTCTTCTCATCACAATAAACTCGGGGATAATACTTCTCATAGAATTCTGAATCTGTCCCAAGTGATCTCGGCTGCCACGAGTCCCAAACACTCGGAGTCCCACCAGTGATAAGCATCACCCACTAGCAGGAAAGTAACCAAGACCAACTTTCGGTCATCGTGGCATCCCATAACCTCAAAGATCCTCTCGAGTTGTATCATCCACTCGTTAGCCACGCTGCGATCTGAAGTACCCGAAAAATTTGAGGCCCCAAGCTTACGGGCACGCTCAATGCTGTATTCCCCCTTAGGAAATACTCTAGTGCGAACAACAGTAGTCACTGCCTCAGCTAGCCTATCGATAGACTGTTCGAAACCTTGTGCCGTCTTATCGACACCTTTTGCAACCCTACGGTGGGTCCCCGGCGGTCGGCCACGTCGAGGAGGCATAATACCTATATGAAAGCCAGACACTTATCAATAATAAGGATGCACATTTAGTGTTGAGTTAAGGAATCTAAAACCTAATGCTTTGATACCAAGTTGACAGGACCGCCCCTAGATTCCACCCTGAAACTCGAAGAGGTCCTGTAGGATCCAAAATTAAGGAAAATCCTACCGAAAATTCGGTAGAACCTCCCCTGAAAATGGACTAACCCAAAATTTATAAAACCTGTAAAAGCACTTCTAAACACATCAGTAGCCTCTACCACAACCAAAAAAGGTTTCAGACCCTACAAATACAAAATAATCTTATAATTTAAGTATGGTTATTAGAGCCACTACTCCTATTACAACAATTTTTTTTTTTATGGAAGCGATGCCTACAAAATCCGAGTAGAGGAAATGGACACTATGCCTCGACGTGATTGGCGCGATCTCCACCACTGCTATTGCCTGGGGGACAATTTAAGACAAAACAAAAAAATTGTGAGATAAACTCAATGAGTGGACAACTTTATAAGTATGGAAAATAATTATCGCTTAACTTTTCAGGAATCATTAAAAGTCAAATTTAAACTTTAAGACCTCACGTCGCTCCTTGAAATCCCCCAATTTTAAAACGCTTTTAGAAACACGTTCAAAGTTGCTATCAAAATTTAATAAACCAAACCAAAGCATAAACCATTTATCAAATAAAATTAAAACATTAAAATTTTGAATAACTTATAAATTTAAAATAAACGATCGCAATAAAACCGTATAGTACAATTATAATAAAACATATCAAGTCAGGTACTCATAGAACCTGTCATATATACGCAGAACTAAGAATCTGTCATACACATGCAGAGTCAGAAATCCTGTCTTACGTGCACGAAGAGCCACCCCCAAAGAGCTAAGCATCACGACACACGGCCTAAAGCCTAAGTGTGTGCCGTAATGGGTCCTAAAGACCTATCCAATCCGATAATCTAGAGGGTACTGAAAAGGTGGTTTGAAACTATTTCCCATAACCAAATCAAAATTTCTTTTTCCACCGATAGAAATATCTTAATGTACTTCCCAAAAAAGAGACTTTAAAATCTATAAATGTAAAGCATATCTATTTTAAATTCAATAAGTATAAATCCAACCAATTAGTTTCAATTAAAAACCGAAGAAATAAATAAGCTATAAGGAGAAATTAAGAAACTAGAATCCTTCCCCAAAAGAGATCCATCAATTTAAACGATCCATTAAGAAAATCAGGTTTTTGAACTTATATAAGAAAATGTATTTGAAAACCCGAAGTCCAACCTTATTTATTAAATCCCAAAATCAATTCAAGATACTTAACATAATTAAATTAAAGGCATTTCATAACATTCATTGAAAAGTAAAAGTTCACTCACATCTAACACTTTCCAATCAAATCTCGAATAACCAAAATAAAACACAAATTTCATAATCATTTAAGGAAACCAAGGTCCACTCACAGTGAGAAAATCTAACTTCGATCATCCGCCATATCGTCACGAGCTCTGATCGTCTTGCCTATACCATAAACAATAAAATATGCAATTAGTCTCAACTCCAATACATTAAATTTTGTGTGTGTGAGTTAATCCTAACGTCCCGCTAAACTCACGCTCAACGTAACGGTTAGAAATCATTTTTCTCAAAACTATACACTCTCAAACCTATTCCTAAACCGTCCCGGCTCCAAACCACAACTCATACTAACTCATGTTAAACCATAAATTAAAAAGGAACTGCATGTGGCCAAACCTACTTGGGAGTGGTCCGAAGATTAAACAGTACCCGCAAGGTGTCCGATTCTCAAGCAAAAAGAATAATTTCGTCGCTCAAGTCGCATCCACCTATCCAAAATCATCAACCAACTCAGTTTTGATACTCAACAAAGCGTTAGACAATTTACGTGGCAGCTGGGTGGTTAGAACCCCCGCTGTCGCCGTTCAAAGTGGCGGCATCAAAACTAAATTTCACAAATTTCTCCGAATTCCTCAAACTTTTCAATTCTAAACTTCAATTAAAGGTTTTAAGGAGTGAAAATTGTCCAAAATTATATTAACATCATCCAATTTCGAAATTCTCAAGAGAAACCCAAAATGGGTTCTAAATCCCCAATTTCAATTCTCCACAATTACTTAAAATAAAACACTCAAATCACTGGGAAATGGAAGCTCGTACCTCAAGGAGAAAAACCCACTTAAACTCTCGAAAATTTTCTGTTTGAGGTGGTTCTTGAGTTATTTCCACGACCCAGGGGAGCTGCTCGGCGAAGGAGTAGGGTTGGGGTGTCGACCGGCCTGAGGGGAGGTGTGAGACCCAAAATTTTCCAAATTTATTTTGGAATTTTTCTTTAATTTCTAGAATTTTTCTAGAAATTTGTTTGGCGGAAAATCGTATTTTTCCCTTAAGCTTTAATTGTTTGACCAACTTTGACTAGAGTTTTGACCCAAGTTAGACCTTTAGAAGGTGGTACTTTTACTCACGAACCCAACGGAGCAAGTCTCGTATTATTCCGAGTCCGGGAGATTATTTTATGAATTTCCCAAAATTTCATTTTTAAAAGCATTTTATCTTAGTTTGTGGAGCTTGAAATTTTCAAAATTTTTCTAAAGGGCAAATTGGTAATTTGACCTCATAGTTAATTAGTACTAGTCGATACGAGTCCGTAGTATTTTTCGGGGTATTTTTCCGAGTCCCGAGCTATTTTTAATTAATTTTTGAAGTTAAGAAATATAGGAAAAAGAAAAATAAAATAGGAAAAACACCAGATCGCGCCACGTGGCACGATCTGGAGCGTCCAACGATGCATGGCAGCAAGATCTGATGGCTGCATGTGCAGCCAAGTGTCAAAGCCTTCGCCACGTGTCAAGTTCTCATTGGTCAAAGTTATGACGGTTGACTTGAGTCAACCCAGTCAACTCGGATGAGTCAACCGAGTTGACTCACTCACTCTTCCTATAAATAGTGGCGTGAACTCAGCTGGTTCTTCATTCATTTCAGCCGCACGCTTCCCAAGAGAGAGCTTCTCTCTCCTCTCTCCTCCTTTCTCTCTCTTCTTCAATTTTGTTTTGAGTTTATCTTGAGTTCTGGAGCTCCGATCGACGATCCGATTTCGCCTACGCGATCGTGGCGACGAGCTCTTCAATTCTAGTAGTGTGAAGGCTATGTTTTGGTGAAGTTTTAAAAAAAATCATTTCTGAGCTCCATAGGTAATTTCTTGATCCCTGTCGAATTTCTGCTAAAATTTTGTTAAATAAATCTCTTGTTAATTAGGCTATTTTAATCTTATTATTTAGCAAGTCTAGTAGTACCGAGACTCTGCTCGTGGGAAGTCTTCAACAGGTATACCCTTAACCCAGCTTATTTGATTTGCTGTTGTTTAAGTGGTGGTTATAGACGAAACACCGTTTAACTGTTGTTATTAAATGAACTTAATAAATATTGAGGCCATATCAGTGGTAACCAAATAACGTGATGACTAAGGTCAGTCCATGAGCATACATGCGTTGGGTACTGAGCCAGAGCTCCCTCAGTTTCCCCATGCACTGACCTGGTCACGTTGTAAGGTTCATATCTGATCAACCTCCTCGACAATAAATTAAAATAAACTTAGAAACCACACGGTCTGACATGACTGTCTGCCTCGGGGAGCAGGGTCATGCCGGATCAAGAATTTAGAGAAGCCTAGCAAGTTACGCTAGTGCCAAACCTCTAAATTTTACCTGGTCTTAATAGACAAGGCCGAGAGTACGTTTAGTACGTTCCTAATAGCTGTCGTCGGATTCGGATCTCCAGTTTCCCAACAGGTACAAGTGGGACCCAGACACAGGAAAGGGATCAGGCAAGGGACACACTTTGGTAAAACAGGTAGGGGGAAGGTACCATATCCCGGTTAATGGATTTCCTGCCTATTTTCGTACTATATGTATATGAAAATGTCTTTCACAGAGAATGTGCATGATTTTTGTATGGCATATTTGTGTGATTTTCTGTGTGATACCTTGGACGACCTGAGAGTAACGGGCACGTGTTGTGACCTTGGGTTTCGATCCCCTAAACCTCCGGAGGGGTAAGTACGGACTGGTTAGTCGAATGTCCTTCTGGGGAGGCTAACCAATGTGGTATTACCAGGTAAATGGATACTCTCACCACAGTATCGAGGTGGTGGTTGAATTTCCGATACTGGTGGTTGGCCTGTATGTGATCGGTCGCAGGTATGTTTCTGAACTATGTCACGTGACATGAAGGATTTTCACTGAAAAAGATGTATGAGCATGCAAAGGCTTTACTCACTGATTATTGGCATAATTATCTTTATCATTACTGGCTTTGGTTACAATATTATTGATATTGATACCCTGTTTTTGGGTGTGCATTGCTTTTAAACTGTTTTCCTTGAAATCCTATATCTTCGAGTATTGCTTTCAAACCTAACCAGGATTTTCCCTCGAGGGGAAGCGATGAACGTATGTGACGCTTACCCCCTACTGTACTCTTGTGAGTGCAGATAATCCAGTTGTTGGAGACCAAGATTGAGGTCGTGGGTGTGGCACTTGCAGCTTGTCAGTTTCAGTCTTGCTATCTGGTTTAGATCCTTTCTTTGGATCTGTGGTGGTGTTTCTCTTTCATCCTCGTAGGTGGCATATCCCAATGGCTATCCATGAGTCCAATTTGTTGCACCACTTTGTTGAAGACTGAATCACTCTGGCGTGGGTTGGACTATCCTGACATATCTGTTTATCTACTGTTTATTTATGTAGCATTAGGGTTAGTGTATTTGAAACATATAACCCTCACGGGTTGGTACTCTTTACTGTTATTTATAATATGAGGCATTTTCAGTAATTTCTTCCGTTGTATTTTTACTACTCTGATCCAACCCGGGTTCTTCAATAAAAAGGGCTTAACTCGTTTTAGAGAGCTTGGGAATATAATACTCGGGGTAAGGGGTATTATAGTCTCAGGATCTTTAAGACGGGTGCCGCTGTGGTGTTCCCAGTTTCGGGGCGTCACAGAAAAAAATGGTATCAGAGCGGTACGACCTATATAATAATAATAAATAAATAAATAAATAACTTTGTAAGATTGTTAGTAGATTATTTTTACTAATATGCAGGATATGCCAACCCAGAGCCGATTCAGCAGATTCCTTCAAAGTTTCCAACCAAACACATTCTTCGATAAGTCTTTCCCTTGAAACACTTTTGTTCCTTGTATCATTTGTGTCAATCATTCCCTTATTTGTTTTCAGTCTTGCTGACAAGATGCCACCCCGTTTCGATCGAACTAACAGTAATGCCAATAATCGGTTCGACCCACAGCAAATGGCTGAATTTATGCAGGCTTTCTTTGCTCAACAATCTGGTAACCGTCTCACTCCCGCTGAACGTGAAGATAAGCGACGAGGCGAGTACTTAGATCGTTTCCTTAGGACTAAGCCGATGAAGTTTCACGGAAGTTCTGAACCCGATTTAGCTGAGAATTGGGTTACGCACATCGAGAAGAAGCTCGAGTCGATTAACGCACCAGATGAGTACAAGATCTGGCTAGCTACACATGTGTTTGAAGGCGAAGCTGACGGATGGTGGAGATGCATTAGGCACCGAGAAAATATTAACACTATGACTTGGGAAGGATTTAGGGAATTGTTCTACGACAGATATTTTCCCGAGCCACTGCAGATGACAAAGATGAAGGAATTCATGGATCTAGAGCAGGGAAACATGACTGTTTCTGAATACGTGGGAAAGTTTACTGAACTTGGACGTTTCGTCCCATCTACCATGAATGATGAGAAGGCAAAGACTGTCAGATTTCTGCAAGGTCTGAAGAACGGGATTCGCCAATACTTGGCAAGTCAAAGGTTTACAGTTTTCAAAGATGTGGTCAATGCTGCTTATGCTCAGGAGCAGGATTTCCTTGCAACTAGACAGAAAGGGGAAATTGCGAGGTCTGAGGGAACAAGACTAGGAAAAAGAAGAAATTTTCAGAGGGGGGGACCCTCCCGAAACCAAAGAAACTGGAAGAAGACTAGACTTCAAATTTGTTTCCAGTGTGGAGGTGAAGGCCACTACAGAAATGATTGTCCTACTAGAACACAGCAGAATGCCCCCAGGCCACAACCACAGATACAGGCTGTACCACAACCATTTAGAGCTCAACCATTGCAACATGCACCACCACAACCCAACAATCGTGGAGGACAAGGAAGAGGTGGCGGAGGAAGACCACAACCAGCTAGAGGAGGACGAGTTTTTGCAGTAAGAGCTAACCAGGAAGAAGCCCCACTTGACGGTACTATACTGCTCTTTAATACTGAAGTTAGAATTTTGTTTGATACGGGTGCTTCACACTCATTTGTCTCTGTTAGCTTTACTGAGAAATTAGGATTGCATGCTGAACCTTTAGCTGAAACCATCCACATGAGTACACCCATTGGAACAACAACCGAGGTAGATAGAATTTACCAATCTTGCCAACTAGTAGTCCAAGACCGAGTCTTGACAGCAAACCTATACCCTTTGAACATGGATTACTACGACCTTATTCTAGGAATGGATTGGTTACAAGAAAATCAGGCACAGATCGATTGTGAGAAAAGAAAAGTGAAGGTAGTCACGAGTAACAGAGAAGAGGTGATCATTCGATTGCACAAACCGCTACAACCCATCAACCCATTGCTGAGAGTTTGTTTCAAAAGCAAGAGAGCTATGCTATGCTATTCACTCATCATTTCCACACAAGCCAAGCAGAAGAAAGATAAACCAATACCAGTGGTAGACGAATACCCAGACGTTTTTCCAGAAGATCTGCCCGGAATCCCACCAACAAGAGAAGTAGAATTCAAGATTGAACTTGTACCAGGCACTCAACCTATTTCAATCCCGCCCTACCGCATGGCACCAGCTGAGATGGTGGAGCTGAAGAAGCAATTAGACGACTTGAAGGAGAAGGGCTTTATCAGAGAAAGTATATCACCATGGGGAGCCCCTGTTCTATTCGCCAAAAAGCATGATGGAACATTGCGACTCTGCATAGACTACCGGAAGCTGAACCAAGTCACAATAAAGAACAAGTATCCATTGCCTAGAATTGACGAGCTATTTGATCAACTTAGTGGAGCGAAGTACTTCTCAAAGATTGATCTCAGATCCGGCTACCATCAACTCAGAGTTCGAGACGAAGACGTCCCAAAGACTGCTTTTCGTACCAGATACGGACATTATGAGTTCGTTGTGATGCCGTTTGGATTGACAAATGCACCTGCCGCATTCATGGACCTGATGAACCGAGCATTCCGTCCATACTTGGACAAATTTGTTATTGTCTTCATCGACGACATCCTGATTTACTCCAAGAGTAAGGAAGAGCATGAAGAGCATCTGAGAATTGTTCTACAGACATTACTTCAAAAGCAACTTTACGCCAAGAAGTCAAAATGTGAATTTTGGCTGAAAGAGGTACAGTTCCTTGGCCACATCATCTCAGAAAAAGGATTATCTCCTGATCCCAAGAAGATCGAAGCAGTTCTGAATTGGGAACAACCGAAGAGCATGACAGAAGTCCGTAGTTTTCTTGGATTAGCAGGTTATTACAGAAGGTTTGTAGAAGGTTTTTCCAAGATTGCTACCCCGATGACTCGACTACTCAGAAAAGGATTCAAGTTTGAATGGAACGAGAAGTGTGAAGAAGCATTCCAAGAGCTCAAGAAACGACTGACAACTGCCCCAGTGTTAGTCTTACCCAACAATGAAGATCCTTATGAAGTCTACACCGACGCGTCCATAATAGGAGTCGGATGTGTACTGATGCAGAATGGGCGAGTGATAGCCTATGCCTCAAGACAGTTGAAGGAATATGAAAAGAATTATCCAACTCATGATTTGGAGTTAGCCGCTGTTGTACACGCTCTAAAAATCTGGAGATGCTACTTGTATGGAGGCCGATTCACTGTTTTCTCAGATCACAAGAGCCTCAAGCATATATTCACTCAGAGAGATCTGAATTTGCGACAACGACGCTGGATGGAGTATCTTAAAGATTATGATTTTGAATTACAGTATCATCCAGGAAAAGCCAACAAAGTAGCTGATGCACTGAGCAGGAAGAAAAACACTCTAGCCAGTTTATTGATGGCTGAACGGGAGATCCTACAGACTTTGGATCAGTACAAAGTCAACGTACGCCATGATGGAAGGATTGCAAGTATGCAGATTGAGCCCCAATTGGAGCAAGAATTAGTTCAAGAACAAGAAGAGGATCTAGAGATACAACAGAAAAAGAAAGAGGTATACTCAGGAGATGCACCTGGGGAATGGAAGGTACATTCTGATGGAAGTTTGAGATACAGAGGCCGAATAGTTGTGCCAAACAGGAAAGAAACAAGACAACGGATTCTGAACGAAGCTCATTCTACCAGTTTTGCTATGCACCCTGGAGGAACGAAAATGTATCAAGATTTGAAACGAAGATACTGGTGGAAAGGTATGAAAAGAGACGTGGCTGATTTTGTTAATCACTGTGTGACCTGCCAACAAGTGAAAGCCGAACACCAGAAGCCGTCTGGATTGTTGCAACCGTTACCTACTCCAGAGTGGAAGTGGGATTGTGTTACTATGGATTTCATCACAGATCTGCCGAGAAATACAAAAGGGCACAATGGTATTTGGGTTATCGTGGACAGACTCACGAAGTCAGCTCATTTCTTGCCGGTCAAGATGAACTCACCTGTTGATTATTTTGCTGATCTCTATATCGAATGGATTGTTCGATTGCATGGTATCCCGAAGACGATTGTTTCCGATCGAGATCCCCGATTTACATCTCGATTGTGGCGGAAGTTACAATCTGAATTAGGCACTCAATTGAATCTTAGCAGTGCCTATCATCCGCAGACGGATGGGCAATCTGAAAGAGTTATTCAGATACTGGAAGATATGTTGCGAGCTTGTGTTCTAGATTTCAGGGGTAAGTGGAGTGAGTACTTACCGCTCGCCGAGTTCGTATATAACAATAGTTATCAAAGCAGTCTCAAGATGGCACCGTACGAAGCACTTTACGGAAGGCCATGTCGTTCGCCACTCTGTTGGGCCGATGTTGAGGACCGAGTTGTTCTAGGTCCTGAAGTGATTAAAGAAACGACCGAAAAGGTCAAGATAGTCAAGAAACGACTAGAAACCGCCCAGAGTAGGCAGAAATCGTACGCTGATCGAAGGAGGAAGCCTTTGGAATTTCAAGTTGAGGACTTGGTGTTTCTAAAAGTTAGTCCTTTGAAGGGTACATTTCGGTTTGGTATGCGAGGCAAGTTGGCACCCAGGTATATTGGACCGTTCAAGGTTTTGGAACGTGTCGGGAAAGTTGCTTACAGGTTGGAGTTGCCGCCTCAGTTAGCATACATACATAACGTATTCCATGTGTCCCAGTTGAAAAAGAGTGTGCCTGACATCCCTCAAGTGATGCCTTGGATTGGTCTACCGCTCGAACCAAACGTGTCTTATGTGGAAGGACCTGTTTCTATTTTAGCTTACGAGACGAAACAACTCAGGAATAGGAAGGTACCACTTGTAAAAGTTCAGTGGCAGCGCCATGGAGTCGAGGAAGCGACATGGGAACTGGAATCCGACATGAGGAAGAGATACCCGCATCTCTTCAGTGAACTCAGGTAATCTCGAGGACGAGATTTTTTTTAAGTAGGGGAGGATGTGAGACCCAAAATTTTCCAAATTTATTTTGGAATTTTTCTTTAATTTCTAGAATTTTTCTAGAAATTTGTTTGGCGGAAAATCGTATTTTTCCCTTAAGCTTTAATTGTTTGACCAACTTTGACTAGAGTTTTGACCCAAGTTAGACCTTTAGAAGGTGGTACTTTTACTCACGAACCCAACGGAGCAAGTCTCGTATTATTCCGAGTCCGGGAGATTATTTTATGAATTTCCCAAAATTTCATTTTTAAAAGCATTTTATCTTAGTTTGTGGAGCTTGAAATTTTCAAAATTTTTCTAAAGGGCAAATTGGTAATTTGACCTCATAGTTAATTAGTACTAGTCGATACGAGTCCGTAGTATTTTTCGGGGTATTTTTCCGAGTCCCGAGCTATTTTTAATTAATTTTTGAAGTTAAGAAATATAGGAAAAAGAAAAATAAAATAGGAAAAACACCAGATCGCGCCACGTGGCACGATCTGGAGCGTCCAACGATGCATGGCAGCAAGATCTGATGGCTGCATGTGCAGCCAAGTGTCAAAGCCTTCGCCACGTGTCAAGTTCTCATTGGTCAAAGTTATGACGGTTGACTTGAGTCAACCCAGTCAACTCGGATGAGTCAACCGAGTTGACTCACTCACTCTTCCTATAAATAGTGGCGTGAACTCAGCTGGTTCTTCATTCATTTCAGCCGCACGCTTCCCAAGAGAGAGCTTCTCTCTCCTCTCTCCTCCTTTCTCTCTCTTCTTCAATTTTGTTTTGAGTTTATCTTGAGTTCTGGAGCTCCGATCGACGATCCGATTTCGCCTACGCGATCGTGGCGACGAGCTCTTCAATTCTAGTAGTGTGAAGGCTATGTTTTGGTGAAGTTTTAAAAAAAATCATTTCTGAGCTCCATAGGTAATTTCTTGATCCCTGTCGAATTTCTGCTAAAATTTTGTTAAATAAATCTCTTGTTAATTAGGCTATTTTAATCTTATTATTTAGCAAGTCTAGTAGTACCGAGACTCTGCTCGTGGGAAGTCTTCAACAGGTATACCCTTAACCCAGCTTATTTGATTTGCTGTTGTTTAAGTGGTGGTTATAGACGAAACACCGTTTAACTGTTGTTATTAAATGAACTTAATAAATATTGAGGCCATATCAGTGGTAACCAAATAACGTGATGACTAAGGTCAGTCCATGAGCATACATGCGTTGGGTACTGAGCCAGAGCTCCCTCAGTTTCCCCATGCACTGACCTGGTCACGTTGTAAGGTTCATATCTGATCAACCTCCTCGACAATAAATTAAAATAAACTTAGAAACCACACGGTCTGACATGACTGTCTGCCTCGGGGAGCAGGGTCATGCCGGATCAAGAATTTAGAGAAGCCTAGCAAGTTACGCTAGTGCCAAACCTCTAAATTTTACCTGGTCTTAATAGACAAGGCCGAGAGTACGTTTAGTACGTTCCTAATAGCTGTCGTCGGATTCGGATCTCCAGTTTCCCAACAGGTACAAGTGGGACCCAGACACAGGAAAGGGATCAGGCAAGGGACACACTTTGGTAAAACAGGTAGGGGGAAGGTACCATATCCCGGTTAATGGATTTCCTGCCTATTTTCGTACTATATGTATATGAAAATGTCTTTCACAGAGAATGTGCATGATTTTTGTATGGCATATTTGTGTGATTTTCTGTGTGATACCTTGGACGACCTGAGAGTAACGGGCACGTGTTGTGACCTTGGGTTTCGATCCCCTAAACCTCCGGAGGGGTAAGTACGGACTGGTTAGTCGAATGTCCTTCTGGGGAGGCTAACCAATGTGGTATTACCAGGTAAATGGATACTCTCACCACAGTATCGAGGTGGTGGTTGAATTTCCGATACTGGTGGTTGGCCTGTATGTGATCGGTCGCAGGTATGTTTCTGAACTATGTCACGTGACATGAAGGATTTTCACTGAAAAAGATGTATGAGCATGCAAAGGCTTTACTCACTGATTATTGGCATAATTATCTTTATCATTACTGGCTTTGGTTACAATATTATTGATATTGATACCCTGTTTTTGGGTGTGCATTGCTTTTAAACTGTTTTCCTTGAAATCCTATATCTTCGAGTATTGCTTTCAAACCTAACCAGGATTTTCCCTCGAGGGGAAGCGATGAACGTATGTGACGCTTACCCCCTACTGTACTCTTGTGAGTGCAGATAATCCAGTTGTTGGAGACCAAGATTGAGGTCGTGGGTGTGGCACTTGCAGCTTGTCAGTTTCAGTCTTGCTATCTGGTTTAGATCCTTTCTTTGGATCTGTGGTGGTGTTTCTCTTTCATCCTCGTAGGTGGCATATCCCAATGGCTATCCATGAGTCCAATTTGTTGCACCACTTTGTTGAAGACTGAATCACTCTGGCGTGGGTTGGACTATCCTGACATATCTGTTTATCTACTGTTTATTTATGTAGCATTAGGGTTAGTGTATTTGAAACATATAACCCTCACGGGTTGGTACTCTTTACTGTTATTTATAATATGAGGCATTTTCAGTAATTTCTTCCGTTGTATTTTTACTACTCTGATCCAACCCGGGTTCTTCAATAAAAAGGGCTTAACTCGTTTTAGAGAGCTTGGGAATATAATACTCGGGGTAAGGGGTATTATAGTCTCAGGATCTTTAAGACGGGTGCCGCTGTGGTGTTCCCAGTTTCGGGGCGTCACAGGAGGTCACTAGAGATTGGAGACTGCGAGGAGGGGCCGGTGTTGATGGCCGGTGCTACCCACAGAAATAGGGCAAAGAGAGAACACGGGGAGAGAGAGAAAGAAGAAGAAAAATTTGAAATTTAAAAGAAAACTTGGGACTTTCTAGAAACGCCCTAAATAGTAAAAGTCTAAAATACCCTTTACTTCAAACGTCCATAATTCTTAATCCGAAACTCCAATGGACGCAAAGTTCGTGTCTACGAGTTCGTGGGTTCAACACTTATCTAACGAGACCAAACATGCAACCAAAAACCCAAAAAATTTAAAAGTCAAAAATTGGGTCAAACTAACTCTTTGCTTAAAATCCTAAAAATTACCCTTAATAAAAATTTAAATAAAAACCCACGAATAACTTAAACTTAGACTTCAAAGGGTCACATTGGGGTCGGGTCGTTCCATCATTTTCAAAACATTTATTACTCGACTGTACAACAATATAATTATAAACATGTAAATTCACAAAAATTCATTCATACCTGATGGTCAATATACAATGGTACAACTATGCCCAGTTATTAAAAGAAATAGCATCCAGAGTGAGAGTGCCCTAGTAAACAGAAATAAGAACTCGCAATTGAGAAACCATATCACCTGCCACTGGATCAGTTATGAGCTCTGGCTTCGCACAAGTATATGTCACACGTATTAGCTTGGCTAGGCTCCCCATAATATAAGTGATTAATTCTTCTTGAAGGTTTAGGAGTTTGAATCCAAGGTCACGAACAACGCTTCCCTTACTCTCAGACCAACAAACATATTTATAATAGCATGTTATAATAATTTAAAAACACAAACACACACACAAGGTCCATAGTCAGGAAAGTAGGATAAATCCCCTACCTGGAATCCAATGCTCTTCACATGTTCTCTTACATAACCTATGCATCCTCATCCATCTCGAATCAATCGCCTTCTTGTTACGTCACAAAGAAATTCTTTAGTAACTGGTGTTCCTAGTGTCCGACAATACGACAACTTAGTCAAAAGTTAAGTTCAACACAAACACATTATAACTCATCTTTTTAGGTCACACGTTCCTAAAGACTCTAGTCCTAAGTAGACTAAACTTTATTCTTTAGGGTTTTTAATTTTCAAGTTTTATCTTAAAGTCAAATCACTTGACTAATTGCTTTAGTTCAAATCAATTCCACAAATTAATTTCAGTTAAAATAAATCAAACCTAAGTACTATCCAAGTAATTAATTAATGAGCAAATTACAATTTAGTACCTCAACTTTACATGTTGTTTCAACTTAGTACCCCAACTTTGAAAACTTGCAAAAAAGTACCTCAACTTTCATTTTGTATCAACTTAGTACCCCAACTTTAAAAACTTGCAAAAAAGTACCTCAACTTTCATTTTGTGTCAAAATAGTACTCCGTTAGTTTTTCTGTCAAAGTGGCAGGGGTATTTTCGTCTTTTCATTAAATTTAAAAAATAATAATTTTTTGTAATAAAAAAATTTCTTAAAATAAAAAAAAATTTTCATAAAATTTTTTTTTTTATTTTATGAAATTTTTTCGTAAAATTAAATTTAAAAAAATTTCTTAAAATTTCATAAAAAAAATTTCATAAATTTTTTTTTTATTTTAAGAAATTTTTTTATAAAAAAAAATTATTATTTTTTAAATTTAAGGAAAAGACGAAAATACCCCTGCCACTTTGACAGAAAAACTAACGGAGGTACTATTTTGACACAAAATGAAAGTTGAGGTACTTTTTTGCAAGTTTTCAAAGTTGGGGTACTAAGTTGATACAAAATGAAAGTTGAGATACTTTTTTGCAAGTTTTCAAAGTTGGGGTACTAAGTTGAAACAACATGTAAAGTTGAGGTACTAAATTGTAATTTGCTCTTAATTAATTATTATTTCTCCAAAATATTTCACTAATTAATTAAGCTCGAATAATAGCTTAAATCCAACTTAATCTCTACCATAGGGTTATGCTAAGCCTAACAAGTTATAGTCTTAAATTAAATCTTCAAATTAAGGTTACAACTAATCATGCTTAATTAAGCAAATAAATTATGCAATTAAATCTCCAAAATAAACCTAGACATGCTTAATTAATAAATAAATCCTATTGAATTAATCTAAACATGTTATCTAATATTAAAGTCTAATAAAGCAGAAATAATAAAATACTATAGACCTCCAAAGCTAGACTCCACTCCTAGGGACTCGTTCTCCTTGACAAGCTCTCTAAAGAAAACCTTTTAAACTATGAGAATTTTCTTCTCTTTTGCTGCTTTGTCAGTGTGTCTGTGCCACTGGCAGCACGTCACATGGCGTGCTGTCGGCCCAGTCAGCTTTTTTCTTTTTAATTCCCCTTTTTCCTATTTTCTATTTTTTTTCAAACTTCGTAAATTCACCAAAAATAGCTTGGGACTCCAAATAATTTTCCGAAAATAAACTCGTATCAATTTCCTATAGGCTTAATTGTGTTTTTACCACCCAAAGTTTGGGGTGATTCCCACTTTACCACCCAGAACTTTATTTGTCTCACTTTACCACCCAAAGTTTACATTGATTCTCACTTTACCACCCAAAGTTTACATTGATTCCTACTTTACCCCCTGAATCTAGAGTGACAGAATAGACGGAAAAAGGTTAACTGGGACACGAAAAATAGTTTTGGGTGGTAAAGTGGGAATCAATGTAAACTTTGGGTGGTAAAGTGGGACAAATAAATTTCTGGGTGGTAAAGTGAGAATCAATGTAAACTTTGGGTGGTAAAGTGAGACAAATAAAGTTCTGGGTGGTAAAATGGGAATCAGTGTAAACTTTGGGTGGTAAAAACACAATTAAGCCTTTCTTATAACCTCAAAATAGTTAAATCACTTCCAAAAAGATTATAAAAATTTCTCATCTCATAATTTAATTATGAAAAATAAAAATAAATAAAATAATTACCAAACTTTTGAATTTCTTTTTCCAAAATTCACTTCCACACAACTAAATTTTAAAACCACAACCAAATGTATTAGTTAGTTAAAATAAAGTTAAAAAAAATTCTAATTTTTTTAACCAAACCTTAAGAACAAAGTTAAAAGATTTAAGTAACAATATTATCATAAACCAAAAATTCAAGATGTTGCATATGTGTTTGTCAAAAAATTGAAGTTGAGATATTGAATCGTTGAAAATTGAACTGGGGGTACTAACTTGCAATACAGTATACTTGATGTACTAAATTGCATTTTGTCCATAAAAAAAAAAAATAGTATATATGTGGCCTAATTTTATTGGTTAGATATGTCTCATTTATCCGACCAAGAAAAAAAAACAAAATCTTTCATTTTGTGTTATCCTCCACTGCACTACACGTGTAGGATCATATCTAACGGCTGCTAAGCTCCAAGTTCTAACCCCTTTCTTTCTCCGTTAATTTAGCTCTCCTCCTCCAACCATCCCCTCTCCTCGCACCATCTCTCTCCCTAAGTGCTATCCCGACCTGCTACGCACCATCTTTCAGTAAGTTTTCTTTCCAGAATTTTCATAATTGTTTTTTCTTTCAGAGTTGAAATGTTAGACACCTCACTTATATGCAAGAATGGTTGAAGTTCCATGGTTCAGTTGTTGGGTTTACTCTCGATTTATGAAAAATTGAAAATAAACCATATTTCGTCTCTGGGTGACCATCAATAAGGAAGAAAAAGAATGGGGTTACTGAGTAATGTAATGCTTTGTTAATTTATGAGAAGGGGTTATCTTGTATTTATAGCATTTTTCTTTGGATTACAATAGTGTGTGTTTCTATGGGTGTTGGGGGCTGTGTGCTATGGCCTGATTTTGCAACCATATGGTTTAAATACTGTTACTTTGCCACCCTGGCTTGATTTCATTGAACTTTTCTGTCAAAGTTAAACAGTTGCTCCTGAATTACCATCAGTGTTTCTATTTGATGAACAGAGGTTCAAAATCTACAAATTCCTCCGAAAAATCATCAATAATGGAGGTTTCATAAGTTCTGGTTTGTCAATGATGAATGATGATGCTCCATTTAACTTAATGGCAGAGTAACTGTGTGTGTGTGTATTGGGTGATGTGAGATCATACCAGACCCTTTTGTTCACTGAAAGCAACTTGAACTGCAATTTGGAAGTTCCTTAGCTCTATCTCATACTCTGAAATCGTCAAATTGTTATCTTGCTCTCTTTAGTCCTTTTTCGATTCATAATCGTCATCTTGATTTCAGAGAATTGTTTCAAGACATAGCACAGGTCTCAGCATATTTCTGCACCAAACTAGAACGTGATCATCTTTTTGGTCTAACGATTTGACAGGAGTAACCTATGAACATGGAGATAGGTACTGTGAGGTCAGATTTCTTCACCTTTAGTAAATATCTAATCACTTCACTTTGGCTTTACAGTTATCAAAAACATAAGTTCTTCATGATTTACTCTTGCACTGTACGTAATTTAGCATTGCTGACAATAGTAACCTAATCTCCATTTGAGTCTTTCATACTCATTGCATTGATGATGTAGTTAAGCATTTATCAATTTCATTCTTATATCTGTATTTTTATAATCTGGACAGGTGTTGCCTTGACAAACAAGTGCTATGGTTGTCAAGGAGAAATTCAAGAAAATTGGATTGTAAAAGTATCCACCCACTTCCATATATTGCGACTACTTGGAAAATAAAGTTGGGCTTTCACTGGTTGATAGATTCTCAAGTTTGTACTGGGAAGCATTCCCTGAAACATGTCTTCCAGAGAAGACATTCGATTCCCACTAGTTTGGAGGAATCATCATCAGTACAGGCAGAAAATTACTGTAGCAATGATGAATATGCACCTAAAGTTTCACAAGAAGAGCTTCTTGCTCAACCTTTTAGAAGTAATGAGGTAAGTTTATGCACTAATCTGTTGAACACAGTAAATTGGATTGTAAAATAAAAAGTTGCCACCCTTTATTTCCATGTTTATAGTCTTTGTGGTCCAAATCCATTTATCTTTTTCTTTATCTTTTAAATGATTTTTTTGTTTGGTACTGTGGTTTAATGATAAAATCCAGAAGTCCCTATTAAAAAAAAAGAAGATAAGACGTAGAAATGGCTATAAACTATTGCAATGGGTCTTCGAACTGGTCAAAGGAATTTAGTATAAAATGGTTAGATTGTTCTGGCAAAAGTTAGCACATAAGGTATTAACAATATTATCTGCCATGATTCTAATGGTGCTAAGTAAAAGGTCATTGCCTCGTGCATAGCAATAACGTGGGCAGTGTGGTGGGAAAGGAATTAAGCGTTTTTGAAGATTTTACAGGTGAAGGGGTAGAAGTTTTATTGAGTAAGTAAGGTTTTGGACTTCACTTTGGGCTTGGGTTTCTTCAGTGTTTTAGGAACTTCTTCTTTTTATTTTTATTTTTTCCTATTTTTGCAGATTGAAAAGCTGTCCTTGTCTAAATGTTATGGTTTTTGTTGTATGTTAGTTAGAGCTTTATAGCCTTTATTACATTGGCTGTTTTGTATTTATTGGATACCTTGTCTTCAAAGATTGTAATTGTTTTGATTTTAATAAAATTATATTTCTTATATTAAAAAAAAAAGTGCATAGCAATAACGTGTATCTGTGTCTGAAGAGAGTTTCTTAGTTTTAAGTCATGTCTAAGTTGTGCTTTCACGATTGTTGCTTTTCTATAATTCCTATGTTCATTTGTGGCTCTATTATGAATGTAGAATAAAGGATAAAACAATAGTGGGAATTTGCTAGAACTTCTTTTTTCTCTCTCTTTTTTTTTTTTTTTTTTCTAATTTTTTAATTTCTCCCTTAAATAATTCTTGGATGTGAACTATTGAATAAATTGATGAATTTTCCTCTTTCTTGTATTGCAAAAGTTTGTCTTAATTGCTGATGTTTCAGTAGATGTGAGTAAACCACATGCTGCAATAATAGATCACTTGTAATATATTAATGACCAATTAGGTGCAGCTCCAATACTAAATGATTGTTGCTGGCATCGATTTTTTATTGGTTTTGGTGCAACATTTTCTGTTGGACAAACATATTAGTTCTTAATTTTTAGATCTCTAGAACTAACTTATGCTGCAACTCTGTATCAGTTGAAGTCACTGCTTGCTGATTCTCAAAGAACAAAGCTCACTAAAAAACTAAGTGAAGCCAATCAACAGAACCGGTTCCTCAAACGGCAGGTTTGCATGCATTTCATACAATATGTCCTTTATAAAACAACTCCTAATTTACTATGTAATTTAAATTCATCTTCATTATTTTATTGCAGTGGCCCGCATTTTATATTGTTGCCATCTTTGTTAATATATTAGTAGATTTGACTCAATAACTGTCCACTATAAGAATTTTCACGTGGTTGGCCTATGCTATTGATAGTAAACCCAAAAGGTAAGCGGATGTGTTCATGTTAATGCATGGTGTTTTTGCAAAAAGCATAGGACTGAAGAGTAAAGACTATCACACAACAGAAAAGTAGATAAATACCTTAGACGTGCAGTAATTTTCAATTGTGGTCCATGAGTATGAATAAATACTCCATAATAAACAGTTCATCATGACAGGTGGAAAAGTAATCATAACTGAGAGACGAAGCATTAATATTCAAATTGGCTTGTTGGCTTGTTTAGCACCTTAGTATATCAATTATATAAGGCTTTTTTTTTTCCCCACTTTTGGTCCTTGAATTTTGACCTACATCACAATTCAGTACCTGAACTCTAATTTGTCCCATTTTACTCCCTACATTATTTTTTTAGTAAATTAGCTCCAAGTACCAAACCACTAATAAACTTGGTGTAAAGAACCTTAACTTATTAAAGTTGGTGTAAAGAATAGTTTCTGATTTTTTTACAGATGCACTGGCTTTTTTATTGGTGCATTGATTTCGCAGATGCACTTATTGTATTTTTACAAATGCACTGTCTTTTTTGCGCAGATGCATTGACTTCGCATATGCACTTGTTGTATTTTTGCAGATGCACTGATTTTTTTTTTCTTCTTCAAATGCATTGGGTTGACCCTTATTTGAATTTTGGCATTTAGCTCAACTTACTTGGTTGGTTGTCCTTTAGACCAACAATTTTTGTCGAACCCGACAGTCTAACGAACTCTTAATTTTTTGTGTCTAATAAGGCCAAAGTCAAACTTCTATGGGGGAACTTATAGGATACTAATGGTGTGTTTGAATGGAGAAAAAAATTTGGAATTTTTTCATCTAAGAATTTACATGTTCTAATTTTCTTGTTTGGGTCCATAAACACAGAATTTTTAAATTCTATGAGGAAAAAAACTTGGGATTTGAGGGCTATAAATTTCACTTAAATTAGTGTCATTTTCAAAATTCCAATTTTTACGAAAGAAAAATAAGTCGTGTCCACCCATAACCTTGCCAATTAATCACAATACAACCACCACTACCACCATGCTGTCGCCGCGGCCGCCACCACTCACCACTATCATCACCGCTGCCACCACCATCACCACCACCATTGTCGCCGTCGCCGCCACCATCACCACCACTATTGTCGCTGTCGCCGCCACCACCACCATCTCCACCACTGCCGCCGCCGCCACCACCATCTCCACCACCGCTATTGCCGTCACCCCAATTTTCGCCGCCGCCACCACCATCGCTACCACCGCTGTTGCTGTCACCCCAATTTTCGCTGCCACCATTTTTCTCACTGCTTGTGGCCCATCATCCCTACCACCATCACCATCACTAATTTATAATTGATGCATCAAAAAATAAAACTAGTATAATTTCGTATTTAAATTCCATTATGTTTATATGTTTGCCAAACAAAAGATTTTAAACAGTCTAGAATTTTAAATCACTTCATTTTAAATTCCATCATTTGTAAATTTCTTAGTAGTTTCAAACTACTGTACTTCATCCAAACGCACAGTAAAGGGTGCATTTATTCATTTTCAAGGATAAAATGAATATGCTTTAAGCAGCAGAGTCATTATGGATATTTATTATTTAGAATTAAGTTTACAGACTGACATCATATTTTGGTCCCTTATCTGGACAGTTGCAGATAAAGGAGGATGCGTTGGTTAACTTCAAAAGTGAACTTGCTGTCATGGAACTTGAAATTCAGGTTACACTTTTTACAACTGGTTGTTGTCTGCACTTCTTGCATGAGCATAATGTTATCACAAGTGACTAATTTAAGTCCCCAGAGATCAACATTGTTATCACGTGACTAGTGTAAGTCCCAAGAGATCGACATTCTTGCTTCCATATTTGGCCTCTTTAACATGTCTACAAAATCCTTTTGTAGGCTGTAGTTTAAGTACCATTTTGGAAGGAGCGGAGAATTCCTGTCTTGATTTTGATATATTGTTGGACTCATATCCTATGCCAAGTACATTTGGTTAGATGTCTATAATTGCTTGATTTCAAGAGCCAACCTTCTTAGATTCTGCCAAAATAGTAATGGATTTTTTTTAAAAAAAAAATTCCAAATGTAGACTCTATATATATATTATAAATAATTACCCACTATTTACATTGCTCTACTAATACCATTCCATTTTTTGTATGGTGAAGCGAATATTTACTAATAGCATTCCATTTCCATTACAGTACAAGAATGCTAGGTGTCCTCTATCATCAGCACCAGATTATTTCTCTCACTGCAACTCTGCTTAGAGATGCTGGACAGGCTTGAAAGTTGCTTAAGTTAGCTTATTTGGCATGCTAGGATTAGAAATTCTGAAGGTTCCATGATTTGGTTTGATGGAGAAAAGGTGTTTAGGTATTAAAGCAGTGTAGGAGAGAAGTTTAAGCTGCTGTCTGGTTTCTGTAGCAATGCACAGTAGAAAAGAGATGTCCAACAATAAACCAACAGAAAAAATGAGATAGAAAGCAATAGGATGAATTTTGGAATGTAATAAGTGAGTTCTAGACAAGACCCATGAGAAACTCTCCAATCTGATTGTTTCTGCAAAGAGTGTATACAAAGTCTCTTAAGAGAGTACTTATTAGTATTCTAGCTCTTGATTTCTTTAATTGATATCTGTTTTTTCTTAGCCCTTCAGAAATACTTAAAAACTCACACATGACTATTTAAAAAGAAAACTAGGAGCATAACTGTCATCTACCAAATAACATAATATAAAAAGTTACCAGATGAAATATTTCTTAAGAATTTTTTAATTTTTTATATCATGATAACAACTTAATATACACATAGGCTGTGCTTGGTTGTCTAGAAAGCTATGATAAGATATGTTTCTTAAGAAATGTGAATGATAAGAAAAGAAGTGGAGATTAATTTTCTTGGTTGTGTTTGGATAGAAGGAAAAGGAATCCTGAAATTTTTAAACTGGGTAGTTTGGTTAGCTAGAAAGATGCCGGGAAGTTATTGACTAGTTACGTGTATAATTTTTTATTTTCATAGTTCTTGTTAGTTACAAGGATTCTGGATTATTCCAGTCCCACCAGTACTGTCTAATTTGGAGGATGAGATTTGTAAGAAAGTTTGAAGACTCTTTCCCTGTGGTCCCACAACTTTTTGGTAAACCAACTTACAAAAATATTGTAGGGAAGTTGTGAGAATGACACAGCATCTGCAAAGTCGGCCTACATTCCCATATTTCACTTTCCTTTTTTGTCAACCAAATAGACCCAGAAGGACTAAGTTTGACTCCCCGAAGATTTTCATTGTAAAACATTGTGGAGGGATTGCAAAAAACTAAATTTATGCCCCTGCATATAAAATGCATTCTAGAGAAAATGACTCATGTTAAAGGTTATTTTTTCATGCATCACGTTATTCAATAAGGTCCAAGACTTGTGATGTCATGATTCCTTTAGTTGTTCTAATGGGCAGGCTTTGGTGAAATTGGCAGAAGAAAATACTAAATCTGTCATTCCAGAAGGTTCAAGAAAGATTAATGGGAAATACATTCAATCTCACCTTCTTTCCCGTATAGAAGGTAACTTGCTATAGAATGACTTATTTATTCCTCTTTGAGTCGTGTCAATTTCTGCTGCTAAAATTGTTTCTCTTTCTGATGTAAGAAAAATTTGATTAGAAAGCATCTACGGGGTGCAACTGATTATGCACAAGGAGAGTATACAAAGATTAAAAATGTACAAGCAAAATCTGTAAAATTAAAACATAGAAGACATGGGGGTAAAGCTAGACATCTACAAAAATTAGTCTTTGAACATGGGTTTTGATCTCAAACAGAGAATGCTCCACCCGTTCAAAAACCTAATATTCCTCTTATATTTTTCCTTTAGGAAACAAAACTTTATTGGTAAAATAACTACAGAAACAGGGAGATGGACAAGCAGTCCACCTAGGTAACAGCAACTAAAAACACAATAAACAAAGCCCCACTGAACACAAAACTCCAGACTAATTAAGATGAATTAATCTAAAAGGAACATCCCGAAAGTGCTTAGATCAAGACACCTATAAGGAAGCAAGAAATCTAATTCTTTTAAAAAATTCAACTCCTCTTCTGGATCCTCAAATATGTTTTCCTCTCCAACCACAACCCAAATAGAAGCCAGCTTTACACAATGTCAAAGTTTAAAGGCTCTCCTATTGACTCCCACCCCCTAGAAAGACCTGAGTCAACAAAAAATAGCAGCCTCCTGGAACAACCACTACAAACCAAATAAATGCAACAACTCACACCTGAAATGTGAAGAGAACGAAGAATGTAAGATGTTTCAGTCAATTCACCGCTATTTTCGAGTTACACTTGATTGAATTTAAATAAAACTAAACTTAACTAAAGCAGTTACATGCTTAAACATATAGAGAAAAATAGAATTTCAAGTATGCATTAAGGCATTGAATGCACCACCAAAACCATTGCAGGAATGTAACATTGATTTATGATCTACATTCAAAATTTTCAGCTGGCACTGAAAATCTTTTGCTTTCCCTTTTCTTTGTCGAACAGAAAACGCAACTTTTATTGCGAATAAACCATAGACTACATACAATCTGTGGACAAGATGTCCACTACCACAAAACAACAATAACCAGACCAAAACTAGAATCTATCTAACAGCATCTGCTATATCTTGAACACAATTCACCATATAATAATGAGATAAGAAACATCAAAGAACTCAGTACAAAAGGTTAAATCCAGAGCATTGCATGTCTTTACAAGGCAAAATGAAAGATTTAATATTAACAAATAATTAATATACCTTGACTAATAAAAATAATCAAGCTACCTGCATATGCAAAAACATGTAAGGTAAAAATTTTGTTCATTAGAAATTAGAGAAACAAGCTGTTTAAACATTAAGAATTTCATTCAGATAAAAAATCAAATAGACAATTCACTCAAGTTTTGGGGCTTCATCTCAACCTTAACCAAGAGAGCTTAGAGATCCTTAATTAACAATCTCATAACCGAAAGTAAAGCCCAACATTAGAAAAAAAATATAAAAAATTAGAAAATAAAGAGAAATAATAACAATGAAAGTCCCTTTGACTATGCAGCAAATTTTCTTCCTTTCCTTTACATTGCTTCTTCAATCTTCCCCAGAAATGCTCTCGTCTCCACAATTCCTCCCATTCTGTTATTTCATCTCTTTTTATAGCATGATGGTCCTCCTAAGGTGCAGCTTCCACGAAGTCCTCTTCTACTAATTTTTCGTTTTTTAGCTGATGCAGTTTCCCTTCTCTTAGCTCATGCCATTTTACTTTTATTTTTTATTTTCTATTTTCATCCCCCAAAATGCCGGTTCTTTTTAAATTGCTCTCAAGAAGTCCTTTCACAACGAACTAAGCCTTTAGCTGCAGACAGAAATTTAACCAAATTGGTCCACACCATTCTTATTTTGCCAATTTACTCTCTCTTCTAATAATGAATGTTGTGGGCCCAACACCGAAAGTTCTCTAATCTCACAGTTTTCTCCTATAGGCACTATGCTCCTCATCAATGAAGTGGCTGCCCAAGTTGTATGTTAATCAAAATTTAAACCTTGCATATCCTGCAGTTGATTAATTTTTGAGCCGTTACATTTTAAGTATCTGCTGTGAGATGTGAATTTATTTCTCAACTGAAAATTCCTCTTCCCCCCTCAACCTCTCAAAAAAATAATAATAATAATAATAATAAAAATATCATTGCATTGATTAAAAATTGAATTCGTTCTTCAGAGCATTTTATTTGAAGAAAAAATATTAAAAAAAGGACTAAACATAATTTCGATATAATATGCTCATCAAGAGGTTAGAGTCTTTAGCTAGAGACCTGGGATGTGAGATAGGTGTGTGGCCTTTGAGGTACTTAGGTGTTCCATCGGAGACAATCCGGCCAAGTGAGTTATCCTTTGGGGATCCAGTAGTAGAAGTTAGGAAAAGGTGAGTAGAGAAGAGGTTGTGTTTTACTTTTCTCGAGTTGAGAGAGCCAAGAGGTTCTTTATGATGTCCTTGAAAATACATGGGTTTTCTCATCTTATGGAATTTCTGAAAGTTGTTGTTGGGATAATATTTGGTTTCCCAGGTTTTTAAGATTTTCATGTGCTAACAAATAATACTATTGCATGTGTGTGTCTGTATGTGTAGCTGTACATGAAAAATTGAAGGAACAGATAAAGGATGTTGTTGCTGCACAATCCAAGGAGGTTCCCCTTTTTTGGTGTGGCATGGCCGAGGTAAACATGCAACCTTACATTATGTCAATCCTTTTGGTGTGGTAATAGCAAGTGACTTTTTGCCATTGTCATAGCAAGTGACTTTTTACCGATAGGCTCGTGATTCGACTCTGATGATCATGGAATGGTGCCAATATCTAGTCCTTGTTGGGCTGATCTAAAATGGGAAAATCAGGCACATTACAGTTCTGTAATGAAATTTTAAAGTTTTAGTTCTATAGATGAGATTTTGAGGCATATATTTTTAAAAGAATGTGCCTTTGTTATGGTATCAGAGTGTGCAAGTTATGGGCACATTTGATGGTTGGAGTCAAGGAGAGCATTTATCACCGGAGTATAGTAGTTCTTTCACTACATTCTCGACAACATTAATGCTGAGACCCGGAAGGTACCTAGTCACTCAGCTATTCCTCTTCTTCTTCTCCCCTTTCTTCAGTCTTACCCATATTTTTGTATTTGAAGGTATGAAATCAAGTTCTTGGTGGATGGAGAATGGAAGCTTTCACCAGAATTTCCTACAGTTGGCGAGGGATTAATGAAAAATAACTTGTTAATAGTGGAATAGCTTGGGTCCACGGTCATGGCATAATATGTGTCAACTAATAATACTTGTTTAGAATGATATTCTCCCTTTATTTATTTTAGTCCTTAATTGTGCTTCTGATGTACAGCAAGTAAACTACAATTTTAATAACCAGACCAGAAACAAAAAGGAACCTAGCACCTTAACTGGGTCTGCAAAAGCAAAACTGTAGTTTTGTATCTTTGTATTTGATTAAAGAGCGATAATTGAGTGTTGGCGCGTTGCAAGTTTAAGGGCTTGTTTGGTATGCTGGAGGGGACTGTCTTATGTAGGGTTGGGTTCGGATCGGTAACTGAACCGAAACCCCTAAACCAAAGACCGAACTGAACCCCTCCGGTAAGCCTCCATGGCAACCGAGATCGAGACCGGCAAGCTGGTAAATCGATGTCTGGTCAACCGAAGAATCCGGTCGGCTCGGCTCGGTCATGGGCCTAGACTGAACACATGTTGGGCCATGTTTTGGGCCACATTTTTGGGCCTTGACTCCATTCACTAATTTAGTATAATATATTAATATTATGGTTTAGGGTATTTTTAATTAGTTTATATATATATATTTAAAAACATATAAATTAAAATTATAGGGGTTTATAAATTTATATATGTTTTATATAAATTATAGAAATGTATTATATAAAATTATAAATTATTTATTAGAAATGTATAAGAATTGTATTAGAAATGTATAAAAATGAATTATGTAAATGATTTGTTAAGTATATTCGGTTCGGTTCGGTTTACCGACGGTTTAAGGATATGGGAACCGAATCCGAGTCCAAACCTCCCGGTTCGGTAGTCAAACCGAACTTCTGGTACGGTTTTATTTCGGTATGGTTTTTTTTGGTATCGGTTGAGCCGGTTTCGGGCTCGGCCTCGGTTTTTCGGTCAACCCGACCCAGCCCTAGTCTTATGTCAATCAGAATGTATTGGACTATACAGAATTGTAATATACTGTATTATGCTTAGTATTGTTGTATGCTACTGTATTTTATCGCACTAAGACGAACGGATCGAATTGAATTATAACTCATTTACGGTGGTCCCAATTTGTCAATAAAATGGGGTTCCTCGCAAAAAATTTGCAAAATCTGCCAGGATTGTTTAGCTTGGCTGAAAGGGTGTCCGACGGGTTTGAAAGTGCAGGGAAAAAACTATTCATGGCGGATAAGTCACTAAATCCGTTAGGAAATTAAATACGTCCTGGATTTAAATCCAATAGGAAAAGTTCTCGCGTCGAATAAACCCTAGCGCATTTACTATTTGTGTCAGACAGAATCTACATAAAAAGTAATAAAATATCTGAAAATTCTCATTCCTAGTAGATATAACTGCCATAATCATATAATATTTGAAAAAAATTATATTTGAAATAATTTATATAAATATAAAATAAACTAATAAAATTCACATTAAATTTAAAATAATAATTATCTGTTAGAATAAATATAATATTGTCACACAAATTTGCCAAAATAAATATAATAATGTCACATATATCCGCCAAAATAAAATAAGTATCGTACACATCCGCCGGGAAAGATAAATAGCCAAAACAGAGTAATATAGTGTCTTACACATCCGCCAGGAAAGGTAAAGCCAGTAAAGGTAAACATCGGTGTTGACTGTCCCTAGAATTGTAGTGGATCGTTCCAAGTAACTTGGGTAAAACCTTCTCATGGCTATTATCAAATGAATGTAGATGGTGCCTGTGACCTTGCTTCGGGTCATCGAGGTGTGGGTTCCATTATTAGGAATGAAGAAGCTGAATTAATGGGGGCCCTTGCCAAGCACTCTGTAGGTGACATTTGGGTGCTTGCATGGGACGCTGGGCTTTTTCCTCCTGAGGTTGAATCCGACTCTTTCGAAGCTTGCCGCTTACTTAAGGACTCAGATGTGTGTTTGGCTGATTTGGGTAATATTGTTGAAGATGTCAAATGTATGCTTTCTTACTTACATTTTCGATCCTCGGATTGTTTTTTGCCCTCGAGAAGTTAACCGGGTTTCTCATGAATTGGCCCATGTTGCTCTTCCAAGGGGGGATCTATTGATGTGGTTAGAAAAGGGTCCAAGTTCGCTTATGAATCTTTTGTCTGCGAATCTCCTTGTAATCGAGTCTACATCTTATTATTCGTATTAATGTTAAATACTAGTCAACACTAATCTGACAAGTTTAATTAGTTATGTTGAATGACGCAATCCGTTTATAATCTTATCAATCGGGTTGACCCATATATCTTATGAACTAAAACTTAAACTTAATTTCTTGTACTTTAAACTAAAGTAGTTACTCATGCATTACCTTTAAAACATAAAAAACATATTTAATCATAATAATAAACATATTTAGTCATAATTCAACAATAGATCGATCATATAATACATATTAAAAATTGAGAAAAATTATTATTTTTCTTCGTATAATACTAGTTAAACATGTTTAACTTGTTACAATCGTGTTACACTACTTTACACTAACTTAACTGGTATACTATTCGTGTTCGTGTCATGAAATGGTCAACCCAAACCCGCTAACTTTGTGTCGGGTTCGAGTCGTGTTATCGTGTCGCGTCAAAATTTGTCACCCTTAGTGTAACTAGTTTTTTTTTTTTTTGGCCAAGTAGTGTAACTAGTTTCTACACCCTTAGTCTCATATGACCACTTATTGTGAGAGTAAGAGTGTATATCCTGATTACAACCAAATTTTTCTCCAATCGATATATATATATATATATATATATAGAGTGGATAAGATTTTTCCTATATATGGAGTAAGAGTGTATATCCTGATTACAATCAAATTTTTCTCCCGTCAATATATATATGGAGTGGATAAGATTTTTCTTATATATGGAGTAAGAGTGTATATCCTGAATTCCTGATTAAATTTTTCTCCGATCGATATATATGGAGTGCATAAGAAAAATTTGATTAGAAAGCATCAACAGGGTGCAACTCATTATGCACAAGGAGTGTATACAAAGATTAAAAATGTAAAACCAAAATCTGTAAAATTCAAACATAGAAGACATGGGGGTAAAGCTAAACATCTACAAAAATTAGTCTTTGAACATGGGTTTTGATCTCAAACAGAGAATGCTCCACCCGTTTAAAAACCTAATATTGCGCTTATATTTTTCCTATAGGAAACAAAACTTATTGGTAAAATGACTATAGATACAGGGAGATGGACAAGCAGTCCACCAAGGCAACAGCAACTAAAAACACGAAATAAACAAAGCCCGACTGAACACAAAACTCCAGACAAATTAAGATGAATTATTCTAACAGGACATCCCGAAAGTGCTTAGATCAAGACACCCACAAGGAATCAAGAAATCTAATTCTTTTAAAAAATTCAACTCCTCTTCTGGATCCTCAAATATGTTTTCCTCTCCAACCACAACCCAAATAGAAGCCAGCTTTACACAACGTAAAAGTTTAAAGGCTCTCCCTATTGACTCATATAAAATTAACTAAAGCAGTTACATGCTTAAACATATACAGAAAAATAGTATTTCAAGTATGCATTAAGGCATTGAATGAACCACCAAAAGTCCAAAACCATTGCAGGAATGTAACATTGATTTATGATATATACTCAAAATTTTCAGGTGGCATTGAAGATCTTTTGCTTTCCCTTTAAAAATATTATCATGTAGATGTCCACAACGACAAAACAATAACTAGACCAAAACTAGAATCTGTCTAACCGCGTCTGCTATATTTAGAACACAACACCATATAATAATGAGAAAAGAAGCATCAAAGAACTCAATACAAAAGTTTAAATATATCCAAAGCAATGCATGTCTTTTCAAGGCAGAATGAAAGATTTAATTTTATCAGATAATTTATAATATACCTTGACTAATAAAAATAATCTAGTAGCAAATGCAAAACATATATGGTAAAATTTTGTTCATTAGAAATTAGAGAAACAAGCTGTTTAAACATTAAGAATTTTATTCAGATAAAAAATCAAACAAGCAATTCACTCAAGTTGTGGGGGTTCATCTCAACCTTAACCAAGAGAGGTTAGATATCCTTAATTAACAATTTCATAATCCTCTTATTTCAACCGTTGTGCGCAGATCACACAGAAGGGTTGTTTTGGTTAGCTAAGCCAGCAGCAGAACTCTCTACTCTTTGTTTGGAGCTTTCCTTCACAGTCTTCTTCTCATTATTTCCTTCACACATCAAAATCATCATATAAGAGAAATAAAATATTATTAATTCAAATTGATACAAAAATGCTAGGAATACTACACTCGTTTGCACTACATGCATGTGTAGCAATCTATTAAGTATATACGTACATATAGTACCAAAGATGTAGTACCACTAGTATTACACTATTGATTAATTAATGAGTTGCTAGACAATATATATATATATATATATTTTGCTAGGTTGATATAAACAAAAATAAATAATATATAGCATATATGCATATGTCCTACCTCTATATATGAATGTATCTTATACATTAGGCTTATATAGTGTATATACAGCCATGTGATGTACCTTCTTTTGATTCATTCATATTTGAATTAGAGCCATTGACGAGGTTATTATAGAAATCTTGATAAAACTTTTCAACTGACTGCACAGGTTCTTCTTTGTAGACATGGGTTGTGCTTGCCATAAATTCGTTTGCTGCTGAACTTTTTTTGTTCTTTCCTCTTCGTGCATGTGGTGGAAGAATCTCATTCAATTCGAACTTATCTACTTCAACAAGTGAACGGCACATGAGGTTTGTTTCCTTGTGGTAATAGTACTGCAACCAAACCGTTTCTAATCAATATTTGTACATATATCAATGTACTAGTTATCTAGAACTATAACCATTAATTAAGAATTTAATGGTAATGCTTGGGAATATCACTACAAGAAAAAGGCTCATAAGGCACAAGCAATAAGACACAAATATAGTTTTGTGACATATATGTTTATTATTGAGCACAAATATAAGTAATTACGTGTTCTTCAGTTTTATGGCACATATGATAGTGTCACTACAATTGTGTCCAATTTATATTGTGTTATGCCTAGAATATTGCTCCTGTCATTTCAATGTAAGCAAGAATAGTGATTATACTTTAAACTTTTTAACAGGCACAAATATTCGTGTTTGAATCTGACATCTATCTATGACAACCCCACTTTTCAACTGACTGCGGAGGTTCTTCTTTGTAGACATGGGTTGTGCTTGCCATAAATTTGTTTGCTGCTGAACTTTTTTTGTTCTTTCCTCTTCGTGCATGTGGCGGAAGAATCCCATTCAATTCAAAATTATCTACTTCAACAACTGCACATAAGGTTTGTTTCCTTGTGGTAATAGTACTGCAACCAAACTGTTTTTAATTAGTATTTGTACATATATCAATGTAATAGTTATCTAAAACTATAACCATTAATTAAGAAGCTAATGGTAATGCTAGGGGATAGCACTACAAGAAAAAGGCTCATAAGGCACAAGCAATAAGTAGACACAAATCTAGTTTTGTGACAACATGTTTATTATTGAGCACAGATATAAGTAATTACGTGTTCTTCACTTTTGTGGCACATATGATGGTGTGCGTCCCTACAATTGTATCCTATTTATATTGTGTTATGTCTAGAATTCTCCTATCATTTCATTATAAGCAAGAATAGTGATTATACTTTTAAACTTTTTAATAGACACAAATAGTTGTGTTTTAATATGTGACAACTCCAACACATAAAGGGCTCTTAATTGGGCACAAATGTTAACATATGTCTTGATACATTTGACAAATTTGTCTTATCCTATAAGTTCCTTTTTTTCAATCTAAACTTGTGTTGCAAATTTAGATCTCAAATGATATGGCAGTATATGTATCAGTGGTTTACTTGTCAATAAATAAACCTCAAGGTCGACACATATGTAAATATATGGAATACTACCTATATATCATTTGAGATCCAAATTTAGAGCATAATTTATATTATACTTCAATAATCCAAGGTACGTGGGCCAAATGAATTACCTTATCATATTTTCCATTTGAGCGCTGTCTAAGTTGGAAAATCCATTTATCCCGCCATTGACACTAGCTTTTTTGATTCACTGACATTTGCCGCACTTGAAGTCATTTGATCCTTAGGAGTTATTCCAATATGTAATCACATATGCAAGCAAGTGAACGTGTGTGTATATATATATATATATATATATATATATATGAATAGTTTTTAAGACAAATATTTATGAATCCAAAGCATTATGTCAAAAAGCATTGTACCTGCTAGTTTAAAGTATATGTGAACAAGATACAATTATATACATAATTCAATTAATTCAGAAAAATTGTTTTGATGGATGTATATATTAAATATCATAAATTCTTTTTTAAAATATCATAAATTCAAAATTTTATTTTTAAAATATCATAAATTTAAAACATGCAAATACATATTTTAGTTACATAACTTACATATAGCATGGAGGGTTAGTGTCGTGGCCCAAAGAGAGAAAAAGAGTAGAAAAATGTTAAAATGTAAATGTCAAATTACACATTTAGTCCATATATTTTGCTATATAATTTCCAATTTTTTTTCCATAATTTAAAAATAAATTACAGCCCTGTAGTTCAAATTAGAAAATTGAAAATCAAGCCTGAATGTCTAATCTAACTGAAACAATAAAATGAATATATGGAGCTATGACGTGGCCGGTCATCCCTAAATTCCATAATTTCTAAACAAAAACTTCCAAATCCATGTCACTTAGATCATTTCAAATTGATATCACTAAAATATATTATCTTTAGAGTTAGACAACTTTCCTTAGTAAATATATATTGTTCTCGTCTCTAATAATTTCAAAACTTTCAAAGCCCCACACATAAAAGTAGACATACATTGTTCTTTCTCATTGGAGTAATTGCAAAATCACTAGGAAGTCAGTATGATAATGGAATTACAAGAGTTGCCTCAGTCGAATTTGTTTCCACTTCCTTTGATGGTCTTGGTGAATGTTGCTTCAACCAAACATATTTCAAAACATATGTACACTGCTACAAAACAACTTATTCATGGCGGTCTTAATTGTAAGATTAAGTTGGACATTCCTTGTTCATTTAGGAATCAGCAAATCACCAACGCTTCTTAATGTACAAGCAAGTTGACTGTTATCAGAAAACCTTTTCAGTATAGGACTAGGATACTTATACACTTGAAGGACTTATACAATTATACAAGACAAAGGAATTAAGTAATTGATGCATATAGAGTTCCATGAGGATTGTAAATCCGAGAATCCTTTAATGGGAGGGACTTGGATTTCAGGGGACTCTATATAAGCATGGTCCCTGGTCACACAGCAGGTAAGTAGTCTATGCATTCTGCCCCATTGCGTGAGAGACTCGAGCTGTGCTGATTGGAAGGCTGTTGCTGCTCACTTGTGTGCTTTAATCCAATTGCATAATGGCTTCACCAGGTCAGTAGAGTTGTTTTCTGGTATTGGCACTGGAATGACAATTGGTTAATATGATAAGGCTTGTGTTTTGTGTATTGTGTGGATGTAATTATACTTACATGTGGTATCAGAGCCACCATACACAATTTAAAGACCAAGATTCAGCATATATCGTTGTTCTCTGCTTTAATACCATATTACATGAATTTAGTTTCTTCACTAAAATTTTGGTTTTCTGGTTTATGGTTATTGTGATCTTTTAGGAATAACTCACATAAGTATATTTTTCTTGATCCTGTGAAATACATGTCTTTTTTTTATATCATGCTTACAGGGGTATTTTAATTGCATGATGCTTTGATTGTATCTTAAGTTTTCATATCAATTTTTACATGTATTAAATTTATCTCTCAGTAATATGCATGTTTTATTTGTTTTGAATCATGTATATGTTTTTTTCCTTTATTCCGCTGTGCAATAATTCTTTTTTGCTTAACTCATTAAAAGAATTTTGATCTGACTCTTGATCATAGTTCTCATGTTGTCAGAAATCAAAAATACTTCTGCAACATGGAAACTATACTCAAGATAACAATTTTTAGCACAGATCAAATAATAATAATTCTGCATTTATAGACATCAGTTGGCATCATCTAAATTGGTATGCCATCTAATTACTGAAGGCCATAATCGATTATGTCATGAGCTACTTATAAGATCAAGTTATTCTTTTGACTGTTCTTACTGCTAAACAAATTGCAGCAATGAATACTCGAAACAAGTGATCTTATAACAAACTCATGACATAATAAAGACTATAAAAGATCCTTGCTGCATGAACAACAAATTTGAGTCATACATCAAGGCTCTTATGCAGTGTGGGGCATTTACAATACAGTTTTGTGAATCAAATTTTAGTATATGTTTTTTGATTGATTCAATTTAAAATGCAGCATCTATGAGTTTTACTAGTATTGAACCCCTCAATGGTCACAATTTCAAGAAGTGGAGGCAGGACATCGAAATTGTACTGGGACTCAATGATTTGGATTTAGCACTTAGGGAAGACAAACCAGCTGCACTAACTGCAACCAGTACTCAAGAAGAAAAGGTCAAGTTTGAAAAATGGGAGAAGGCAAACAGAATGTCACTTTTGATCATGAAGAGGGCTATGGCTGATATAGTCAAGGGAGGGATTGAGGACAATGCGAGTGCAAAAGCTTATCTTGAGACTATCACTGATAAGTACAAGGAATCTGAAAAAGCAGAGACAAGCAACTTGATGGCTGCACTGACCACTAAGAAATTCGATGGAAAAGGTAGTGTAAGGGAATTTATTATGTCTTTAATTGACATTGCAGCAAAACTAAAGGCTCTAAAGATACCTATAGTTGATGAATTTGTTGTTCATCAAGTACTGTGTTCACTACCAGATCAATATGAACATCTCATCACTATCTACAGTGCTCAAAAGGAGAAATGGACTCTTAATGAGCTGATAGGGATGTGTGTTCAGGAGGAAGAGAGATTTAAAAAGGGCAAGGCTGTAGCAGAAGTTAATTTCGTCCAACAAGGAACCAACAACTCTGGTAAGAAGGTTTACAAAAACAATAAGAAAAATTTTTCTAAATCAAAAGGAACACCAGACCAAGGCAGCAGCTCCAAAACCACTCCAGATGGCCTCAAGGCAGTGAAAACAAATAAGTTTAAATGTTTTCATTGCCATAAGGCTGGCCACTTTAAGAAAGAATGTGATAAGTGGAAGGCATGGATGATTAAGAAAGGTAATCCTTACTGTTTTTACTTGGAAGTTAATCTTGTTGATTCTCCTATAAATTCTTGGTGGATTGATACAGGCTCACCCATACATATTGCAAATTCCTTGCAGGGTATCACAAGAAGGAGGACACCAAGGAAGGATGAAATCAACATCCGAGTAGGAAATGGGATGCCAGTAGCAGTCAAAGCCATTGGAGCTGTCAGCATTAGATTAGCAACTGGTTTTCTTTTAGAATTAGAGGAAGTTTTTGTTATACCTTCATTAAGAAGGAACTTAGTTTCGGTTGTTCAGTTGGTTAGGAAAGATATTAATTTTGCTATTAATAAGAATGGTTTGCAATTATCTCAATTTTCATCTGTGATTGGTAATGCTACACTGATAAATGATCATTGGAAACTTGTTTGTTCAGAAAATAATAACATAACAGAGATTAACATGTTATCTGCAAACAAAAGATCTAGAACAAATGAATTTTCTTCTATGTTGTGGCATAAAAGACTTGCACACATATCCAAAGAAAGGATGCAAGTTTTAATAAAGGAAAATATTATTCCCAAGCTTGATTTTTCGGATTTTGGTGACTGCATTGAATGCATAAAGGGAAAGACCACTAGTACTAGAAAAGTGGGAGCAAACAGAAGCACAAAGTTACTCGAAATCATCCACACTGACATATGTGGTCCTTTTTCGTGTAGAACCATCTGCAAGAATGCTTATTTCATTCTTTTCATAGATGATTTCTCTCGTTTTTGCACCATGTACCTTATTTCAGAAAAGTCCCAAGCTCTTGAAGTTTTTAAAATTTTTAAGACTGAAGTTGAGAAGCAATTGGGAACACAAATTAAGATTGTCAGGTCTGATAGGGGAGGAGAATTTTATGGCAAATATAGTGAAGCTGGACAACACTTGGGCCCTTTTGCACAATACTTGCAGCAACATGGAATACAGGCGCAATACACTACTCCTGGCACACCTCAACAAAATGGTGTTGCTGAAAGGAGGAATAGAACACTTATGGAGATGGTGAGGAGTATGATGTGTACAGCTGGACTACCTAAATTCCTATGGGGAGAGGCTTTAAAGACAGCAAATTATGTCACGAACATAGCTCCAAGCAAGGTTTTAAACAAGACCCCATTCGAATTGTGGACAGGAAGAAAACCAGGCTTAATGCATCTTCATGTATGGGGCTGCAGGGCAGAGGCAAAATTTTACAATCCAAACCAAAAGAAACTTGACTCTAGAACTACAAGTGCATTTTTCATAGGCTATCCTGAAAAATCAAAAGGTTTTCGTTTCTACTGTCCTTCTCACACCAATAGAATAATGGAGACCAACATAGCTAAATTTATTGATGAAGCAGTCTCATCAAATGAAGTGGCATTAAGTGACTTAGAGCTTTTAGAACTATCTGATAGAACACAAGTGCAAAATGAATATGTCGACTTGGCTTATTCCATACCAGACCAAATTGTTCCTATGCCAGAGAATCCAGTCATTCAGCAGCCACAAGATGCAGCTCAGATTGACAATCCACAACCAGACATCAATCAGTTTGAACAACAGGTTGAAGATGCACCGAGAAGATTTTCTACAAGACAAAGAAAGTCAGCCTTGTCAGATGATTATGTGTTGTATTTGCAGGAAGTGGATTTCGACATTGGAGAAGAAAGTGACCCAAGGAACTTCACACAAGCAATTAATAATGCAAACTCTCAAAACTGGAATGAAGCAATGAAGGCAGAAATTGATTCAATGTATAAAAATGAGGTATGGGAATTGACTGAAGTCCCACAAGGTTTCAAACCAATAGGCAGCAAATGGATTTTCAAAACTAAAAAGAACCCTGATGGCAGCATAGAAAGATTCAAAGCAAGGTTGGTTGCAAAAGATTTCACTCAAAAAGAAGGGATTGATTTCAATGAGACGTTTTCACCAGTTTCAAGCAAGGATGCTTTTCGGGTTATTATGGCTTTGGTGGCACATTTTGATCTAGAGCTACACCAAATGGATGTCAAGACAGCTTTTCTTAATGGAGAGTTAGAGGAAGAAATTTACATGTTACAACCTGAAGGATTCATAAAGAATGGACAGGAACATTTAGCTTGCAGATTAAAGAAATCCATTTATGGATTAAAACAAGCATCTAGGAAATGGTACGTAAAATTTGATTCAGTAATCTCTTCTTATGGTTTTCTAGAAAACTCATCTGATGAGTGCATATACCTTAAAGTGTGTGGGAGTGATTTTATTTTCCTAGTGCTTTATGTGGATGACATTCTGCTAGCAAGTAGCAATAAAGTCTTGTTACATGAAACTAAAGCTTTTCTGTCCAATAAATTCGAAATGAAGGACCTTGGAGAAGCCTCATATGTTTTAGGAATTGAAATTAAGAGAGATAGAAAGAATTTTCTATTGGGACTCTCGCAACAAGCATACATTATGAGGGTTCTAAAACGTTTTGACATGCTGAATTGCAAGCCAGGAGATTCACCAATGTCAAAGGGAGACAAGTTCAGCAAGAAACAATGTCCTACAAATGACCAAGAAAGATTGTTCATGAAAGACAAGCCATACGCTTCACTGGTTGGGTCTATGATGTACGCCCAAACATGCACAAGACCTGATTTAGCTTTTGCAGTAGGAATGTTGGGAAGATATCAGGTGGATCCAGGCCAAGCTCATTGGATTGCAGGGAAGAAAGTGCTCAGGTATTTACAGAAAACAAAGGACTACATGTTGATTTTCAGGAGAGTGAAAGAACTAGATTTGATAGTCTTTTCGGATTCAGACTTTGCAGGGTGTGTGGATAGTTTGAAATCAACTACGTACAGGGTACATTTTCATGTTTGGAGGAGCAGCAGTTTCATGGAAAAGTGTAAAGCAGACTTTGACAACTACTTCAACCATGCAGGTTGAATATGTTGCAGTTTATGAGACAGCAATACATGCTATTTGGTTAAAGAGTTTTATGTTAGAGGCCAAAATGGTTAAGTCAGTATCAAATCCCATCAGAATATATTGTGATAATAGTGGGGCTGTTAGTTTCTCGAAGAATAGCAAGAGGACCTCGAAATCTAAACACATTGGCACAAAATTTTTGATGGTAAAAGAGAATGTAAAATCTGGAGAATTGCAAATAGAGCATGTCAATACCCAAGATCAGCTGGCAGATTCTTTTACTAAAGCATTGGCAGTAAATGTTTTCAAACGACATGTTGCAAGCATGGGAGTTCTTGAAAGCTTAGATGCTGCACTTCAGTGAGAATTTTAGGAATAGTGGGAGACATTCATAAACCCATTTAATCATTTCATTTTGTTCCTATATATATATATATATGAGTTGGTTTACTGCAATTTTAGTTGAGATTGCAGAAACTAAGTGCTTGAAGTTTTTCAAATTTTAGCATTTTGAATTTAAGAATTACTTTTGGATATGTTGAATTGAAATAGACCAATCATGATTTTAGTTTTGTCTATTTAATTTTTCTTAACAAATTCCTATTTTAAGTTCAGTTTTGTATACATACATACATAAATGATATCAGCATGTATATCTATTTGGTTTTGACTAAGTCTTACAGTAAATGCAGTCAATGATATAAGTCCACTGATTGATCATGCATACATGAATCTTGCCATTGAGTTTAATAATTTTTTACATACAGGAATGTAGAATTTACAGAAAGGACTGAGTTTACAACATTCTTGTAAACTAAATTTTTTCTTTTTCATATCTTGTGAATGATTTTCGAGAGATGCATTGTAGATATCAATGATTATGAATGGTTTGAGCATATTTAATAGCTCTGTTACTGCTCATAGTCTGATATCCAACATTGCATCTCATGAGAATTGATCTAAATTTGGTTCTGTATAACAAGTCTAGTGCACCTACAGATTGCTTAAAGTGCTAGGTGAATTTTGACAAGGAACAATGACTGTCCAAGTGGGAGAATGTAAGATTAAGTTGGACATTCCTTGTTCATTTAGGAATCAGCAAATCACCAACGCTTCTTAATGTACAAGTAAGTTGACTGTTATCAGAAAACCTTTTCAGTATAGGACTAGGATACTTATACACTTGAAGGACTTATACAATTATACAAGACAAAAGAATTAAGTAATTGATGCATATAGAGTTCCATGAGGATTGTAAATCCGAGAATCCTTTAATGGGAGGGACTTGAATTTCAGGGGACTCTATATAAGCATGGTCCCTGGTCACACAGCAGGTAAGTAGTCTATGCATTCTGCCCCATTGCGTGAGAGACTCGAGCTGTGCTGATTGGAAGGCTGTTGTTGCTCACTTGTGTGCTTTAATCCAATTGCATAATGGCTTCACCAGGTCAGTAGAGTTGTTTTCTGGTATTGGCACTGGAATGACAATTGGTTAATATGATAAGGCTTGTGTTTTGTGTATTGTGTGGATGTAATTATACTTACATTAATTCGCCAGCAAAAGCAATTTCCTAGCGGAAAAATAGTAAAATCTGCCAGGATTATGATCCACTAGCGGATAACGTGTCCGACAGCATAAAATCCGCAGGGAAAGCACTTTTCCTGGCGGACAACTGTCTAAATCCGCCAGGAATTTGTTTTCACGCTGACGAGGCTTTAAATGTTATATCCGACGGGAAAAATTTCCGCGTCGGATATATCCGCCAGCATTGGTAGTATTCGCGTCGGATATATTCGCCAGCAATCCTACCGCGTCAGACCAATCTGTCGGCATTGGTAGTAGTCCCGTTGGATATATCCGTCGGGAAAAGTAATAAAATATATAAATAAATTATTTCCTAGCGGATATAACTGCCAGAATTATTGAATATTTATATAATAAAAACACAATTATATTTGAAATAATTAATTTAAATATAAAATAAACTAATTAATATAAAACATTTCAAATAACAGTTATCCACTAATAAAGATAAAATATTTCAATTCACAAACCATTCAAATAATAATGGTCCACTAGTAATTAAAGATAGATTAAAGTTTATGCAAACTAAACTAATCTACTCAAGTCCAGTAGCAGAACTCGAACCAGAAGTTGAATGTGACCCTGATCCTCCCTGCGGACCGAAATGTCTCAAAAATTCGTCATCAGCTATATGACCGGAAAGCAATCCGGAAAATCCACCACGTAATTCGACTAATTAAAAACTCGATAATTAAATCATTTACACGAACATAACTCAATTTACAACATAACCAAGTAATAAGACAAGGTCCAAATAGAGACACAATATCGAAACTTTGATGCACGTATAATCAAATCAAAATGACTTTTTCATTGTCAGCAATAAAACTAGTAATTTCATTTGCAAACACATTACCTTAAATAAATTAGAAGTAGGACTATAGGACAAAATGATTCTTGAGTATAATAATTTGAAAACTTCAAAAGCCGCACACATAATGTAGAAAATAGGCATACCATGTTGGTCCTCATGGTAAAATTTGTAGGATTATCTGGCAGTTTGTAAGATAATAGTACTGCATCAATCGCCCCATCAGTTGATTCTGAAAACTCTTTCTTTGATGGCCTTGGTGAATGTTTCTTCAACCCAACATATATTACAACTAGGGTTGCCCATCGGTCGGTTCGGATCGGTATTGGGGCTTACCAAACCAAAACAAAAAAATTCGGTATTTTTCGGTTCGGTAATTTTTGGTATCAGATACTTTTGGTTCATTTTCGATTTACTATAATATATCTTCGGTTCATTTTCGGTTTAATTAAAATAATACTAATTATTATGTACCAATATAAATTAAAATTTAATCAAATATGATGCATAAAATATAATGTTTGATGAATATATATTTGCACAAGTAGTATTGGTATTTTAGTATAGTACTAGTATTAATTGCAATAATATTAATATTAGTAATAATATATACTAGTATAATTAGTTTAATGATATATATTAGTACATATCCTATTAATTTAGTATGTATATATACAGATAAATATGAGTAGATATATAAATATATGCATTACTTACCTAAAGATGAGATTCTTATTTTCCTAAAAATAATAACATTTACTTTATTAGAGAATGACTCTATATCTTAAGTCACACTTTTAATAATATTAATATGATAACATTATACAATTATATTTTCTTATAGTTGTTTAAGATATTAGTAGTTTAATATTTATTGTACCACTAACATAATACTATTATATAAGCTTATATAACTGAATTTCGGTAATTGTTTCAGTTTTTTTGGGTATATATTTCAGTGTTTTCAGTAATAATCAATTCGGTTTCTTTCAGTAATAATTTTCGGTAATTGGTTGGTTTACCAACTTTTTTCGGTTTCGGATTTCTGATTTTCGAATTGTAAAAATCGGTATACCAAACCAAAAAAATTATGTCGGTAGTCGGTCGGTTCGATAAAAACTAGAGGTGTCAAACGGGTCGGGCCAGCCCGAGCACGACACGGCACGACATGATTAAATGGGCCGGGCCGGGCCGAATTTTTTAGCCCATCGAGCATGGCATGGCACGAGCACGGGCACAAAATGGGCCCGAATTAGGCACGACTATTTTAACATTGTTTTTCCATTTTTAAAGAACTTTTTAACAAAAATATTCAATTTTCATGAAAATAATGTTAATATTTAATTATAAATAAGAAAAAAATATCATGAGATTAGTTTTTATCACCCTAAAAATAAAAATAAAAAAAGGTTTGTGGGCCGACCCGTTTAAGGCACGGCACAAGCACGAATGGCCCGCGGGCTGTGGGCCGTGCCGGGCTTAGGTTTTAACTATATGGGCCGGCCCGAGCACGGCACGAAAGCACGATGAGCTCAACTTAAACGGGTCAGGTCGGCCCGTTTGACACCTCTAGTAAAAACCAAACTAAAGGGTAGCCCTAATTACAACAATAGATAACCTTTTAGAAACTTATATATCTAATAATCCACTAAAGATCAAGGTGTTAAGTTTTGATTTTTTGGGGTTTCGAAATAACACACATTCGTCCATATTTCGTGAGAATTTCGTCGAAATGTTCGAAATTTCAAGCAAAATTTCGATAACTCCTCATGGCCAATTTTCATGCATTTGAGCCGAAATTTCTCCCTTGCTCACAGACTTACACAGAGTCATAGACTGACAGAAGAACCCATCTTCATTTTTGTGTCACCGGTCCTCTCTTTCTCTTCTCTCTCCTCCGTCTTCTCCTTGCTGGCGTGAGTGAGGTGCATGACCTCTCTTATCTCTCTTTCTATTCTCTAATCTCTCTTCTCTCTTCTTAGTTCTCAGTTTCTCACTGGTTCTCTCTTCTCTCTCTCTTTCTCACCGACGATTCTCTCTTTCTTCTCACCAACTCTGGCCACAACTCGGCGGCCCAACCCACCGGCGTGACCCCTAGTCATTGACTATCCTCCCCCAGCCACCTCGAACTATAGGACAAAACGATTCTTGAGTATAATAATTTGAAACTTCAAAAGCTGCACACATAATTTAGAAAATAGGCATACCATGTTGGTCCTCGTGGTAAAAATTGTAGGATTATCTGGCAGTTTGTAAGATAATGGTACTGCATCAATCACGCCATCTTTTGCAAGGGTGATCTTTGAATGATTTACTAAAATATGGACGGTTCCGATCATTGAAATTCGTTGTTAGACGGTTAAGTGAACGGGGAATTCCCCGCTCTATGGTGAGCGAGTGATCATTTCTGTATATATATATATATACAGGCTCCTTCTGTTCAGGTATACCTCAACTTATTTATGTTCAGGTATACCCTATTGGGGCCCACACGAGTCGTTTTGTGTCGATCCGAACCGTTCAATTTTTACATCTCCATAGATAGATCATCCTTGCAAAAAATTAGCCAAATCAAAAATCATTTGCCTATCTAACTTTGATCAAATAAATGGATGAACCAAATATTTTCGATGAAACGGTCAATTTGTTTTATCAAAGTTAGATAGGCAAATGATTTCGGATTTGGCTAATTTTTTGCAAGTATGATCTATCAATGAAGATGTAAAAATTGAATGGTTCGGATCGACACAAAACGACTCGTGTGAGCCCTAACAAGGTCATACCTCAACATAAATAAGTTGAGGTATACCTCAACAGAAGGAGCCTGTATATATATATAGAAGTGCTCTAAAACTAACTAGTTAGCAAGTTAATACGAAGCTAACCATGCTTTTGGGACCACCACATAACTAATCTTATAATCCGAACCGTCAATTATTTAGGTCATACTTCAAAGATCATCATTACAAAAAATCAACTGAATCGGAAATCATTTAGTCATCTAATTGAGATCAAATAAATAGACGATTAGTATTTTCGATAAAAGCATATAAATAGTTGTTGTCATAATAGTAGTTGTTGTTATTTTTTACAGGGATGATCTTTGAAGTATGGCCTAAAAAATAGACGGTTCGGATTTTGAGATTACATTGTGCGGTGGGCCCAACATGGTAGTTAGCTTTGTATTAACTTATTAACTAGTTAGTTTTAGAGCATTCTTGTATATATATATATATGAAGATATATATGTATGCTTAAAAAATAGACGACACATGTATGCAAAAACAACATATATTATTTTGATTCACGTAAATCAAATCAAAATGACTTTTTCATTGTCAGCAACAAAACTAATAATTTCATTAATTTGCAAACACATGCATTACTTGTAATAAATTAAATTTAGGACTATAAGACATAATGATTCTTGAGTATAAAAAATTGAAAACTTCCAAAGCCCCACACATAATTTAGAAAATTAAGAATTCATCGCCTAATGAGTCTTTGGACAAGCAAGTTAGTCGCCCAAACTACCCTTAGGTGGCGAACTCCTAATTTCGTCGCCTAAGGAGACTTTAATTGGGAGACGAATTTGCTTCATCGCCCAAGTACCGGTGCATTTTTTGTGTGCATTTTTATATACGAAAAGCCATACAATGTGATCGTGTTTCCAACAATCCGAACTGTTTCTTTTTAGTTCCCCACACAAAGATCATCCCCTGCAAAAGTTTAGCTCAATCGAATATGTAGAAGTTAGGTAACGGTGGTCGAATTAATGAACGATCATGATTTTTCTAATAATTTCGTCGCTCAAAACCATTGGCGATGAAATTAGACAACTCTTGTTTGTTTTTTGTTTTTTGTTGCAATTTTATTTGATATTAATTCGAAGGTTCCACTTCGATCTAGATTTTCTTTTGGGCTATTAATTTCATTACGTACCATAATCACTTTCAAGCTTTTGGTTAATTATGTTTCTCACACATACATGGCAGTGCCAGTCAAACCAGCTCACTATGGTTCCAAATTACTTCCAAATGATCAATTATATATGTCTACCTATTGAAATCTCATTGGATTGCAATATTTATTACAGGTTATAATTAAGTTTTCATTCCATGGTGAGTGAATTTATATTGGTTGGATGTCTAAACAATGGTTGAAAAGAAATTAAGCTACATTTATTTTAAATTTGTATCCTTACCCTTGACAATTCTTTTTTGCCAAAACGGCCTTACTTGTTTGTTTCTTCTAAAAAATACTATCATAATTAATTGCAAATTTGTAATTTGTTCCAAAACAACCTTGCAAGGTTTCACGCCACCTAGGTTAAATTAATGAACACAACCCAAACACAAAATTATAAACAAATTAAGCCCGACTAAACACAAAACTCAAGACAAATTAAGATGAATTACTCGATATAAAAGGAACATCTCGAAAGTGCTTAGATCGATCAAGACAACTACTAGGAAGCAAGAAATTTAATTCTTTAAAAAAATTCAACTCCTCTAGGTTCTGTAACTTCAAATTAATATGTTTTCCTCTCAACCCACAACCCAAATAGAAGCCATCTTTACACAACACAAAAGTTGAAAGGCTCTCCTATCGACTCCCGCCCCGTAGAAAGACCTGAGTCAACAAAAAATAACGCACAGTTTCCTGGAACAACCACTACAAACCAAATATATGCAACAACTTATACCTGATATGTGAAGAGAACAAACAATGTAAGATGTGTTCAGTCAACTGTTATTTTTGAGTTACACTTGATTGAATTTAAATAAAACTAAAATTAAGTAAAGCAGTTACATGCTTAAACATATAGAGAAAAATAGTATTTATTCTTTTTTTTTTGGCCAATGAGAAAAATGGTATTTCAAGTAAGCATTAAGGCATTGAATGCACCACCAAAACCATTGCAGGAATGTAACATTGATTAAATTTGTTAATTAAATATCACAACTTCTTCTAGCACAATATTCCTTTTTGAACAGACAACGTACACAACTTTTATTGCCAATAAAACATAGACTACATACAATATGTGGACAAGATGTCCACTACCACAAAACAACAATAACTAGAGCAAAACTAGAATCTGTCTAACCGCCTATGCTATATCTAGAACACAACACCATATAATAATGAGATAAGAAACATCAAAGAACCCAGTACAAAATTTAAAATCCAATGCATTGCATGTCTTTTCAAGGCAAAATGAAAGATTTAATTTTAACAGATAATTTATAATATACCTTGACTAATAAAAATAAGAGAGACTTAGAGTACAATCTACTTTATAAGTCTTTTTTAGACTAAGACCGATAGTGATTTAGGGTTTTTAATTAATTAAGTCATTTTATTTTTATTCTTAATTTGACGGCTTTATGTTAGGTCTTACTTCAAAATTTTGGGCTCCGCCCAAAATCTTGAAGTTAAAACCTAACATGTAGCCTCTATAAAGCCCACTCTATACCCTAGGAGGGAAAATACCCTTCAAATAGGGGGAAATACCCTTCAAATTAGGGAAGGATTTTATTATGAATTAAAAGGATTTTCTTATAAATTTTAAAACATCCCCGATCACCATCTAAAAACTGTTTTTCTAAAGGACCTAAGTCTAATTATCTCTTAAAATAATCTAGTTACCTGCATATGAAAAAACATATAAGGTAAAATTTTGTTCATTAGAAACTAGAGAAACAAGCTGTTTAAACATTAAGAATTTTATTTAGATAAAAAATCAAACAAGCAATTCACTCAAGTTTTGGGGTTCATCTCAACCTTAACCAAGAGAGGTTAGATATCCTTAATTAACAATCTCATAATCCTCTTATTTCAGCAGTTGCGTGCAGATCACACAGAAGGGTTGTTCTGGTTAGCTAAGCCAGCAGCAGAACTCTCTACTCTTTGTTTGGAGCTTTCCCCCGCAGTCCTCTTCTCATTATTTCCTTCACACATCAAAATCATCATATAAGAAAACTAAAATATTAATTGATTCAAATAGATTACAAAAATGCTAGAAATACTACATTCGTTTGCACTACATGCATGTGTACCAATCTATTAAATATACACGTACATATGGTACCAAAAATGTAGTACCACTAGTATTACACTATTGATTAATGAGTTGCTAGACAATATATATATATATATATATATATATATACATACGATTGGAACACCATTCATATATATATTGTAAGGGAGATATAAACAAAAATAAATAATATATAGCATATATGCATGTGTTCAATCTACCTCTATATATGAATGTATCTTATACATTAGGCTTATATAGTGTATATCAGGACAACCATGTGATGTACCTTCTTTTGATTCATTCATATTTGGATTAGAGCCATTGACGAGGTTATTATAGAAATCTTGATAAAACTTTTCAACTGACTGCACAGGTTCTTCTTTGTAGACATGGGTTGTGCTTGCCATAAATTCGTTTGCTGCTGAACTTTTTTTGTTCTTTCCTCTTAGTGCATGTGGTGGAAGAATCCCATTCAATTCGAACTTATCTACTTCAACAAGTGAACGGCACATGAGGTTTGTTTCCTTGTGGTAATAGTACTGCAACCAAACCGTTTCTAATCAGTATTTGTACATATATCAATGGTAATGCTAGCTAGGGAATATCATTACAAGAAAAAGGCTCATAAGGCACAAGCAATAAGGCACAAATATAGTTTTGTGACATGTTTATTATTGAGCACAAATATAAGTAATTATGTGTTCTTCAGTTTTATGGCACATATGATAGTGTCACTACAATTGTGTCCAATTTATATTGTGTTATGCATAGAATGCTCCTGTAATTTCAATGTAAGCAAGAATAGTGATTATACTTTAAACTTTTTAACAGGCACAAATATTCGTGTTTTAATCTGACATACATATGTGACAACTCCACACCATATAAAGGGCTTTTAATTAGGCACAAATGTTAACATATGTCTTTATACATTTGACAAATTTGTCTTATCCTATAAGTTTCTCTAGCTTATATGCTTGTTTGTTAAAAAGAAAAAAAAAAAAACAACCAAAAAAAGTTCTTTTTTGTCAATTTAGATCTCGAATGATATGGCTGTATATGTTACAGTGTTTTACTTGTCAATAAATGAACCTCGATCAAAGACCCATATGTGAATATATGAAATACGTACTGTCTATCATTTTGATCCAAATTTGAAGCATTATATATATACTTCAATAACACTAGCTTGTTTATTATGCAATTTAATGTCTTAAATTAGTAATGTAGGGTGGGCCAACGAAATTACCTTATCATATTTTCCGTTTGAGCGTTGTCTAAGTTGAGTAGTCCAATTATCCCTCCATTGACACTTTTTTGATTCACCAACATTTTCCGCACTTGAAGTCATTTCATCCTTAGGAGTTATTCCAATCTGTAACCACATATACAATCAAGTGAACATATATATATATTTATGAATAGTTTTTAAGACAAATATTTATGAATCCAAAGCAATATTATGTCAAAAAGCATTGTACCTGCTAGTTTAAAGTATATGTGAACAAGATGCAATTATATACATTATTCAATTAATTCATCTAGCCAGTATATAATATCATAAATTCTTTTTTTAAAATATCATAAATTCAAACTTTTATTTTTAAAATATCATTAATTTAAAACACGCATGCAATACATATTTTGGTTACATATAGCATGGAGGTTCGTGTCGTGGCCCATAGGGAGACATGGTAAAAAAAGGTTATATATATATTTGCTATCTAATTTCTAATTTTGTTTCCGTAATTTAAAAATAAATCACACCCCTGTAGTTCACATTAGAACGTTGAAAATCAAGCATGAATCTTTAATCTAACTCAGTCAATAAAATGAAACGAACTATGATGTAGTCATCCCTAAATTTTTGTAATTTCTAAACAAAAACTTTCAAATCCATGTAACTTAGGTCATTTCAAATTGATATGACTAAAATTATATTTAGAGTTAGACAGCTTTCCTTTGTAAATATATATTGTTCTCATCTATAATAATTTCAAAACTTTAAAATCCCCACACATAAGAAAGTAGACATACAGTGTTCTTTCTCGTTGGAGTAACTGTAGAATCACCAGAAAGTCGGTCTGATATTGGAGGAATTGCCTCAGTCGAATTTGTTTCCACTTCCTTTAATGGGTGTGGTGAATGTTGCTTTAACCAAACATATTACAAAAGTAAAATAAATTTTTCAAAAAATACTATGCAATTCGACTAATTAAAACTCGATAATTAAGTCATTTACAAGGACATAACTCAATTTAATTACAACATAACCAAGTAATAAGACAACGTCTAAATAGAGACACAATTAATATCAAAAGATGCACGTATAATCAAATCAAAATGACTTTTTCATTGTCATCAGCAAAACGAATAATTTCATTAATTTGCAAACAAATTACTTGAAATAAATTAGACGTAGGACTATAGGACAAAATGATTTTTGAGTATAATAATTTGAAAACTTCAAAAGCCCCAAACAATATAGAAAATAGGCTTACCATGTTGGTCCTCATGGTAAAAATTGTAGGATTATCTGGCAGTTTGTAAGATAATGGTACTGCATCAATCGCGTACTCAGTTGATTCTGAAAACTCTTTCTTTGATGGCCTTGGTGAATGTTTCTTCAACCCAACATTTATTACAACAATAGATAGCTTTTCAGAAACTTATATATGTAATATTCCGCTAAAGATTAAGTAATTAAATCCTTTTAATGAAAATAACTCAATTAATTAATATGGCATCACGAAGTAACACAATGTAACGACCCGACCCAAAGTTGACTTTTAAAATAAATGGGCTTTCGATTTTGACTTTGGGTCCGTTAGATAGGTTTCGATCCCACGATTTCATAGACACGTGGCACGCGTTGATCCGAGTTACAGTTTGAAAGATATGGGCGTTTGAAGCGAGGGGCGATTTCGTAAAATGACAAATTGGGGTTTAAAAATCAGACTTTCTAGAAATTTCTCTCTCTCTCTAGAACATTCTCTCTCTCCTTTATATCTCTCTCTCTCCCCGCACTCTCTCTCCCCTGTCTTCACTCCACCCCCGCACTCTCTCCCCTGCGCGCACCAGCCCAGCCACCCCCACTCACCTCGCCGTCGACCACCACTCGCCGACTTGGCCTCTGGCTCCGGCGAGCTTCCCCCCAGGCGCCGACCACCCCCCCCGGCCTCCTTTCTCCCCGAGTTCTCTCTCTCCCCCTTTTCTCTGTGCGCGGCCAACCCAGCTACCCAGCCACTTTCGACGGCTTTTCCCATCGACCCCGACCACCGGCGACCTCCCACGTCGGCCGATCAGCTCAGCCGGCCCTCCTCCAGCCAACCCAACCACCCCCTGCACGCGGTTGCTGTCAGAAGAGCTCCACTGGCCGCCGGCTTCTCTCCCTTCTCCGACCAGTTTTCCGGAGCCAATCACCTCATTCCTAGGTGGGTTTCGTTCCTCTCTCTTTGGGTTTTCATTCTCTTAAGCTTGGGCTGATTAATTTTGAGTAATTGGGAATTTGAAACTTTGGGAATTTTAGTCATTTCGGGATTTCTTTGGGGTTTCCGGAATGGGGGCGATTATTGTTGTTTATCTGGATATAATTGCAATATTAGGAAGTTCAATTAATGTTTAGGATTGAGAAAATTTGTGTAATTGGTTGTAAACTAGGAAATTGCAGGTGAACCACCCACTGCCACCGCGAGCTCCGCCGCGTGTGACAGTGCATGTGATCCTATTTTGATGGTTTTGTGTTCTTTCTGCAAATTTGGGTTGGTTTGTGATGGATTTCAACTGGTTGATAGCTTGAGAATTATGAAATTGCGTTTGAGTAGGAAATATGGTGTGGGCAACCACCATTTGTGGCAGCCGACCCTATTTCCGGCCATTGTTCATATTTATAGTAAATTGTTTACGAACTCTGATATAGGTTGTGGGCCGCTGACATTATTGAGCTTGATTTGATTGAAATAGGTGAATTACCATGGTTGAATAAGTGGATTATTATGGAATGTTTGTTGGTTTTATTGATTTTGGGATGCAATAAGAAAATTGGATTAGATTTGACTTAGATTAATTGGTTTTAATGATTGAAGGATCTAAATTGTCTGAAAAGCTTAATCATGAGATTAATCGACTACCACAGTGAATTGGATTTATAATTGGGTGACTTGGTATTACTCTCGATTGGTATTGAATTAAATTAACTTGAGACAAATTTCAGACTTTAGAACAGTACATAGGGACACTTCGGTTGTTTCACGCAATATCAATCGACACTCGTTTTCTCGTCTATTAAAGTTAGATTTTCTCACAGTGAGTGGACTTTGTTCTCTTTTTTATAAATGTTTATATGAAGCTTCATGATTTAAATTCTTATTTGTTGCCTTGAGTTTTATTTGGATTTGTTAAATGGTGAATTTGATTTTGATAGTAAAGGGTTTTTGGTTTTCGAATGATTATCTTTCCAATTTAATCTATTGAGATTTATGTTTATGCGGAAGATAATATATAAATTTGGTTTTAGCGTCAACCATCGGGAGTTTTCATTTATTTGGATTCATGAGATGAGCATATAAATTTATAATGTTTGGGCTTGACATTGATTTCATGGTTTTAAGAACTATATTATTTTGAGACGATTTATTAATTGCATGATTTGAGGATTTGTGAAAAGCTTAAGAATTCGTAATTTGCAGACTTTGTCTATTTATAAGAATGGTTTTAGAAAGTGGCAGAGCGATTTTCAAGTCGCAATATAAGTATCCGCACCCACAGGTATAAATACAAATAGGTCTTTGGGACCCATCACGGCACACACATAGGCTTTGGGCCGTGTGCCGGGATGCCTCGCCCTTTGGGGGTAGTCTACGTGCACGTACGGCACTTTGGCTTGTTGTACGACGGCGATTCGACGGTACACGGGCCACTATAAGTCCACTTGTATGACGGCGATTCGACGGTACAAGGGACACCCTAAATCCACTCGCATGACGGCGTTGCGACGGTGTGGGTGGAAGGGCAATCTAAGTGCACGTACGACACTTTGGCTTATTGTACGACGGCGATTCGACGGTACAAAAGCCACCGTAAGTCCTCTTGTATGACGGCGATTCGACGGTACAAGGGACACCCTAAATCCACTCGCATGACGGCGTTGCGACGGTGCGGGTGGAAGGGAAATCTATGTGCACGTATGACATTTTGGCCTATTGTACGACGGCGATTCGACGGTACAAGGGCCATCGTAAGTCCACTTGTATGACGGCGTTGCGACGGTACAAGGGACACCGTAAATCCACTCGTATGACGGCGTTGCGACGGTACGGGTGGAAGGTTATGTAGACGGTCCACTTGGTACGACGGTTTTGTAACGGTACCAATGTGGAGCCTGTCAATTGGGTGCTTATATGGCCAACGTTTTGCTAAAAACTTTATTGGATAAAAATATTTTTAGTTGTTTTCTATCAGTTCGAGACTCGAAAGAGGTTTTAGCTAGAGATTTTATAAGTTATAGCTAGAGATTTTATAAGTTATAGCATTTCTATTATTTTCCATTATTTTCTATATTCATAAGAGATTTCAAAGTTTGAAGTTGTTGGTTTCAGTTTCAGAATCAAGAAAGATTTACTGATTTTGAGATGATGTTCGAAAATGGAATTATGAAAGGTTTTGAAGTTTATTTTGTCCACTCACTGAGAGTTTGTTTCTTATATTTTGTTATTTTTACGTTTTCCCCAGGTAATAGCGATAGCTGAGGTCGGACCGTACCACGTCAAGGCATTCAAGTTTCTCATCGCCAGCTTATTGGTATATTGGGATCAAGGTTTCCCTTGAAAATATTAGATTGAAATATGATTGTATAGTTGATTAGATTTATATTACTTGTTGTGGTGTTGAGACCTTGTTTTTGGTTGTGGTAGAGGTGGTTGACGTATTAGAAGTGTTTTTAACAGGTTTGAAATTTCTGGGTTAGTCCATTTTCAGGGGAGGTTCTGCCGAATTTTCGGTAAGATTTCCCTTGATTTTGGATTCCCACAGGACCCCTTCGGGCTTCAGGATGAAATTCGGGGGCGGTTCTGTCAACTTGGTATCAGAGCATTAGGTTTTAAGTTTCCTGTAGACTCCGCACCTCATGTGCATCCTTCAGTGTATAGAAAGGTTTTCCTCTGCTAGTATGGATATGCCTCCTCGACGTGGCCGACCTCAAAGAAATAAGGGTTGCAAGAAATTGATTCATAAAGAAGTGGGATTGTAGAAATGCCTTGACGTTCGAGTTCGGGAAGTGTCTGAATTAATCTTATCGAGATAGCATCGCTTAGACTTTTAGTACAACATCTTGAACTTGTTCCGAGCATTCAGGTTTGAGTCTTATGGATTATAATATGGATACTTTGTCAATGATTATGAGTTTTATGGTTTGAATGTATTTATGAAACTCTTTGATGACTATTAAGGAAATTGAGTAACGATCAGAGAAACTAGGAGGTAGTAAACATTTGTAGGCAATTAATAGATTCGAGAAATGAATTCAAGTAAGTGTTGAGAGTAGAAGATTGAAGAACATCACATGTGGATAGCCTGCAAATAAATGAGTGATTTAGCTGTGAAATTTAACTATTGTGACACTTGGAATTTGAGACAAGAGTTGTTAATTATGTTAGATTGATGTAACGAAATAAAGATACCATAATAAAGTAAAGGGATTAGTAGAAATTGGTATTGCCTTGGAAGTTCATTGATTTTAATTTAAGAGTTAGGATAGAGTGACATGAATTAAGGCGAGGAATTTAAAAAGAGAAGCGAGGAACTGATTGGTGTACAGGCAAAAATGGATTCAAGAAAATGAGAAAAGAAAACACATTGTACGTCAGTTTCATGAGAAGGGGGTAAATTGTTTTAAGAGTGAACTCAAGGTTTGCGGTGATATCATTAACCTTATACAGGTTGGATTTGATAATCACTCGATTTATTGATAGGAAGATTAGACCATTAAAAGATGGGATTCTCACATTTAGGAGTTAGTTTTGGGCTTTTTGGGATAAGGACACTGAATACCTTACATCCTTATGCAAGGGAAGTAGTTATAGTAATAATTTTCGAGGTTGTGAGCATGGGGTATTTAGAATACTATTGGACACATTCAGAGAGCAGAGGGCCAATCAGAGTGGCGCAACGGAAGCGTGGTGAGACTTAAACAAATCACCTTGACAAGTGACTAACAGATGGATTAGCGAGATACGACATATAAAGAAATATTTTACTTTGGTTAAGTCTCATGGTTGAATCGTTCATTGGTGGAACTGACTTAGAAACTTGAAAGGAGTTATGAGTTGGGCATCACTTGTCTGTTACAATATATGCAAAATTTCGAGGACGAAATTTTTGTAAGGGGGGAAGATTGTAACGACCCGACCCAAAGTTGACTTTTAAAATAAATGGGCTTTCGATTTTGACTTTGGGTCCGTTAGATAGGTTTCGATCCCACGATTTCATAGACACGTGGCACGCGTTGATCCGAGTTACAGTTTGAAAGATATGGGCGTTTGAAGCGAGGGGCGATTTCGTAAAATGACAAATTGGGGTTTAAAAATCAGACTTTCTAGAAATTTCTCTCTCTCTCTAGAACATTCTCTCTCTCCTTTATATCTCTCTCTCTCCCCGCACTCTCTCTCCCCTGTCTTCACTCCACCCCCGCACTCTCTCCCCTGCGCGCACCAGCCCAGCCACCCCCACTCACCTCGCCGTCGACCACCACTCGCCGACTTGGCCTCTGGCTCCGGCGAGCTTCCCCCCAGGCGCCGACCACCCCCCCCGGCCTCCTTTCTCCCCGAGTTCTCTCTCTCCCCCTTTTCTCTGTGCGCGGCCAACCCAGCTACCCAGCCACTTTCGACGGCTTTTCCCATCGACCCCGACCACCGGCGACCTCCCACGTCGGCCGATCAGCTCAGCCGGCCCTCCTCCAGCCAACCCAACCACCCCCTGCACGCGGTTGCTGTCAGAAGAGCTCCACTGGCCGCCGGCTTCTCTCCCTTCTCCGACCAGTTTTCCGGAGCCAATCACCTCATTCCTAGGTGGGTTTCGTTCCTCTCTCTTTGGGTTTTCATTCTCTTAAGCTTGGGCTGATTAATTTTGAGTAATTGGGAATTTGAAACTTTGGGAATTTTAGTCATTTCGGGATTTCTTTGGGGTTTCCGGAATGGGGGCGATTATTGTTGTTTATCTGGATATAATTGCAATATTAGGAAGTTCAATTAATGTTTAGGATTGAGAAAATTTGTGTAATTGGTTGTAAACTAGGAAATTGCAGGTGAACCACCCACTGCCACCGCGAGCTCCGCCGCGTGTGACAGTGCATGTGATCCTATTTTGATGGTTTTGTGTTCTTTCTGCAAATTTGGGTTGGTTTGTGATGGATTTCAACTGGTTGATAGCTTGAGAATTATGAAATTGCGTTTGAGTAGGAAATATGGTGTGGGCAACCACCATTTGTGGCAGCCGACCCTATTTCCGGCCATTGTTCATATTTATAGTAAATTGTTTACGAACTCTGATATAGGTTGTGGGCCGCTGACATTATTGAGCTTGATTTGATTGAAATAGGTGAATTACCATGGTTGAATAAGTGGATTATTATGGAATGTTTGTTGGTTTTATTGATTTTGGGATGCAATAAGAAAATTGGATTAGATTTGACTTAGATTAATTGGTTTTAATGATTGAAGGATCTAAATTGTCTGAAAAGCTTAATCATGAGATTAATCGACTACCACAGTGAATTGGATTTATAATTGGGTGACTTGGTATTACTCTCGATTGGTATTGAATTAAATTAACTTGAGACAAATTTCAGACTTTAGAACAGTACATAGGGACACTTCGGTTGTTTCACGCAATATCAATCGACACTCGTTTTCTCGTCTATTAAAGTTAGATTTTCTCACAGTGAGTGGACTTTGTTCTCTTTTTTATAAATGTTTATATGAAGCTTCATGATTTAAATTCTTATTTGTTGCCTTGAGTTTTATTTGGATTTGTTAAATGGTGAATTTGATTTTGATAGTAAAGGGTTTTTGGTTTTCGAATGATTATCTTTCCAATTTAATCTATTGAGATTTATGTTTATGCGGAAGATAATATATAAATTTGGTTTTAGCGTCAACCATCGGGAGTTTTCATTTATTTGGATTCATGAGATGAGCATATAAATTTATAATGTTTGGGCTTGACATTGATTTCATGGTTTTAAGAACTATATTATTTTGAGACGATTTATTAATTGCATGATTTGAGGATTTGTGAAAAGCTTAAGAATTCGTAATTTGCAGACTTTGTCTATTTATAAGAATGGTTTTAGAAAGTGGCAGAGCGATTTTCAAGTCGCAATATAAGTATCCGCACCCACAGGTATAAATACAAATAGGTCTTTGGGACCCATCACGGCACACACATAGGCTTTGGGCCGTGTGCCGGGATGCCTCGCCCTTTGGGGGTAGTCTACGTGCACGTACGGCACTTTGGCTTGTTGTACGACGGCGATTCGACGGTACACGGGCCACTATAAGTCCACTTGTATGACGGCGATTCGACGGTACAAGGGACACCCTAAATCCACTCGCATGACGGCGTTGCGACGGTGTGGGTGGAAGGGCAATCTAAGTGCACGTACGACACTTTGGCTTATTGTACGACGGCGATTCGACGGTACAAAAGCCACCGTAAGTCCTCTTGTATGACGGCGATTCGACGGTACAAGGGACACCCTAAATCCACTCGCATGACGGCGTTGCGACGGTGCGGGTGGAAGGGAAATCTATGTGCACGTATGACATTTTGGCCTATTGTACGACGGCGATTCGACGGTACAAGGGCCATCGTAAGTCCACTTGTATGACGGCGTTGCGACGGTACAAGGGACACCGTAAATCCACTCGTATGACGGCGTTGCGACGGTACGGGTGGAAGGTTATGTAGACGGTCCACTTGGTACGACGGTTTTGTAACGGTACCAATGTGGAGCCTGTCAATTGGGTGCTTATATGGCCAACGTTTTGCTAAAAACTTTATTGGATAAAAATATTTTTAGTTGTTTTCTATCAGTTCGAGACTCGAAAGAGGTTTTAGCTAGAGATTTTATAAGTTATAGCTAGAGATTTTATAAGTTATAGCATTTCTATTATTTTCCATTATTTTCTATATTCATAAGAGATTTCAAAGTTTGAAGTTGTTGGTTTCAGTTTCAGAATCAAGAAAGATTTACTGATTTTGAGATGATGTTCGAAAATGGAATTATGAAAGGTTTTGAAGTTTATTTTGTCCACTCACTGAGAGTTTGTTTCTTATATTTTGTTATTTTTACGTTTTCCCCAGGTAATAGCGATAGCTGAGGTCGGACCGTACCACGTCAAGGCATTCAAGTTTCTCATCGCCAGCTTATTGGTATATTGGGATCAAGGTTTCCCTTGAAAATATTAGATTGAAATATGATTGTATAGTTGATTAGATTTATATTACTTGTTGTGGTGTTGAGACCTTGTTTTTGGTTGTGGTAGAGGTGGTTGACGTATTAGAAGTGTTTTTAACAGGTTTGAAATTTCTGGGTTAGTCCATTTTCAGGGGAGGTTCTGCCGAATTTTCGGTAAGATTTCCCTTGATTTTGGATTCCCACAGGACCCCTTCGGGCTTCAGGATGAAATTCGGGGGCGGTTCTGTCACACAAGGTCTAATGGATTGGTGTAGACGAAGTATTATATCATGATGCATTTAAATCACATCAAATTATCCAAACAAGATGTACGGCTACAACATGGTTTTCACTATCAGCAAGAAATTAAAGAACTCAAATTAATATTGTTGACAATCACTGCGAGTAGGAAATATAATGAAGTTAAAACCAACATTTTTTTATGTTCCAGCTTAAATGTAAAAAGCCAATAAACATCTTAAATTATAATTATGTGAACTGTTTGCCTAAAGAAGTTTGCATTAATTGGCACACTTTATAGATTTGCAAACGAATTTAATTTAGATGAGTTATTAACTTATTATTCCCCCACTAGAGTTTTATAAAAACAAATTAAAGATGCTAGTTACATATGAAATTGCAAAAAAATAGATCATTTTGGTGTCAAGATACAATAAGAAAGGATGCCAAATTGTAAATAAGAGAAATAATCAAATATCAACTTGTTTCACACAAAAGAAGTTATTTTGATGTCCATCTCTTGGTAAATTGATTATATTAATTAGTTTGACTCAAGCTTATGTTTCGTTTCAATTTTTTTTTTTACTATTTATTTCTCCTACATATCCTTGTCTAGCGTATACGTATTCAAGCACACTTCAAATATTTTGCATGGATGTCAAGAAAAAAGAACAATCAAACATCTCCACGCGTCGTATAGTTATCGTTGTTGTAATAAACATTAATTTATAAGGTATTTTTTCACGTTGTTAATAAGATAGGTCAAGATTCTTGCAAGCGTACATATTTTACGTATGTTCCATGCAAACAATAAACGTTGATTCATTTCTTATTAAAAACGTGGCAACTTTTTTCCATTGGCCAACAACACAGTCCAATTTTTTCTCAATTTTCATAGGAAGGAATTAATTAAAATGCAATTTAAGGATCCTTTAGGATTAAAATCACTGACAATTGTACGTAGTTAATTAGTTATATATTAAATACAACCAAATTAAACAATCAACTGCTTCTACAATCTCTCAAGCTGAAGTTATAATCAACTCATCATTTTCTTCAGGGGATACAAATTTCAAATTATCATATTCCTATATATATAATGTACAGTAATATCTAGCTAGTCCCTTATCTTCATTATTGACATTATTAAGCAGAACATATGAGATATTTATATTGACCTACTGATGAATACATTAACAATATGCATCAAGAACATTTGTATATAGCTAGGCAGCCTAGGCTTCAGTACTTGGAAAACAAGCTCAACGCTTCCAACAAATTCCTCCTTCTTTGGATAAAAAAGAATATATATATTTTCCTTCTTTTCATTTTTTCCTTTTAAACCAAACTTGAAATGAGGATATACATATATGATATTACAAAGGGGAGTTACCATATATATATAATTCATATCAAGAGAAAACCATAACAAGCAGAAAATAATAACCAAAGAAACAAAGCCGGGAAGATGTATCAAACATGATTAGGAAAAATTACAGATTAACATGGGCAGTAGCTTAAAAAGAATGATATATAGTTGATTCACATACCATAAAAGAATATAATTTCAGAAAAGAAAAATAGCACTCAAAGAGTTTATACCTCACTGTCCATTTCTCACAGAAAATGTGTTGTCTAGAAGAACAAGGATCTGATCTGCTGAAGGCAAGGGCCGTGTTCTTCTCTGCAGTGCTTCTTCAATAGAGAGATGAATTTTAGGGTTTGATGGTTTGGGGGAGAGAATTAGTCTGAGAGGCGAGTTGAAGGAAAATATATTGAAGGAGATAAAAACAAGAGAGAGTCTACTGCGGGCAATTGTCGTTCTTTTCTTACATGCAGAGGCCAACGTTGACACGTGTACCACTTGTGTGAAACAAAGTAATATAACGTTTTCAAACAACTCTTGTTTTTTTGTTTGTTGGAATATTATTTGATATTAATTAGGAGGTTCTACTTGTAGATTTTCTTTTGGGCTATTAATTGCATTACCTTAATCTCTGTCAAGCTTTTGGTTAGTTATGTTTCCCACACATCCATGGCAGTGCCAGTCAAACCAGCTCACTATGGTTCCAAATTACTTCCAAATCAACAATTATGTCTATTCCTGTTGAAATCTCATTGGATTGCAACATTTATTACAAGTTATAATTAAGTTTTCATTGAATGGTGAGTGAAATTATATTGGTTGGATGTCTGAGCAATAGTAGGAAAGAAATTAAGCTGTATTTATTTTAAATTTGTATCCGTCCCCCTTGACAATTCTTTGTTTCTCATCTACATTCATTTACCAAAACTACCTTATTTGTTTGTTTCTTGGAAAATACTCTCATAATTAATTACAAATTTATTTGTTTTCAAAACAACCTTGCAAGTTTCAAATCACCTAGGCCAAATGGTTGAAAAATAAATCCTTTAATAACTCGTAATGGGTTTGAAAAACAAAAAATAAAATCACATCACATAATCACAGTACAATTTGGACTAAGAAGCACTGTTATTTTCCATCCCTTGTGTTGAGCTGTAACTTATTAACTAGAATTTATCATCCCAAGGAAAGGGAGTTATGTTTCATCAAGTGTCCAAAAATACAAGAGTACGTGGTTTTAATTGGTACATCTAACAAAACCCAATTTTTTTGTACTTTGGCATCCTGATTCTCGAAATTTAATTAAAGCCCAAAAATTGTTTCTAGTTTTTCATGATCAGATAATTAAATATTTCAACAACAATTTACTTTCCTACAGAAACACTATTAAGAATCCCAATTTTGATGATATAGAGATAATAAAACTTATGCAGATGTCTCATGAAACATATATTTTTTTTTGCTTTGTTCAGATAAGAAACATGCTCTAAATTCTACTTATTTGTTTCTTGCATGTGCAGATATAACAAACCGCGGATTATGGTTAAAAGTTTATGAAAGGTTAAAATGTAGTGAAGGGTAGCTATATTAAGATTAGAGCTACCGGCCGGTAATTTATTCCATATGTAATGCAGACTTATATATATTATTTTCAATATTCACTAGTTGTGGATTTTAATTTTGCTTTGAGGTTGAAAGAAAAAACTAACTCCTTAATTGCCCTGGGGTTTCTGATAATCTAATTCAAGTTTTGCTATCTAGTTGATGATGAAAAATTGGAACTTGCAATTCACGAGGTTTGTCATCAAGTTAGGGCTTTATCTAAGTTTTTGTTTTTTGTTTTAGACAAGTGTCAATTATTATTAATTGGACAAGTTTCTTTTTGAATAGTGTGAAACAACAATGGCTGAGAAAGAAATACTCTATGCTTTCACCAAAAGGAGAGCAACACCAAAGTGGTCCGAGGTCCAACATGAAGTGTTAGAGTTGAACTTGACAAGGCTTGCTTTCGTCGACATCCTTCGCTTTTAAGCTGCATGTTTGTTCTTCTTGGAATTTTGTAGCAAAATCATATATCTGTGCCCGTATTACATGCAAGCTCCATGGCTCATGCTCCTTAGGTTTAACCACGATGGCTGCTTCGCAATTTAATTCTTTTGCGAAGTATTTGACAAGGCCTTGATTGATTCCAAAATTTACAAATTAATGTGCATCATGCGCGCAGCATATATAAAATTTCATTAATTGGATCAAACCTTAAGGCACACTAATGCAACCCTTGTACATATATATCCAAATCAGTATATCACCAATGAGGTATTACAGCAAGATCTCATCATGCAGTCTTCTAGGCATGTGATCGATGACTTAATCACTTCTCTATATATTTCTAAGGTGCAGCATTGGAATATATACATTCTACTCATCATGGATTTTGTGCTTAATTAGGAGGTGACCTCCATATATATCTTGCCTGTGTGGTTTAAGCAATCATAAAGTTACCCTTCTTTTTCAGCTACATTGCTTATACTTTTGTTTCTGACATCAACTATATTGCTTATACTTTTGTTTCTGACATCAGCTATACTACAAACAATAAAAACAATTTAGCAAGCTAGCTAGGTTTATACAATTTAAAATTAATTAAAAAAAATATAAAACATATTATTGGCATGCTATTTGATATTTGAAAATTAACATTAGGAGAAGCAAACAGTTCTGTGTTAACCATTTTCATCCGTCCTTCATACGTACAAATCCTACTGGCATAACTCAATTTGACTGTTTTGTGCAAAAAATAATATCGAAGCTCAAATATAAAGACATTTTGTAACTTGAATGAGATCGAGCAATAGAAACGTAGCATGGATGTGAAATACACTAATAAAAATTAAAAACTATGATGAAAAAGGATCTCACATCTGAACCTAACCTCACCCTTAATCTGTCTTGAAGCTGTATAACATACATCAAGAATTCAATAACTTAGCAGGCAAATGTCAATGGAAAAAATGATTAAAAATGACTATGAGGAAGCTAACTTTAAAGCTGTAAATCTTATAATTTTGTTTAAATGTTTCTCTAGTATAATTTTTTGTTCAATGTTTCCATATTTCCAAAGTATTTAGTTATTAATTTACAGAACTTTCCAGATCTCGTTCTTCATGATTCCATTTTGTAGAAAAAAACAAATTGCACAATAAACAACGCTTAGTAATTTCTTAGTAATTTCTCGTTCTTAGTAATTTCTTCAACATGACGTGCAATTTATTTATTTACGTTTTAATTACACAATAAATTTAAAACATGCATGTTTCCATTTTGTACAAAAAAACAATAACGACCTAGAAGCATGTTTCCATTTTGTAGCCTCGGTTAATTCCTTTAAAAGCATGTAACAAGCTAGAAGCGAAGAAGGGTTTCTTTATTTTCCTTCTAAGTAATGCTATTGTACAATACCATTAGTACTTAGAAGGAAAATAAAGAAACCCTTTATTCTATATATTGTCAGTATTCACTAGTTGTTGGTTTTAATTATGCTTAATTTGAAGTTGGAAAAAAGTTGAAAGAAATTAGATTCTACTTTTAAGAATTTAACTAACTGACTACTTAATTGCCCTAGGTGTTGGAACCAACAAATTGATTTCCACGTGTATGTCATTTCCCCAACTTGCCACGTAAGCAAAAAGAATCACACTAGTCAACAAGTCAAAAGCAAGCTTGATCTATCCCTCGGTAGAGAAAATGTTATTGCGGCTTGCTTCGGCCGAAATAGTTAGATTATTAGCTCGGCCGGAGCAATCTAGGAGAATCTTGTTACGCCAGCAAAGACTGAAAAGGTGCCCTACAACGTACCACAGTTGGAAAGGACAAAGGTGGCACCAAAAGGAGACAATGGTTAACATGAAGGTACGAGGTTTGGTGAGCATAAAAGAGGCCTATACATGATGCACATCCAGAAAAGGGATCATTGAAACCCTAGCCCAGAAAGGCCTATATAATAAATACTACAAAAGGAATATGATCATCATCAACCCCAAGAAAAAACACAAACTCCAAAATGGCGACATCAAAATCTAAATATTCAAGTTTCTCTTTTTGTCTTGTTTCGTACCAACTTTCCACTATTTTGCACTATGCTAAGGTAGTTTTTAGCTTTCAAGTATTGTCTTCTCTTTTGACAGGACCGACCTCGGAGCTCTCAATTAAATTCCGAGGCAGTCATGTGGGGTCCCACATCCCTCGGATATAGGGCCCGCTTTCTTACTTTAACTTATTTTTAGAGATCTTTTCATAACTTAGGAAGTAATCTATATAAATTTCGGCAGCATCTCCCCTAAAAATAGCACTTATCCAATTTCATAAACCTGTTAAAACACACTTCTAAGTTTCCAACTTCCCTACCACAACCAAATTGGGTCTCCGACCCAACATAAAGTTTACAAAATTTATAAGGTTACAACCAAACATCAGAACCAAACTACAAGTTAAGGTTTAAAGGAAATCCTACACTATACAATGAGAAGAGAAAGCCCGCCTTGACGCAATAATTATGACTGGTTGCCACTTCCACCTGGGGAACCATTAAAACACAAAAAGATGACTCACGGTGAGAAAGGCTTAGTGAGTGGATGAACAAGTCAAAAGATAAACAAAGTTGATAAAGTAGAACATTTATTATAATTCTCAATTTTACAAACACAATAGAATTCCCTCATTTTAAAATACGTTTTGAAACTTATCCCAAATGATCAAAAGAAAGAAATATATCAATTATTCTTTGTAATGAACTCTTTCTCAACTTAACAAAAACCTTACATCATCAACATAATTCCAATAGAAAGGTTCTATATAACAACTTCAACTTTGAAATTCCTTTTGAACATAGAAAATAATGGGAAGTAATAGAAATGCCATATCTTATAAAATTTCTAGCTAAAACCTCTTTTTTGAGTCTTGAACTGATAAGAAATAACTAAAAATATATTTTTTTTGTTATCTAATAAAGTTTTTAGTAAAACCGTTGACCATATAAGCACCCAATTGACGGGCTCCACATTGGTACCGTTACAAAACCATCGCACCAAGCAGACCGTCTACATAACCTTCCACCCGCATCGTCGCAACGCCGTCATACAAGTGGACTTACGGTGGCCCTGATTCGCCGTCGTACAACAAGCCAAAATGTCGAACGTGCACGTAGACTACCCCCAAAGAGCGAGGCATCCCGGCACACGGCCAAAAGCCTATGTGTGTGCCGTGATGGGTCCCAATGACCTACTTAGCTTAATAATCGATGGGTACTTAGACGACATTTAAATAATTTGTTTAAACATTTGATAACCCTTAAGCTCTAAAACTTAAAACATTTATAACAAAACTTTTTAATACATAAGTATTCATAATAATTCAAATATAATCCTTTATTTTCTAAATCGATAAGTTTTCGAGATTATTTTACCGAATAAATCCCATAAACCCTTCTTGGTTCCAAATATATATATATATATATATGGTTTTATACCCAAAGATCAAAGTGACAAATAATTCAATCCATCTAAAATTTATTAATGCAAAACAGACTTTACTCAATTCATTTTTTCATCATTTAACTCAAAATTTCAAAAGTAATATAAAAACCATAAAACCCATAAATTTTGCAAGCAAAAGAAAATCCACTCACAATATTGGAGCCTAGTGTCGGTCTCCGGATGGATCACCTCTGGTCTCGGGAGCGTTGCCTAGAACAACCAATAATACGAAACATAAATTAGACTTGGTATAGAACGGAAATTAAAGTGTGGGAGTGAACCTAAGTGTTCTTCTCTTGATTTCTTTGGTCTCGTTTCAATTCACCCATCATACGATGCCTTCAACAACTTGGAAACAACTAGAATATCCTTCTATATACTTCTATAACCCAAATCTAATCCTACCAAGTTAAGCAAATTTTTCTCCATTCCCATTTCCTCAAATTTTTTAATTTTTCCTTACTTAATTCACTTATAACAGAAACTAAGAATCCTAAGGGTTTGAAATTGTCCAACAAAGCATTTAGAAACACCTCCTATTGCCAATTTCTCAATTAACCCGATTTGGGCATAACACCTCCAGACCAAATTTTTCAATTTTTTTTTTCTCTATTTTCTTGAAATTTCTCAAAATTTATGATCCTAATCCTAAATTTAAAGTTCCTAGAGTGAAAATCATCTCAAACCCATCAAGAACACTCCTCCAACTTCGAATTTGTTAGGAAACCCGAAATGGTCTCGAATGCTCAAAAATCAAACTCTAATTTCTCAAGTTTTTAAACAGCAATTTAAAGAGAAAGGGAGCCCATTACCTAGAGAGGAAAAACCCCCCAAATTTCGTGGAAAATGGGGTAGAAAATTGGCCGGATTTTGAAAGGGTTGCCGGCTGCCTTTTTGCTCGTTTCTGGGTTGTTCGCTGTAGCCGGGGCTGGGGGTGGCTGGGCTGGTGGTGCCGGCGGCTGGGGAAGCTTGTCAGCTGCTCAACGTCGGCTGGAAGTGGCCGGAACTGGCCGGCTTGTCGCTGGTTGCTGGTGGTGCAGAGGAGGAGTGGATAGAGAGAGAGAGAGAGAGAGAGAGAGAGAGAGAGAGAGAGAGATAGGGGGTGTGTTGAGTAAATGGTGGGGGTTTCTAGAGAAATCCAGTTTTAATACTAAAAAAAATTTTAGAACTTTCTTGTGAAAGGACAAAATTGCCCCTAAAATGTTACGCCCCACTCTCTCAAACCGTGGCCCCAATTTAAATTCCATCTTCGGAAATATGTTATGAACTACTACTTTCATTACCCCTGTCTATTGAAATATTTTATTTATTTATTTATTTTTTAAGTTTTATCTTTCCTTAATTTCCCGTTTGATTACCCAATTTCTTATTAAAATTTATAAGTCTCTTTCAAATTAAACTTTCCAACTGGATCACCGCTGAATGAAATTTTACTTGGTCTTATATAAAAGAACGAAGCTTAGGTCGGGTCATTACATCTTTCATATTTGTTTTTTGTTTATTTTGTTTGATCTTATCAAAGCAATTTCTGTTTTTGTTGTTATTGTAATAAGAGTTCCTTTGTGAATCTCATAAAAAATTTTCTTTCCATTAAATTTACAATTTAGTTTATTTCGTGCTTGGGATTTGCCAAAACCTATTTCTTGTCTTTATTATGTTTTTTTGAAGTTTAAGTAACCAAAGGTCTTACTTTTCCTTAACTAGCTAGCGTGTAAAGGGAGGATGACACATGGTCAGATTCGCAGTAAGAACCGCTGTAACTTACTAACCCACCGCCTTTATATTATAATTATTTTCAATATTAAAGTTTATTGCTTTTACTTAGGTCAAAATACCCAGCCCAGTAGTTAGTACTTTTTACAGGTGAGCACGGTTTGATTTGGGTAAAAAACATCACCAAAACAAGAAAAGAAAGAAGAAATAGAATTAGAAGAACTAGGGTTGGGTCAGAATTACCGATGAGGCCAGCCTTCTCATTGGCCACCACAAAAAGGCCAGCCAACGTTTGACCGACGAGTCAGTGTCGGTTGGCCAACCGATTCAACGATAGGTAGTGACGGTTTGGATATCTCAACATCGTCGGTGTACCACTACCTATCGACACCCTCATTCTTATGATTCTTCTTCTGCTGGTCTCTGGTTGCAAATCAAAACCTTCCTCTTCTTCCTCATTTAGTTTGTAAAAAATTAATATTACTGTTCAGATACATTATTTTAACTTCATAAATGTTATTTTGGTATTTACAAGATTCTGCCATTTATGTGGTATTTACAAGATTCTGCCATTTATGTTTATGATTAAGGGGTCATATGAAAAAATGCTAAAACCTTGACAGGTTATGTGAAAACAGGATTACCTTAAGGGGTGTCAATGTAAATGAACCCAAATTAACTAAACATGTGAGAAATCTGTTTTATGGGTTTTTTTTTGCAATTCTACATTTTGAGGAGCAACTATGGGTTTCTTTTGCAATTCTGCATTTTGAGGAGCAACCCAATTTGTGATCGATATACTCTTTCTCCTGTTTTTTGGGTTTCTTTTATTCTCCCTTCCTACTGTTATTTTCTATATTATTGATGTTTTTGTGTGTGCTTATTTGTTTATTTTTTAACTAAACCATTGAACAACCTCTCAATATATATATATATATACAGGCTCATTTTGTTGAGGTATACCTCAACTTATTTATGTTGAGGTATAACCTTGTTGGGGCCCACACGAGTCGTTTTGTGTTGATTCGAACCGTTCGCAAGGATCATCTTCATTGATAGATTATCCTTACAAAAAATTAGCCAAATCGGAAATCATTTGCCTATCTAACTTTGATAAAACAAATGGACGGTTTCATCGAAAATATTTGGTTCGTCCATTTATTTGATCAAAGTTAGATAGGCAAATAATTTCCGATTTGGCTAATTTTTTGCAAGGATGATCTATCAATGAAGATGATCCTTGCGAACGGTTCAGATCGACACAAAACGACTCGTGTGGGCCCCAACAAGGTTATACCTCAACATAAATAAGTTGAGGTATACCTCAACAGAATGAGCCTAATATACAGGCTCATTTTGATGCATGTTAAAACAACATATATTATTTTGATGCATGTAAATAAATCAAAATGACTTTTTCATTGTCAGCAACAAAACTAATATTTTCATTAATTTGCAAACACATGCATTACGTGTAATAAATTAAATTTAGGACTATAGGACAAAATGATTCTTGAGTATAAAAATTTGAAAACTTCAAAAGTGTAACGCCCCGATCCTCGGGCCCAAAAATACACTGAAACTTTGTCCTTTAAACTTTTTTTCAAAGAATGAGCCATGCACTTAATATAATAAATAAATACGTTAAATAAATCAGAGTGTGAGCCCAAAACATTTATGTAAAATTCACTGTATAAAATCAGTTAAATCAAATTAAAATAGGTCTCACTACCTCCTCAGCCTGCTTAACCTGCAAAACACCAATAACCACACTGCACCATATCCATGGTACACCGGGTCATTCAAACAAACAACCCGGTAAGCTCACTAGAGCTCATATGGGTGAAATGACTTAAATAGTAACCTCAATAATTCTTCTATTTCCATAATCAATAATAATCCACAACAAAATTCATAAATACTCAATCACATAATGATTTCATCACCAATCATCCAAATCTCAAGATAAATCATAAATCCTCGTATTCTAATCAAATCTCATCAATACATAATAATCAATTCGGCAAATCAAATGCCTAATCGTCAACTATTAACCTCAATCTCTAATCATTCACATCCTAACTCATAACCTCAATGCATGATCAATTTATCATTGTCCATCCTCAAGATTCAAGCCTAGACTTTACCAAGTCCTAGCCAAAACCAAATCCTAGCAAACATAAGCACACAAGCACACAAAGCAACAAAACAAACTATCTAATTTCACTCACAGTCTAACCATGCGAAAAGACCGAAATGCCCTTCTTGGCTCCTTTGCTCGGATCTCAAATCCGGCAGCATAACGGCATAGGGAATGAGATCTCCCGAGCCCGTGTACCTGTTAAGACCAGACAATTACAATTCAGAAACACAATTGGGCCACTGAACGACCGAAACAGGCGGCCGCCACCACACACGGTGGCTGCCCAGCCCCCAAACAACACAGAGAATGCCACAAAACTCACCACTGGACCAGGAAAGGCTTCTGGAGGTTCCGAAGAGGCATACCGACGAAGAAGACCACCCAAATCGCCGCCACACAAGGCGGAGCTACAGTGACCGTGGCTGCAAATTAGGGAAATTGGATTCGAATCACAAATGGCTCAAACAAAGTGCACAGACATGAAGAGCATGTCGAGAGGATGAAGAATGATACCTCACTCGACGGACAACACCGCCAGATTCACCGGAAAAGCCGTCGGAGCAGCCGCAACATGGTGGCGTCGAATCGTCGTCGTGGAGCGTCACCGGGGTGAGAGAAATGCACGGGAAGAGATCCCAGGTGGTCCGGCGCCGCGATTTGGTCGGAAAATGCAGATCGCCGGCGAGGAGAGGCTCGGCTGTTCCGCGTCGTTTCTTCATCGTGGGTGATTGGCCGGAAAAACGAAGGCCACTGGGAGAGAGAGAGAGGAGGGAGGCGAGCAGCATGGGCCAAACACCCAGCTCAGCCGCCGCCGCACGCGCCGCCACGCACCGGTGGCAGGCGCGGCGAAGGTGAGAGACGTGAGAGAGACAGAGGCGCGGGGAGAGAGAGAGAGAGAGAGAGAGAGAGAGATGTCTGACTTTTTGGGTTTTAAAAACCACTTTCGTAAAAATTACAAGTGTGCCACTCACTTCACATGTCCGTATCTTTCAAACCGTAACACCGATTGACGTGTGCCGCGTGTCTACGAACTCGTGGACTCGAGACATTTCCAACGTGCCTAAAGTCAAAGACGAAAGTCCATTAGTTTTAAAAGTCAAATTTTGGGTCAAGCCCAATTTAAAACAAAAATTAAAAATTAAACCAAAACCTTTTAAATTTCCAAATAAATTCTCAAAATCCTTAAAATAAATTCGCAAAATATTTAAACTAATTCATTGAAAAATACGGGGTCTTACAAAAAGCCCCCACATAATTTAGAAAAATAGGAGTTTGTTGCCTAAAGAGTCTTTGGACGAGCAAGTTCGTCGCCCAAACTACCCGTAGGCGACGAAACTTGGAGTTTGTCGCCTAAGGCGACTTTGGGAGACGAACTTGCTTCGTCGCCCAAGTACCAGTGCATTTTTTGTATGCATTTTTATGTATGTAAAGGCATACATTGTGATCGTGTTTCCAACAATCCGAACTGTTCATTTTTAGTTCCCCACACAAATATCATCCCTGCAAAAGTTTAGCTCAATCGAATATGTAGAAGTTTGGTAACGGTGGTTGAATTAATGAACGATCGTAGTTTTTCTAATGATTTCGTCGCCCAAAACCTTAGGCGTTGAAATTAGACAACTCTTGTTTGTTTTTTGTATTTTGTTGCAATTTTATTTGATATTAATGAGGAGGTTCCACTTCTAGATTTTCTTTTGGGCTATTAATTGCATTACGTACCATAATCTCTTTCAAGCTTTTGGTTAATTATGTTTCCCACACATCCATGGTAGTGCCAGTCAAACCAGCTCACTATGGTTCCAAATTACTTCCAAATGATCAATTATATATGTCTACCTGTTGAAATCTCATTGGATTGCAATATTTATTACATGTTATAATTAAGTTTTCATTGCATGATGAGTGAATTTATATTGGTTGGATGTCTGAGCAATGGTTGGAAAGAAATTAAGCTGCATTTATTTTAAATTTGTATCCTTCCCCTTGACAATTCTTTTTGCTCATCTACATTCATTTACCAAAACGGCCTGACTTGTTTGTTTCTTCTAAAGATACTATCATAATTAATTGCAAATTAATTTGTAATTCGTTCCAAAACAAGCTTGCAAGTTTTCACGTCACCTAGGCTAAATTCATGAACACTACCCAAACACAAAATTATAAACAAATTAAGCCCGACTGAACACAAAACTCAAGACAAATTAAGATGAATTACTCTAAAAGGAACATTCCAAAAGTGCTTAGATCAAGACACCTACTAGGAAGCAAGAAATTTAATTCTTTAAAAAAATTCAACTCCTCTTCCGTAACTTTAAATTAATATTTTTCCTCTCAACCCACAACCCAAATAGAAGCCAGCTTTACACAACACAGAAGTTGAAAGGCTCTCCTATTGACTCCCACCCCGTAGAAAGACCTGAGTCAAAAAAAAAAAATAGCGCGCAGTTTCCTTGAACAACCACTACAAACCAAATACATGCAACAACTTATAACTGATATGTGAAGAGAACAAACAATGTAAGATGTGTTCAGTTAATTAATTCACTGCTATTTTCGAGTTACACTTGATTGAATTTAAATAAAACTAAAATTAACTAAAGCAGTTACATGCTTAAACATATAGAGAAAAATAGTATTATTTTGTTTTTTGGACAATGAGAAAAATGGTATTTCAAGTATGCATTAAGGCATTGAATTCACCACCAAAACCATTGCAGGAATGTAACATTGATTAAATTTGTTAATTAAATATCACAACCTCTTCTAGCACAATATTCTTTTTTGATCAGACACCACAACTTTTATTGCCAATAAACCATAGACTACATACTATATGTGGACAAGATGTCCACTACCACAAAACAACAATAACCAGACCAAAACTAGATTCTGTCTAACCGCGTCTGCTATATCTAGAACACAACCCCATATAATAATGAGATAAGAAACATCAAAGAACTCAGTACATGTCTTTTCAAGGCAGAAAGAAAGATTTAATTTTAACAGATAATTTGTAATATACCTTGACTAATAAAAATTATTTAGCTACCTGTATATGCAAAAACATATATGGTTAAATTTTGATCATTAGAAATTTTGAGAAACAAGTTGTTTAATTAAACATTAAAAATTTTATTCAGATAAAAAATTAAACAGGCAATTCACTCAAGTTTTGGGGGTTCATCTCAACCTTAACCAAGAGAGGTTAGATATCCTTAATTAACAATCTCATAATCCTCTTGTTTCAGTAGTTGCGCACAGATCACACAGAAGGGTTGTTCTAGTTAGCTAAGCCAGCAGCAGAACTCTCTACTCTTTGTTTGGAGCTTTCCTCCACAGTCCTCTCCTCATTATTTCCTTCACACATCAAAATCATCATATAAGAAAAATAAAATATTGTTGTAAATATATTGTTATAAGTGGCTATTCATGTAATTAGTGGTAGGGGCATACTAGTAAATATTTAAAACCTAGTAAACCCTACTTCTATATAAGGATATTTATAACATGAATGAAAGTGACTGATATTTCTCTCTCTGCCTCCTCTTTTCACAAACTCTAATCTCTACATACTTTTACAACACGTTATCAGCACAAGAAGCTCTTTGGATTGTGGATCGCTAAACGAAAGAGGATCATCATTCAATTTTAAAACCTTGATTGATTGAAAAATTCTCCATGAAGCATGAACCCTAAATTTATGTGAATGATTTATTTGGGATTAAATATATTTTATACATGTATTTGGATTGAATGATTAAATAATAAAAAAGAGGAAATTTATTGGGGTGATCGGAAACCACCCCGCGCGGCCAGCAGCCCCCCTCACCCACGCGCGTTGCCTCGCGCTTTGCTGCCAGCAGCAGCAGCGCCTCGCGCCGCTCCGTGCAGCCCAGGCCAGCAGCCTCGCAGCGGCCCAGCAGGCCCGCCATGTAGCAGCCCAGCAGGCCCACCACGCCGCTGCCACGTCAGCTGCCACATGGACGCCACGTCAGCTCCACGCATGCGCCACCAAGCTGCCACGTCAACGCCACGCATGCGCCACTCTCACGCTGACACATGGCAAGCCTCCTGAAACTTTGTAAAAAAGAGATTTTAATTCTTGCCATGCCTGGGGTTTGAACCCAGGACCTCTTGTGCACCACCTTGTGGCTTAACCACTGTGCTGCTAATGGTTTATTGTTAGTATACAAACCATTTAATATATATACTCTAAATGTCAGAAACTTTTATTCAAATAATTTTGTGATATTTTTCTGTTCTACTTGGATATATGAATATTTTACTTATTTAAATTTTTGCACTAGAATATATGTGTAGAAATTGCAGGTAATTAATGAACCAGTAGTTCATACATAAATATTGAGCATATAGCTTCAATAATGCCATATAAGGAACCTGAAGTTTCCTTCATAAATTCACCATACATGATAAAACCAATAGATTTTACTTGTCTATACCATGTTATAGAACTTGAAGTTCTTATTTGTTGCTTATAGATGTTATTGCCCAAAGCACTAATTATGATTATTTGTTCCTTTCAACCAAAGAATGTCAAATCTCAACAAGCTTGATTTTGTCGCTTTGGAAGTTTCCGGAAGAAACTATCTAAAGTGGACTCAAGATGTTAAGCTTCATTTGACTGCCAAGAAGATGAGGTCGACGATCAATGCAGACAATGTTGTCGCAGAGTCTCTTAAGGCAAGTGCCATGATCTTCATTAGGAAGCATATGGAAGAAGCACTTCAAGTTGAGTACCTCGCTGAAGAGGATCCACGAGCTCTTTGGATCGCTCTGGAAGAGCGGTTTGACCATCAAAAGACCATTTTCTTGCCTGAAGAAAGACATGATTGGCAGAACATTCGTTTCCAGGATTTCAAATCCGTGAATGAGTATAATTCGGAGATATGCCGGATCCGGTCGCTCCTCAAATTTTGTGGGGAGGAGCTCACCGAAGCTGACCTATTGGAGAAGACTTTCTCCACCTTCCCTGCCTCCTGTTTGGTCCTGCAGCAACAATACAGGGAAAGGAATTTTACCAAGTTATCGGCATTGATCACTACTCTGTTGCTCGCTGAAAAGAACAACAACTTATTAATGAGAAATGATCAAGCTCGACCTGTCGGTACTAAAGTAGCACCATTGCCTGAAGCAAACGCTGTTGATTATCGCGATTCAAACCGCGAAAGAGGATACCGAGGTCATGGAAAGGGCACAAAGTCTGACCGCCCGAGATATGGAAAGAAAGGTTCTCAGAGGAATGGCCCATATAACCGAGGCCAACGTGGCCATGGCCCACGTGGTAGGAACCACGATCCCTCGGCCCCAAGAACTCGAAATGAGAGGAACACTGGTCCGGCCCGTCGTCACCAGAATGAGAATCATAATGATCTCTGTTACCGATGTGGAGGAACTGATCATTGGTCTCGCACCTGCCGTGCATTAGCGCAAGCTGTAAATGAGTATCACGCCAGTCGCGGAACTCGAGAGACCAATCTCGTTGATGGATTATTTCCTATGGATACCACCTTAGAGGTCACTGATTTCCAGACTGCTACTGGACACTTCGAGGACTAGAAACTCGAGGACATAGATATGATCGGCACTTGTGCCGTATTTATTTTCTGAATAATGTTTGTCTTATTCGGATTATTTTGGTGATTTATGACTTGGATTTTTGGAAAATTTGGTTATGCTCGAATATTATTTAATTCAATCAAGTTATTTTCAAACATGTGATCCATTGAATTAAATTTATGAATAAGCATGTTTAGTGGGGAAGTTTTTTGTCTGGCAGACAGTGCTACTACGCACATCATACTTCAAGATCGGAAGTATTTTTCAAACTTATTGCTTACTCATACCTCTGTGACAACCATATCAGGCCAATCCAACCTGATAGAGGGCCATGGCAAAGCCTCATTTTTATGTTGTCCAATGGTACTGAATTACCATTAATGAGGCCTTATATTCTCCAAGTTCCAGAAGAACGTTGTTGAGTTATAAGGATATTCGAGCCAACGGTTATCACGTTGAAACTACTGAAGAAAATAGAGTGGAATATCTTTGCATAACCTCCAATTTGTATGGCCAGAAGCATACATTGGAGAAATCGAAATGTATCTCGAGAGGTCTTACATGACCAACATTAGATCGATTGAGGCCAATCACATAGTTAACCAGAAGTTAACCAATTCGAGCAGTTTCTTTCTATGGCATGACCGGTTGGGATACCCAGGTCAAAGTATGATGCGCCGTATCCTCAATTCATCACACGTGCATCCCTTTACTAATAAGGATCTTGTGTTTAGTGACATACTATGCCAAACTTGCTCACTCAGAAAGTTGAATACTAGACCATCATATGCAAAGACTAGTAAAGACTCCATCCTTTTCCTGCAAAAGATACAAGGGAATATTTGTGGACTTATCCAACCACCATGCGGACCATTTAAATATTCCATGGTTTTGGTTGATGCATCGACAAAGTGATCACATGTTACACTATTGTCCACAAGAAACGCTGCTTTTGCTAAACTTCTCACCCAGAAGGCTCACCACACGAATTATCCTATAAAGTCCAGAAGATTTGATAATACCGGAGACTTTACATCGAAAACTTTCGATGATTATTGCATGTCCTTTGGGATTAATGTTGAACATCGAGTTCCCCATGTTCACACCCAGAATGGTCTCGCAGAAGCGTTCATTAAAAGATTACAAATGATCGCACGAACCTTGGTTATGCGCACCAAGCTTCCAATAAAAATTTCTGCATGGGGCTATGCAATCTTGCATGCAGCTATGTTGGTCCGGTTGAGGCCCACTGCTACCCAACCTTACACCGCATTATAACTGGTGACTGGGTACGAACCTGACGTTTCGTACTTACGCGTATTTGGGTATGCAGTTTACGTGCCAGTTGGGCCGCTACAACTTACCAAAATGGGTCCTCAACGAACGATGGGCATATATGTCGATTATGAATCCCCATCCATTATATGCTTTTTAGAGCCCTTGACAAGCGATCTCTTTACCGCTAGATTTGCGGATTGTCACTTTGATGAGACAGTCTTCCCGCCGTTAGGGGGAGATAAGAACGTCACCGTTCCTGAAGAATGTTGTGAATTGACGTGGAATGTCCCCACTATGTCTCATCTCGATCCCCAAACCGCACAATGTGATAGTGAAGTGTGGAGAATTCTAGATCTACAGAGTATAACTCATAATATGCCAGACGCATTCTCTGATCTAGCTAAAGTGACGAGATCACATATACCTGCTGCAAACGTGCCTGCAAGGATATCCGTCCCCGAAGGATGTGTCGTCCCAGGAGGACGTGTCGTCCCAAATGGACCAGGTACAACAATAGTAGCTAAGCAGTCATATGTCCCTGCCCAGAAGTGAGGTTGACTACTAGGTTCGATGGACTCTTATCCTTGGAAAAGGATACATTTGGCACAAACGAGTCCCCTTGACATCGCGATCTCAATCGATCCATCTCACAAAATAGTTTCGGATTATGGGTCCGTCCCAGAAGAGACGGCGTTGGGGGACGCTCCAACATTTGAACCTACTCCCGAGAACATAGAGATCTCTATAAATTATGCATGCTTAAGTGAGCTCTGGAATCGAAAAGAGATTATCATCGATGATATATTTGTATTCGCGGTAGCTACCGAAATCATAACTAACGATGATATCGAACCTCACTCCGTTGATGAATGTCAACGTCGAGACGACTGGCCAAAATGGAAAGAAGCAATCCAGGTCGAATTAGATTCCTTGACAAAGAGAAAGGTGTTTGGACCTATCGTTCCTACACCTTCCCCATGTTAAACCTGTAGAATTTAAATGGGTATTTGTAAGGAAGCGTAATGAAAAAAACGAGATTGTGAGATACAATGCTCGTCTAGTGGCGCAAGGATTTTCTCAACGCCCTGGGATTGATTACGAGGAAAAGTATTCCCCTGTAATGGACGTCATAACGTTCCACTACCTTATCATTTTGGTAGTTTCCGAAAAACTGAGTATGCAGCTTATGGATGTGGTCACTGCTTATCTCTATGGGGATCTTGATACAGAGATATATATGAAAGTTCCCGTAGGACTTAAGACACTCGATGCAAATAGTTCCAGACCACGGAACACGCTCTCCATTAGTTTGAGGCGTTCACTTTATGGATTGAAACAATCCGGACGAAGGTGGTATAACCGTCTAAGTGAGTATTTGATCGGAATGAGATATGTGAATAATGTTCTATGCCCTTGCGTGTTTATTAAGAACAAGTTCCAGTTTTGCTATTGTAGTTGTTTATGTCGATGACATGAATCTAATTGGTACTCCTGAAGAGATCAAGGAAACAACTAAACACCTGAAGTTGGAATTCGAGATGAAAGATCTTGGGAGAACGAACTTCTGTCTCGGCCTGGAGCTCGAGCACCGTGCAGATGGAATTTTGGTCCATCAATCGAATTACATCCAAAAGATGTTAAGGCGCTTTAATGAGGATAAAGCGAAGCCTTCTAGCACGCCCATGATCGTCCATAGTCTAGATCCTAAGAAAGATCCGTTTCATCCCGCAGACGATAACGAAGAGATATTGGCACCAGAAGTCCCATATCTAAGTACAATAGGCGCATTATTGTACTTGTCTCAATGTACTAGACCGAACATCTCATTCGCTGTGAACTTGTTAGCTAGATGTAGCTCTGCGCCAACACGCCGCCACTGGAATGGCATAAAAGACATTTTCCGCTACCTTAGAGGTACGATGGATATGGGCTTATTCTATCCCTAGCTATGCATCAAGGAATGGATCGAACCCCCTCGATCCTCGGAATGATGCCCGCCTTTTGGATATGCTGACGTAGGGTATCTATCAGACCCGCATAAGGCGCGTTCTCAAACTTGTTATGTCTTTACCATTGGGAATACAGCAATATCTTGGAGGTCTACGAAACAGACCCTTGTTGCTACCTCTTCGAATCATGCTGAGATTCTAGCCCTTCACGAAGCAATTCGTGAATGTATATGGCTAAGAGCAGTTTCCAAGCATGTTCGAACTACGTGTGGGCTGCATTCCACCACTGATGAACCAACAATTATCTATGAGGATAATGCCGCTTGCATCCAGCAGATGAAGCGTGTGGTATTTCTAATATATGCATAATTGTGCTACTCTCATTTAGCAAGAACCGTTTCCCTTTAAATTATGTTAACAAGTGGTATTACAGGCTGAGTTACTGGCTAAGAAATATGAAGAGAAGTACAAACAAGTGGCTGAAATAGCATCAAATATATAATTAGTGTTTCAATGATAGTAGATTAAATGAGATCACCGAAAGGGCATTGCTAGACAAGCGTGTGGTATTTCTAATATATGCATAACTGTGCTACTCTCATTTAGCAAGAACCGTTTCCCTTTAAATTATGTTAACAAGTGGTATTACAGGCTGAGTTACTGGCTAAGAAATATGAAGAGAAGTACAAACAAGTGGCTGAAATAGCATCTAAGTTAGCCATTGACGAGGTCACATTTTGTGAAGTTCAAGTAATATTCTTTGTTTTAGGACTGGTGACCTAAAAACTTTAGTGGGGTGTAGCTAGTAACTACACTTGTGATGCACTGATCTAATTAAGAACTATGTCATTTGTTACAGACAAGTCTTACTCTTTTCTTTTATCTGTTTCTCTCATTCTTTCTCTGGCCTAATCTATTACTCATTACTGATTAAGCTCACTTCTCCCTAATTCAAAGAAAACAAGAGAATTCAGTGGGGTTCATTGTTTAGTTCTATTATGATGCTTTGACCTTGGAGCACTTGAAAATCAAATGATATCTTAGCTAGAGAGTTTATGCTTATTGCAAAGTAAGAACATCACTTGAAAGGCATATGAGTTTTAAGCTGAGCTTGCCTATCCAGTTACTAATTAATTTACTTCTCTATGTTAATATTTGTGTTTTACTTCCCAATGTCTAAAGCTATAGGTTTTTGTGTTTTACTTTATATTAATTTTTTTTATTTCAATATCTTGTTGTGCAGAAGTTGAATGCTGCAGTGAGGCACTTTAGAAACTTCAAAAGAAGTATGATGTTGTCCTATTATGCGCATTGACTTTGATTGTATAATTTTTTCCTCTATAACGAACTAGATTTAGTGGAATAAAATTTGATTTTAATGAATTTCACTTTTTTCTTTTTGTTGAAGTGTGACTTGGTTTGATATGGCTGTTGGTAATGATTTCTAAAAAATTATAAGGTGAAAATGAATAAAAGAGAATATATAGCATGAATTGTTTTTTTGAAAAATAAAATCATAAAGATGGCGCGCAAGACAAGCCTTAAATAGGAAGCATGATGATCTTTTAAGGCGTATAACATAAGCCATAAATGTAGACTAATTATGGCGTGCAGATCATGTCGTAAATAGTAATATGAAACGTGAAGGATCGTCATTTATGGGGTGTTTATTTATGTTTACGGCATGCAAATTCATGCCGTGATAGGTATAGAATTTTCATGGCATGCGCTTCAACGGTGCGGCGTGCAACACATGCCATGAAAGATCAATTTTGGTGGTGTACTTTGGGTGCAAAAGACAAATTTGTAGAGCCAATAACAAAGAAACGCAGCGTGGTCTTCTTTAGTAACCTTGCCTTCGGTTTTGGCAAATGTGTTCACCCATGACTCATAGTCGAGAGTTTTGTCGTGGGAGTACTCTAGTTCAACATCATATTCATAATCATTTACTCTGATGTCGACTATATTGCTGTGAGGACGGAGGTCGAAGATCACGGCCATATATAATATTGTGGGCGTCATTTGCCCATACTTCAAATGCAAACTGTTTGTCGTTGAGGACCAGAAACACAAAGCATCCGAGAGCAAGGCGCAATCTACTGGTACTTCCTTTGTGCACATTAGGATCAAGTCTTTGATCCCAAGCTTTTGCCAATCTTCGCCGAAGACAGGCCCCATCCTTAGAACCCATTTTTGCCAATCCGTTTTGACTGTGGGCCATTGAGTTTGTGGTCGTGGTGCAATCCAGCCAGACCAATAGGCATAATTGAAAATGCAAGAGTCATCTAGCCAAAGTCTGGTCATAACATCCTTTATACCTTCAGGAAGTTGCCCTGCGAAGATTGGGCCGAGGCAGCGAGTATCACCATTGTTGTAACGTTTAGAAAAAATGTTGATTACTTTTTTCTCAAGCAAAGCCTCCATGGCGTTGGTAAGGGCTTCATCAAACCTTTGGGAACGTGTGGTGATAGAAGCTAGTAGAGATTTTGGGGTATCTTCGATGATTGTGATGGTCCAAACCAGCAGGGGAACTCCGGTGGACTCCCCGGAGGCGACAGCAGTAACGACGGAACTTCCAGAGGGCATGACGGTGTTGGAAGCGGTGATTGGAGCAACGGGAGGCGTTTGGGTCATTTTAATGGTAGCGATAGCGATGGCAGCAGAGGAGGATGAAGATGCAGATGAAGAAACCATTGATGATGAAGATTCGAGAAAGAAATAGAGGATTGAAGGGAAAAGGTTGCTAGAAATCTTAAGAACACAGAGAATTGAGGACAGAGAAAAGCTCGAGAGTTCCGAAAGTTTGAAGGATGTGAAAACGTAAAAAGAAAAAGGGGAAGCTTGGGCTTTTTATACTAGCGCGAGTACGCAGAGGTGCGCGTGGAAGTTGGTGAGTTTTGAAATTATAGGATTTTGAAAAGTTTGTGTATGATTGATCACAAAACACGAGGCGAGTTTGGGGGTTGAGGTGTATGTGATGATTAGATTTGTCTAGGTTTTCGCAAATCTCACGCCGCCTAAACACCCATGTGACATCAAGCATTGAGTGCAAGATTTTATACCGTTAGGAAGATCTCATCCTTTAGGCTATCATTATGATGATCACGGCAAAGAAGGGAGCGTTTTGAGTTTTTATTTGCCAAGTGTTGGGACATCAGGCGTCTAGCCGAAACCAAACCGCATTTTTTAAGGAAAAGTTTTGTCGTATGAAAAGTATTGAAAAGTATTACATTTCCTTAACCAATTTGGCGAATATGACCAAAGCTCAAGGAAATTGGGGGGAGGGGGGGCATATGTTTACACCTTATTTTGGTTTGGGTCGAGATTATGGCAAAGCCCAAATTCCTACTGGTAAGGCCCAAGTTCGACGAAGTTTGCAAGCCCAAGTTAAGTGAAGTGCAAATTTTGGAAGTTTCCTAGTCAATCTCGCCGAGAGTCCTTGGTGGACTAGAAGTTCTAAATCAGGTAATTACTTTGGCGTGAAGGAAAGAGAAGCAAAAAAGTCCAAATACAACAAGGATATAGTTTCCTAAGACTTAAGGGGTTTGATCATTATATAAAGAAGGCATCAACATGCACATAAGCTCTCTATCTCTCCAACACATTCAACAATCACCAATCAACAAATCAACACAATTTGCAAGTTCTCAACCGATTCCGAGATTTCAAGCATCTTTGTGTTCTTCAAAGTTCTCAAGCTTCCGAATTCCTTGTTCTTTGTTTAGCTCAACTAGGGTTTACCTTGTTCCTTAGTATCGATCTTGTTTAGATTTTTATTCCTAGATTTCCATGTTTGTTTATCATGAAATTTGTCATTAGAACAACAATTGTTACTCGTTTTCTCGATAACCAAATCATTCGCACCTTTTATATTAAAGTTCATTGTTTTGCAATCCACCCGATTACCCAAGCAACCATTGTTCGCACTTACGAATTCAAGTACACAGTCACATAAACCAACGGCGATTAAAGTCCATGAGGATCAAGGCAGGTAGAACCTTCGGCTAGACTTTGTTCCTTACTCGCTTGCAATCGTTTAGATTAGAAGTTAGACAAGTCCAGCGCAAACTATTACAACACACATCCTTTCTATTATGGCCTCTCAGCTGAGAATAGTTGCACGCCCGCAAATTTACTAGGACTATAGTGTTCTTATCGAGGATCTCGGCGATCTCTGCCATGATTTTTTAGGGTAACACATATCAAATTCAACATCATCCAAATTAAATAGGAATCCAAACAAGCAAAATGATCTAACAAGTTTCTAGGCACAACTCAACAAACACATATTCCCAAAGTTATGCTTGGAACCTGATGGGCCTTTTAATCTCTCTCTTTGTCCGATCCTTGGCAATGCTAGGGTCACTTGATGATGTTACTCCAGAGTTAATTAGTCATCATCATTGGTGACTACAACATAATCATATCCAAGAGAATTGGCACGAGCGTGGAACTCGTCAATCTCGCTCCTAGAAACTTGGATTCCAACCAACACATTTGCCTCAGTTAAACCCTATTAGAAAGGAAAAGCAAGTACACAGATCAAATATTGGTAATCATGATAAAGAAAAGGCAAATTAAAATTTACTAAATACAATCCATTTTTTAAATACAAAATTCATAAAAACAAAAGGATGCTGAATTACAACCTGTGCACGGTAGTGGAACAAACTAATATTCCAACGCGGACTAAAAACGTCCAAGAACTTCATCAGAGCACCAGACCTTTTAGCTGGGAACATAAAGCGACAAAGAACCTCATTTTGAACATTCGATCTGCCCCCCATCTGAAGGAGATCCACAACAAAGTAAACTTAGGACCAAATGCAAGCATGCACGCAGGTAGGAGAGGAAACAATATTTTTCTCAATTTCTAACACTGACATGAATTGAAGTGATACATTTTTTGTTCGAAGGAAACCTAAGGAGTACAAGAGTCAAACTTCAAAATGATATTTGATTGACTAAACCAAAATGAAATACTTTATTTACCACATTATATAGGAAGTGACATCAACTAAATCTTTCTCTAGTATATGGTTCGGCAACTTAAAATGCCACATTGTTGGACAAGACAACATTAGTCTATAAATAAATATTTACGAGACACACACACACATATCTATATATATATATATATATACATATTGTGAGAGAGAGAGAGAGAGAGAGATGGCTATGTGGCAGAATTACCGAGTAAAGCAAGTGATCTTTATCCAAGTCACTACTGGTGAGATTGTAAGTTTTAAGTTTAGAAAATTCCATCCGCTCTTATTGTGAGAGAGAGAGAGAGAGAGAGAGAGAGAGAGAGAGAGAGATGGCTATGTGGCAGAATTACCGAGTAAAGCAAGTGATCTTTATCCAAGTCACTACCGGTGAGATTGTAAGTTTTAAGTTTAGAAAATTCCATCCGCTCTTGCATCGCTTGAAGTTCAGAAGCTGTGTGCACACCAACACTGCACATGATATAAAAGGATAAATAAATATATCACTTCTCCATGTATTACTAATCCTAAGTAAATACATCTAAAACATACAGAAGAAATTGGCCCAAATTGGGGAAAAAATTACCACTGACAAGTGCTCACCTGTACAATACGATAGCCTCTTTATCAGAATTATATCTGTATTTGAATTCACTGATATTCATTGGGCCCACCTGTCAACCAAAATGATTCAGTTCACACCACGCAGAACACTGATCAGTAGGAAGGGGAAAAAACAGTTGACTAAAGCTTCATTGGCATACCAGTTCACAATAATGTTTAAGGCTTCCAGGCTCCTCTGGTATAACAGCTGCGAGTACAGGCTGTTGTTGCCAACCAACATAAGCAAGTTCAGTCGCCACTCTCAGTTGATCAAAGTTCTTTGCCCCACTGGTTATTGCAACAACATTTTCTCCTTTAAGACCATAATACTTGCAATATGCTTCAGCTCCAGCAAGAGCAAGAGCACCTGCTGGTTCTAAGATTCTCCTTGTCTCCTCAAACATATCCTGCAAAACAAGCAAAAGTCTAAGATCTCAAAGCTTTCAAGTGATAAGTTATAGTGTTGGCCATCATTTCTCAATGAGATACACTAGCACCAACATTGTATTTTAACTGATAAGTTTTACAAATAGTCAAACATAGAAATGAGGTTACTTTTGAGCAAGAATGATTTCACATAATAAAAAACACATCTCTCTGATGACAGAAGTAGACCAGGTTGCATACAAAAGGAAAAGGGCACTAAGGTGTAAGGACAAACATAAAAAGTAGACCACTGAGCAGACAATTACAATATCAGCTATAGTAAGCTTGCTTCAAGAAACTCCAAGGTTGTTACTATATTTTTGGCTATGTATCTTGGACAATTCTAATTTTGGCATTTGGTGTTCCAGAAAGCAGAAACAGAACACTCACTCTACTTGATTATCCTCTAAGTAAATTCCCAATTCCTTCATGCCAATTTTTGACCACGACCCTTGGCTATTAATTCCATAATTCAATTTTCACATAATTTATATCAACATCAAAGACACTTTTGAAAGTGATTACTTACACCAAAAAAGATGGGAAAAGTATGTATGATTACAAAGATAGAAGTAGATTTAGATTGTAGAGCATGCAAATATGATCATAATTTTTTTTCAGAAGCCAACTACCTAAGACTGTATGATAAGCAATAGACTCATCCATGCAAACTTCAAGACATGAAAGAAGTTTCACCTTTATTGATCCGCAGATAGCATCATGGCTTACAAAAACTACACCATCCATCAACTCCTTGCATAAGGAGAAAGTCTCTTCACCAACCTCTTTCACAGCTACACCATCTGCAAAACCTCCGACCTGGTCCAGCACTATTCTCTCACCGTGATGTAATGACAATGTCATTGCATTTGTATCAGACGGCTCCACACCAATAATCTTCACCTGCATAAAAGAGAAATACCACAATCAGTGCTGTTTTCTGAATAACATGATGTAAAACAGAGTCATTTCAAAAATAAATAAATCTTTCCAACTTGCCTAATAAGCCATTCAAGGTAAACTAGAGAGATATGAGAAAGAAAGTTCAAAACCAACAAACCTTTGGAGAGACCCTCTTGACATATGCAGCAATACCAGCTATGAGGCCACCACCCACCACCGGCACAAAAATCGCATGCAAGGGACCTTTTGTTTGACGCATAATCTCCATCCCAACTGTTCCCTGCTCCATAATAACATCTGGGTGATCAAATACAGGTATGAAGGTCTGTCCCTCCTCTTCGGCCCTCTTCTTCGCATAGGCTTGAGCCTCGTCATACGAATCCCCTACAAGAACAACCGTGGCGCCCAATGTCTCAACCGGTTGCCACTACACACAAATTACCAAATTACAACCTACCCACCATTCAAACACATCCAATAAGCCAAACCTACAAATTAAAATCCGGGAAATCACTCAATTGTGAGCAGATTCTATGTCAAAAGTACCTTAAATTGTGGTGTGGTTACAGGCATTGCAACCACTGCATTGCAACCCAACTTCTTTGCAGCCAATGCAACCGCGTGGGCATGGTTTCCGGCCGACAAGCAAATCACCCCTCGGTCCAATTGCTCCCTCGGAAGCTCTGCCATCATGTTATAAGCTATGCGGAACTTTAACGAGAAAACCTAACACAATTTTCCACAAAAAAAAAAAAAAAAAAATTCAATTTTCACAAAGCTCGTGCTTTTCGATAATTTCAATCAAACTTATCAAGTACAAGTACTCACAGACAGAAAATCCTCCCGCTTGAGCCAGACGTTCACCCCGAGCCGCTCCGAGAGCTTCGTCGCAAGTCCCAGCGGCGTTTCAATGGCCACAGACAGAAAATTCTTAAACGACAGGATGCTCTTCCGGTACTCAATGGCGCCGTTGTCGCTTTTGCCCGTGGCTGTACGGTCGGGTAAGAGGAAAAAAGGATGGTACTGTCGCGAAACGTTTTCGCAAGAAGTGGAGGTGGCGGAAATCTCGGCCGTTGGTCGTGATAGCGTGGCGGCGATGAACGGCTTGATGGGGGCCCGGCGTGCCGTGATGAGCTGGTGGGGTCCATTGGGGACCGAACGGTGGCGTTTTGGGCGGAGGAGTGCTGGTGAATGGACCAGGCTGAGGTGGAGGGCCTCCATGGTTGGAAAGTGCCGGCTTTGCGAGGGAGGCTTCCCGGAGTTTTGGGTTTTGCTTGCTTTCTAGTTTCGTCGCTCACCGGCAGGTTTGTAGGTTTTAGGAAAAACAATTCATTCATCCTTTATTCTTTATAATAAGGGGTATTTATAGAATACGTAACAATACAACCTTGTATATGTGACAAGGATTACAATATATATTATAATACACTACAACAGTACAACTAGGAAAGCTGACTACAAGTAAAAGGAATCCTAGACAATCTAGGATACTGCAGTGAGGATTTAGTTCGATTTATGGGGAGCGGTGAAAGTGGTATCTATAATCTATTTGTCAATGTGCACAAATATCATCAAAAAATAAAATTTTACCATTTTACCGCCCAAACTTATTAATATGTGATAATATGGCATGTACTGTCACATTTGGTTAAATTTTCCGTTAAGTCTAAAAATATTTTTGCTAATTCATAAATAGGCATTTTGAAATAAAATAATGCTTCTAAATAATTTTTTTCATAAAAATAAATTTATTTACAATTAAATCAAATTAAACAAAACTAAAGAATTCAAGTAAATCCCATCACAAAATTTGTACCAATTTTCAAATATGTGGGGCTGAAGAAATAGGACTTGGATCCTCTACCAGGTTTTTCTCTACCAAACTGTACTAGGCTTTTAATCATAGCCATTCAAAATATCCAAGAGATAGGATTGTGCCACATGTTAAAAAAAATCTGAGTGCACTTCCTTCTCCTTCTTTCCTCTTCGCCACTTCCTCCAGCTGCCTGCCACCACCCTCACCCTCCCATTGGTTCGATGTGCTCACGGTTGGTTCAAGAGTCGGCCACATATAGGCACGAACTGAACAAAAGGCCCAAGCTTTTGGTAATCCGCCTAACAGTTCAGTCAAGTACTGACTATCCACATCGGGTGGGGTTCTTAAGTGTGGAGAGAGAGCTCTTGCTGTTGAGAAATTCTGAGCATAAGAAACCTGACATTGAATCCTACGGAGGATGAAGCTCAAAGGCACTGGTACTTTATTAAGGGGGTGTTCCCAATTTAGATTTTAATAAATTTTAAAATTCATATAATCTATCAAAATTCAAAAAAATTGGCTGAAATTCTCATAGAATTTGTTATGTGTAAAAAATGCATTCAAATTCATCAAAATCTATCAAAATCCATTAAAATCTTTCATTTAATGAAATTCATTACTTTTTTAGGACACCTCATGAATTTTATTGGAATTCATTAAAATGTGAATTGAGAACACCTAAATTTTATTGAACTTTTAAAATCCAATGAAATCTGAGTCGAATACACCCCAAAATAGTAAAGTAATGGTTGGCAGATGGGTTTAGAATTGGGAGGGTTTTAATGGGTTTGCTTTACTGTGTACAGTCTGGTAGAGAAAAACCTGGTAGAGGATCCAGGTCCGAAGAAATGGTTTGTGGTATTCTTTATTCTGTATTAATTTAATGGATTTATAATTGTGTTTACACAATGATTAGTTTTTTCTCACGTGGTTGATGGGATTATAATCATGGGTGTCTCTTGGATTCCAATAAAATTGAGATGAAATAGAGTCTGAAATCTGAATGCTCTTCTGGTTTTAGTGATGAAAAAATTGAATTTTTATTAGCTGAGGTACTAGAGGTTGTTGATAGGCTTGGAGAAATTTGGTTTATGGAACTCTGCTATAGAACTTCGAATTTTGTTTGGGGAGTACTCACTTGGTTTTAAGCCTTCTTCTCATCAGCCAGGAGGAGGAGAAGATTGAGAGAAGTGTACGTATTGGTTGGGGTTTCGGACAATTACTGGGAGTAGATGTTGGAAGATGAGAGGGATGGCCGGATGGGTGTGGGCTGCGCATCAGGTTGGGGTTGGGGTTTGGTTGACAAATTTTTTATTTTTTTTGTTTTATTTCAAGCTTTTAAGTTTTAGTGTAAACTAATTGAGGTGTAAAATAAGAATTTTTATTAATAAAAATTATTTTTTACTTATTTCATTTTAAAATATTATTTATTGAAAACGCCATTTTTCTCTCTGCATCTCCTCTGTCAAATCTCAATATTATTTTTTCAATGCAATTCCACATTTCCACCATTGTCAGGTGATTTAGTTTCAAGGAAGAATTATTTTGAAATCCAGAAATCATAAAGTCCACCCTTTTTCTTTTTTCTCTCTCCACACCACCGGATCTTCAATCTTCTCTATACATCTCCCCTATTAAATCTCTAGGCTGTAATTCACTCAAATTGGGTTGGCTTTGTTCATAAAAGGAAATGGGTTGGACATAGATATGTGGAGGAAGATAAGCGGTACGTCACAGATGCAATGCCTTCAAGTCTTCAACCATTTAAAAACTTGATAAATCTTTAAATTTTAATTTTTATTGAAGAAAGGCATCTTCAAGATAGCTTCCGATTTTGTAAGAAAATTATCTTCAATTCACACCCAAAATGGTTTCAAAACTGTTCGTTGAAACCAAATTACCTGACAATGGTGAGATTGGATTGAGGAAAAAAAAGAAAAGAATGGGATTTAACAAGAGAAGAAAAAAAATCTGATATTTCAGTGGTGTTGAGGGTGTGGCGATGGAGAAAGAGAAGAGAGAGGGAAAGTGTGGGTTTTTGGCTTTCTAGCACAACGGTCAAAAAGTAAAATTTCGAATTTGACATAAATTTTGATGATCGATGAATGTTAAATTTTGATAAAAATTAGACAAAAACGACAGAAATTACTATCAAAATACTGAAATTTTGAATGAAACTTTACCGTATATTTATTTAACATATTATCTACTACATTGAAAAAAATATTGAAGAAACTAAATTATATAATAGGTTTCATATGATATAAGATGAATATAATGCGCATTGAAGGCAAATACTGTTAAAAAAATTATTCACTAATTAATAATTACATAAATAACACCTCAATTTTATTTATACTAATATTGCATTATGAATTATATAAGTATTTAATACCACATGGAGTTTCTAGGAGGTTCAAAATGTTCGTTGTCTTTAGTATCGTCATGTCCAGATAGGCTGCCCATCAGTCGGTTCGGATCGGTATTGGGACTTACCAAACCAAAACCAAAAAATTCGGTATTTTTCGATTCGGTAATTTTTGGTAAACTTCAGTTTTTGGTTCAATTTCGGTAATTTTGGTATCACATACTTTCGGTTCATTTTCGATTTACTTCGATATATCTTCGGTTCATTCAGTTTACTTCAGTTCATTTTTGGTTTAATTATAATAATACTAATTATTATATACCAATATAAATTAAAATTTAATCAAATATGATGCATAAAATATAATGTTTGATGAATATATATTTGTAAAAGTAATATTGGTAGTTTAGTATAGTACTAGTATTAATTGCAATAATATTAATATTAGTAATAATATATACTAGTATAATTAGTTTAATTATATGTATTAGTAAATATTCTATTAATTTAGTATATATATATATATCGATAAATATGAGTAAATATATATATATGCATTACTTACCTAAAGATGAGATTCTTATTTTTCTAAAAATAATAATATTTACTTTATTAGAGAATGACTCTATATCTTAATTCACACTTTTGATAATACTAATATGATAACATTATATAATTATATTTTTTTATAGTTTTTTAAGATATTAGTAGTGTAATATTTATTGTACCATTAACATAATAGTATTATATAAGCATATATAACTAAATTTCGGTAATTGTTTCAGTTTTTTTCAGTACATATTTTGGTTTTTTCGGTAATAATTGATTCGGTTTCTTTCAGTAATAATTTTCAATAATTGGTCGATTTACCAACCTTTTTCGATTTTACCAAAACCAAACCAACTTTTTTTGAATTTTTTCGGTTTCGGATTTCCAATTTTCGAATTGTGAAAATCTGACAGAACCGCCTCCGGATTCCACCCTGAAACTCGGAGAGGTCCTGTGGGATCCAAAATCAAGGAAAATCCTACCAAAACTTCAGCAGAACCTCCCCTGAAATTGGACTAACCCAAAAATTTATAAACCTGTAGATAATACTTCTAAAATTCATTAGTCACCTCTACCGCAAACAACAGGGAGTCTCAGACTCAACAAATAAAAATAATTCATTCGTAGGGTCCAAATGCGGTTATCAAAGCTACAAATACAAGAAGTTTCATATTAAAGCTAAAAGAAATAACAAAGTGGAAATGTCGCCTACAATGTCCGAGGAATGAGAGTGGAAAAATTATGCCTCGATGTATATGGCTCGACCTCCGCCACCGCTACAATTTGGAGGGAAAATTTAAAACAACATATATGGGAAAAACGTGAGATAAACTCAATGAGTAAACGAGTTAAGAAAACGAAACATAAAATTTATTTATCTTTTAGAAGTCATAAAATAATAATCTTTAAGACCTTACAATCGCTCTTTGAAATCCTCTAATTTTAAAACTATTTTCAAAATCTCTTCTCAAACGTCAATTTAACTATTTAAATACACGATAGAAGGGTTAAACAAGTAAGAAGTCATTCTTTGAAACTTTTTAAGTAAAAGTATTATGTAGCACCATATTTAAGAGTCCAAATTAACATAAAAAGAAGGGAAAAATTTACAAACAGGACACATATTTTGATGGTTGTTTTATTTCAGAACATTAATTTTGATTCATGTTAATGAAGGACACATACTTTTATTTTGTGTTAATTAAGGACCTTGTTTTATCTTAACTTTGGCCTGACATTGGACTCATCAAAACTTCACTAAACCTAGCAAACTTATACTTGGTTTAAAGCTATGCATCTCCTCTTTACAACCATATAAAGATCACTCAAATCGGGCATCTACAACTCCAGATCATTGGCCCAAAACTTGGGTAACCGAAACTGTCCAATTAGACCTCTGGAAAAAAATTTGGAAAATCGGACAGTTTCGGGTATCCTACTTTGAGGTCGATAATCTAGAGTTGTAGAGATCCGATTTAGGTAATCTTTATAAAACTGAATTTAGTATAATTTTTCTGAATTTGGTAGAGTTTTGATAGCTCGAACGTTGGGCCAAAGTTGAGATAAAAACTGAAAAAAAAAAACATGATCCTTAATTGACACAAAATGAAAGTATGCGTCATTCATTAACACAAAACAAAATTAATGTCCTAAAATGAAACAACCATCAAAGTATGTGTCCTGTTTGTAAATTTTTCCCTAAAAAAAAAATTTCCTCTTTAAACTTATGTAATAGAAAATCCTTAGAAAGGGGAATGAAGTTTCACCGTACTCAAACCCGTAACTGCAGACAATGTCCTCGCCACAATCCCGCGCACTGGTAAGCTCAAATCCTGGCCACAATCTCGTACATAGAGGTCACTCTGCACGAGCAGGCTCATATTCTGGCCACAATCTCGTACGGAGAGGTCACTTTGCACGAGCAGGCTCGTATCCTGGCCACAATCTTGTACGGAGAGGTCACTCCGCATGAGCAGACTCATATCCTGGCCACAATCCCGTGCATTTTACACAGGCAGGCTCGTCCAATCAGTACGTCCATTTACACAACAGTTTTTAAATACTCTTTAAATCTCTACTCACTTTTGAGATAAATGGTTAAGCATTTTTTTAATTCTTTTCAAAATTCTTCTTAACAATCCAACTCATCAAAAATGTGTCTTTCCTCAAATCACAATGTCTCAAACCATACATAAACATTCAAAGAAATGAACATCCAAGTTATATGTAATCTTTTAATAAACTAAATAACAATTCCACAAATCACATTCGTTTAACCTTAAATTTTAAACTTTCAAACATGTTACGAAACTTATCTTGAAAAAAAATGAGTCCATATAAATCAATCTTCCTCGCAATAGGCCAAAAATAAAATAAATCATAAACTTGAGAAAGAGATACTATAATATGATCCAAGAAACCCCAAACTTCAAGAAATCAACATACAAAAGTCATGTTTTAGAAAGATTACTCGTGAACATATTTGAAAGCCCAACATTCAAATCCATACGTCAAATCTCCAAATAAACCTAATATCATGAAATGATTGAAATAATGTGGTCTTTTCATAAACTTAGTCAAAATCAAACATCTAACTCAAAAATTCTTATCTCTCAAACAAAACTCAAGATAGCTAGAAAATAATTAAATTATAAAATGTATAAATATTTCTAAAATAAAAGTCCACTCACAATTAAGGATGCCTAGCTTTGATCCTCCACTGGATCATCTCTGTTCTTGGGGTTATTGCCTAAAGGAGAATTGATAACACATGAAATTAGGATCGCTCCGCCATAAATTCAACGTGCGTGTGTGAATCTAAACACTTCGTTCAACCTTTCTATTCCCAAAAGTAAATTTCTAAATTTTCATAAATCACATAAACTCAAATCCAAAATAAATCCTTCCCGGCTCAAAATCAAACAACACTTAAAATTTTTAATTCAACAATTCAACTCAAATAAACCTTATGTATACTATATCTCGAACGGGGTTCATCCAAATGTCGTTTCGGTTCTGAAAAGTGTCCAATTTATGTCTAAATTGTAGTTTCGTCAACTCAAATAACTTCCAACTAACCAAAATTAGTAATCAACCTAATTTGAATCTCAAATTCATGTTATTCAAAGGAATTGACGGTTGGGTGGTTCGAACCACCGCCGTCGCCGCTTAAGGTGGCGGTTTCAATACCAAAAATCATAAATTCTCAAAGTTTCTTTAAATTTCTAATTCTACTCAATAATTAAAGGTTCCTAGGGGTGGAATTTGTCCAAAATTATATACAACATCATCAATTTTCCCAATTACAAGAGGAACCTGAAATGGGTACTAAATCCCCAAATTTTCCATTTTTCACAAACCTCAAAATAAATCAACCAAATTTAAAGGAAATGGAAGCTCATACCTCAAGAGGAAAAACCCACTAAAACATTGAAGAAATTGTGGTCAAGATTGGCCGTAATTTTTGGCGAGACAGAGGAGAGTGGTAGCTGGTTTCTGGGTTTCTCTGTGCGCGCGGGGCTGAGTTGCCAGTGAACTCAGTGGGTGTCGGCACCGGCAAGGGGGGGTCACGTGGGTGGCTGGGTCGGTCAGAGAACGGCAGGAGGTGGTGGTGATCGCAGTCGGGTGTGTGTGTACAGAGGAAGGTGTGAGAGAGAAAGAGAGAGAGAAAGAGAGAAAGGGACAGAGAATGTGAGCTCGGGGGAGGGTGGTCGGCGTCTAGGGGTGCTCGCTGGAGGTTGAGGTCAGCGGGGGTGGCCGGCGATGGTGGTTGGGAAGGGGTGTATGAGTTGGGAGGAAGGTGTGTGTGTGTGAGAGAGAGAGAGAGAGAGAGAGAGAGAGAGAGAGAGAGAGAGAGAGAGAGAAGAGAGAGAGAGAGAGAGAAGTGATTTGGGTTTTAAAAAACCATTTAAGTAAAAATTACAAATATGCCCCCGACTTTGATCGTCCGTAAAACCCAAACCGTAACTCCGATTTACGTATGCTTTGTGTCTACGAACTCGTTGAATCAAGACCCATTCAATGGGCCCAAAGTCAAATTCAAAAGCCCATTAATTTTAAAATTCAACTTTGGGTCAAGCCCAATTTTTTTAAAAAAAAAAATTTAAAAATTAAGCCACAATCTTTTTATTTCTCAAATCAAATCCCAAAATCTTTAAAATAATTTCTCAAATAAATTCTCAAAATATTTAGAATAAAACCTTGAAAAAAATATAGAGTCTCACAATTTAATCTCCCACTACGCCTCTAAATGGCCATAATGAATAAAAATTTAAATTTCTCGTGAAATTTGGGTCAGGTCGTTACAAAATCGGTATACCAAATTAAAAAAATCCGGTCAGTAGTCAGTCGGTTCGGTAAAAACCAAACCAAAGGGCAGCCCTATGTCCAGAGTAAGTGTACTGAGAAAAATAATCACCCCAAAATACTTCTCCAGCATAATTTTGCATGTAATTGCCAACATGCCAACCATATGGATCAGGAATATGTTGTGGTTGAATTTGCCTATAACCATACTCATTTGAAGAGTTTGCATGTTGTTGTGCCCATGAGTTATTATCAGACCCTCATGAGTTATTATCAGACCTAACCGAGTAAGGCAGATGTGGTGGATAGAATATTGGAGGGTTTTGGCCATAATTGTAATTGTCTCTTCCTACTCCTATAAAGCCAAAAGTGGTGGATAACGAATCCTCTTTTTCTCGTACCAGACTCTCATGACCTTTTTGTCTACAAGAATAGTCTTTTCCTATGGCACTAATTCCTGGTTCGGCACACTTACTCCCATGATCCTCATCTTGTATTGCATGTGTATACTTTTATTCGCCAGTAAATAGGCTCATATACTCTTGAGGAAGTCCAGTGTTGTGAGATTTCGTAAATTTTTCAAATTTTATGTGAAAATTTATTTTGAGATTTTTTGAAATTTATTTAAGAAATAAAAGGTTTTGGGTTAAATTGTAAGTTTTTTTAAAAATTAGTGTGACCCAAAGGTTGACTTTTTGTTTTATTTGGCTTTTGGTTTTGAACTTAGACTTGTTGGACAAGTCTCAATCCCACGAGTCCATGGACGCAAACCGTGCGTCAATCAGAGTTACGGGTTGAGAGATACAAATGTTTAAAGTTTGGGGCATTTTTGTAATTGCGCATTTAAGGGTTTTAAATATCAAAAATCAAAAAATTTATTTCATTTTTCTGATTTTTGTCTCTCTCCTCACTTTTTTCTCTCCCTATGTGCTCTTTTATCTCTCTTCCCTCCCTCATGCACGCGCGGCCTCACCACCGAAGGCAGCCTTTCCGGCCAGTTTCCCAGCGGTGCAAGGCCACCGACGTGGTCCCTAGGTGTCGGCCAACCCACCTCTGCCCTCTAGCTCGTTGGCCAGCCTCTGTTGTGCGCAGAAAACGCTAGAGAAGCCCAGTTCTACCGCGGCTTCCTTTACCGATTCCAGCCACTCCAGTGTTCCGATCACCAAATTGATTGGTGTGTTTTCTTTCTCTTCTCATGGGCTTCAAAACCCATATGGTATTGCTTGTCAATTGTGAGGAATTTGTGAAGTTTGAATTTAGGGTTTTAAACATATTTCGGGTTCACCTTGAATTGAGTCAAATTGAGATGTTTCTAAGATGTTTTTCATCCAATTGAAGTGTCTAGATTGTAATTGGGTTGAAAAATTATGAAAATTATTAGTTTCCAGGTTGTGCCACCGCTACCACCGTTGGCTCCGCCACTTGGGTTGCGGGTTGATGGTTATTTGTCCCTGTTCTGCTCAATTGAAGACCCTAAAACCAATTCCAAGTTCAGTTGTTGTCTTGGGTCGGTTTTGGTTACTGTTTGTGAAATCTGAGTGGTGGGCAGCCACCGTACGTGGTGGCTGACTCTTATTTCGGCCATTGAACGACCAAGTTGTAAATCATGTTATTAATGGTTGATTGTCTGGTCTTAACATGTACGTTAGCTCGGGAATCCTTAACCTAATGCCATTTTGGTTGTTGAACCCAAAACCTTAGTTTGGTATTTTACGGACGAGGGAATTCGTATTCAATCTGCTAAATCTAATCGATTTAGTTTTGAGATAACGTTTGAGTAAACCCTAGACTTTCGGTTAAGTCATAAGGGTAGTTTAATTATTTTACGTGATCCTCGAGGAACGAAATGGTGGTCGTTGTATGAGCTAAGTGGAGCTTTGCTCAGAATCCAAGTGGGTGATTCCTTGTTTCGGTCTTGTGGTTTTTGTTGTCAAATTTGTGTGATTTGGTGAATTGTTATTGTTCCTTTAAATGGTACCGTAGTTGAACAGTACACAAGTTGATTATGATGGCACATTTAGTCGTCGGTGATGCTCGTTTGAGCTATTTTATTATTGTGTTGTTGTTGGCCATTGACTTGCCATTTAACTTGTTATTATTCAAGTTATGTTTTGAATTTTATTATCATTGTTGGGATTCTCTGCTGTTAAGGTGATAAATGCTGAGGTTAATATACTTACTTAGTAAGATAAAACTGAATTGGATAAGACACTTAATAACCAGATTAATAAAATGGTTGTTTCGTGTACTTGTTAGTGAATTAAAATTAGTTAGGGTATACTCTAGAGACTTCACGTAAGCTCTTGTTTGTTGAGTGCGTATGACCCTATTGTATCTCATAATTGGATGTCATAATTTGACTAATAGTTACTCGGTAAAGAATGTGTGTTGGAGAACTATTGTTTATATATGTCTTTGTTGAGCCGTTTAAGACGAGACACAAAGAATGTGCTTGGTTGGGCAGATATATAATTTGATATATGATTGATTTGTTGTCTATTTTGCATGATGAATTGACATGACAACTGAGCATGATAATAAAGAAATAATGAATTGATTATTGGATATGCTGCTTAGATTGCATTAGAAGTTAGCATGACATTGAGCATGTAAATCAATATTTTGATAAATTGATTACACTAATGATGTTTGAGTGTTTGGACCACTAACTTAAGAGGAAGGGTCACACAGTGATGACTTTGGATTTTATCCCCTAAATCCATCGGTGAGGTTTACTTAGCGAGTTGTAGCTCTCCAGGGACGGTTGTTTTAATTTATACAACTGCGTAGTTACTACTTCTATAAGCAAGGTTGTTGTGATATGAGGATCAAATGTTAGGACGTCTCGCTACCCGTTTAGTTTTTGCTGACAGAAAGGTAGTTGATATAGTTGATTATCGGTTAGTGTCGGTCCACTATCATTTGTACTTGTATACATGTATACATGTGTTGTCTATTCTGTAGGGCAGACACTCATGCATTGGTGTGCATGACATATAATTCATATGACATAATGATCATTAAACTGTCTGGTGGATGCTTGAATCTGTAATGAGGTTGAGATACTATATATTACTTGTTTATTGTTGATGATGATGGTGATGTTTTACCACTATTTAAATGTGGTTGTTTATCAGTTTTGATATTATTTCATGATGAATTATGATAGTTACAACTATTTATGTGTGTGATATATAACCTGGATGTTGATTCCAGGATTTGTATTGCAGAGTGTTTTATATACCATACTGCTAAATGATGTTGTTTATTTCTATTTACTTGTGGGCTGGTTCACCCATATGAGCTTTATAGCTTATCGGTTTGTTCTTTAACCCGGTGCACCATTCAACGGTGCATCGATTTGTTTTGCAGAGTAGTTATGTTGTGGAGGCAGCATGGAGGAGATCTTGTGATGGGCAATCTAGAAGTTGATTTCTCTTTTGTTTTTAAAAGAGTATCTTTGTATTTATTTCAACTCATTAACATTCGAAACTATTTGTGGAGATTACAATTAATTTATGTAATCTTGGGGGTTGGTTTAATCCAAAGTATTTAGTTTCTTATACTCTGCTGCATAGTTTATCTCTGATCCGGCCAACCCAATATTTTTTTTTAAATCTAAGCCTTAATTACATTGATTGTTTGGTTCTAAAAGCAGGTTACTGGAGTTTGGTAATTTCTTCTAGGGTTGAATGGTCAATATGACGTTGTCAGGTGCTTAAATTTTCTAAGCCGTGGTTTGGGGCGTCACAGAAAAATGGTATCAGAGCATGGATTTTGGAGTGTGTTTTGAAAAGAAAAGTGGAATCAGAGTATAAGTCTATAGAGTAGGAATTTGAAATGATTTGGGATTGTTTTCAAAAGTGTTTCGAATTGAGTTAATGAGTTGTGAAATGTTTTGTGGCTGGTTGCCTATTGATTCCCATCTCCTCGCTTGCTATTCAGAAATTTCAAAGGTATGAGATTTCCTTGTGAGTTGAGTACTGGTTTTGAAACAAAGTTTTCATTTGTTACATTTGAGACTGAAGTATGTGTGCATACTTGTTTATTTTGGTTTTGACCGACATGTTTTATTGACGATTCTCTGGTTGAGCAGAATCATTTTACTTAAGGTGAGGCATTCTTGCTTTTTTCCCATGAAGTGGTTTGAAAAAAAATGTTTTACTTGGGTGCATTTATGAGTTTGACTTACACATGTATTTAAGAAATCTTTGAATTGATTTCCTTTGGCATTTTGTTAATTGTGATTAATTGCACTCGTTATACTGTGCTTTGTTGTGTTGAGCTTGGACTTGCTCTGTTTAATTATTATTGCAACTGTGATTGCTTGGTTTGATTTTGGTCAAGGTGAAAACCCTCGTATTTGCACGAGTGCAGTACCTTTGTTGGTATGAAGTCTTCCTTGAAAGTTGTGATTGAAGCATCAAAAGATATCAACTACGTGAAACCGAGTGATACGTCGAGTTGAGCGTATCGTACTCCAAGAGTTTGAATAGTTAGTTAGTTGTGTTTGGAGTATGAGAGTCAGTGAGAACACGACATCTATATTCATGTAATCAAGATTTCTCGCTAAGGTTAAGGGAAACGACTGATCACCGGATCCCGATACTCGAGAATGAAGGTTTTGATTTATTGAATATAGTTTACGCTAGATAACATGCTAAGGGAATTGTGTCAGGTACCCGCAATTTCCTTAGGGATCAGTGCGTGAATCTAATTCAGTGATGGATTAGATTTACGAGATTAAGAACTTAAAGGTTTTGCGGGACGATTGTTGATCACTGCAGGTTGTTTGTGAGCGGATCGAGACTTGGTCTACTGTGCAATGACGCTACACGTTAGTTTCTGTACAAACTCACAACTAGTTTTGTGTGAGTTTGGTGTACACTGAGTTCGTTTGAACTTAGAAAGGGTTGTCACCACCATGAGATCAAGTTTTGTTTTGGGCTCAGTTTTTGGAACGAGGCAAGAGTTTGGAAAAGTTATGTGAGAGTTTAGTTTGAGCAAACTCCACCTATTCTTCATCCACTTCTTTGGAAGTGAAATTCAATTCTATCTTGTTTTTACTCTTTTTGTACGAACTTTATTCGAATTTGACAGTTGTTACTTGTTCAAGGATTTTGTGCACTCCACTTCTACCATTTGTGTTTTCCTTGGGAATTTCGGGGACGAAATTCTTTTTAAGGGGGGTAGAGTGTGAGATCTCATAAATTTTTCAAATTTTATGTGGAAATTTATGTTGAGATTTTTGGAAATTTATTTAAGAAATAAAAGGTTGTGGGCTAATTTTAAATTTTGTTTTAAAATTAGTTTGACCCAAAGGTTGACTTTTTGTTTTATTTGGCTTTTGATTTTGAACTTGGATTTGTTGGACAAGTGTCGAGTCCATAAGTCTATGGACGCGAACCGTGCGTCAATCAGAGTTACGGTTTGAGAGATACGGACGTTTGAAGTTGGGGCATTTTTGTAATTGTGCATTTAAGGGTTTTAAATATCCAAAATCATAAAATTTATTTCATTTTTCTGAGTTCTCTCTCTCCGTGTGCTCTCTTCTCTCTCTTCCCTCTCCCATGCGCACGCGGCCTCACCACAGAAGGTAGCCCTTCCGGCTAGTTTCCCAGCGGCGCAAGGCCACCGACGTGGTCCTAGGTGCTGGACAACCCACCTATGCCAACTAGCTCGCCGAACAGCCTCTGTTGTGTGCAAAAAACGCTGGAGAAGCCCAGCTCCACTGCGGCTTCCTTTGCCGATTTTGGCCACTCCGGTGGTCCGATCACTAAATTTATTGGTGGGTTTTCTTCCTCTCCTTATGGGCGTCTAAACTCCTCTCCTCATGGGCTTCAAAACCCATATAGTATTGCTTGTCAATTGTGAAGTTTGATTTTAGGGTTTTAAACCCATTTCGGGTTCTCTTTGAATTGAGTCAAATTGAGTTGTTTCTGAAATGTTTTTAATCCAATTAAAGTGCCTAGGTTGTAATTGAGCAGGGAAATTGTGAAAATTATTGGTTTCCAAGTTGTGCCGCTGCTGCCACCATCAGTTCACCACTTGTGGTTGCGGGTTGATGGTTATTTGACCCTGTTCTGTTCAATTGAAGACCCTAAGACCAATTCCAAGTTAGTTGTTGTCTTGGGTTGGTTTTGGTTATTGTTTGTGAAATCTAAGTGGTGGGCAACCACCGTACGTGTCGGCCGACTCTTATTCCGGCCATTGAACTACCAAGTTGTGAATCCTCTTATTAATGGTTGATTGTCTGGTTTTAACAGGTATGTTGGCTCGGGAATCTTTAACCATATGTCATTTTGGTTGTTGAACCAAAAACTAGGGGTGGGCATTAAGACCAAAAAAAACAAAATCATACCGTTTCATGCCATTCTGTATCGTTTGGTCCCGTTCCATTTTTCTGTTTTCAAAACTCATACCTATCCTGTACCGTACCGATCCTAAATGGGATGTGATCTGAAGGTTCAATAGTGGGATGGGCCCGTCCTGTACCGATTAATTAAAATTTAATTAAAAATTTAATTAGTTTTCCTTACGTTGTGCTTGTTGACTACTGCTTAAAACTGTGAATTCCACTCCATATCGGTGATTTTCTCTTCAGAGCTTTTGTTTGCTGGAAATGTTGCAGTGATCAAAGAAGAACTTCTGGGATCATACATTCTATCACGAAAGCACACTTGTCTGGTAATACTGACATATTGTTCTTCAATACTTTGATTTGACATTAAACTGGTTGTTCTTTGCAACTCACTGTTTGTTATGGATGCTGTTTTCAAAGCAATAGGGCTAAGAGCATCAATTTTATTATTTAATTACAGTTTTTTTTTTTTCTGTCAATGATGAAATATTGGGTTTAATGTTACCTTTCATCATGGATTTGGTTTTTTTTTTTGTCTGCTTAGTCACGTCTCCCTCCCCCACATTTTCTCTGTTTCTCCTCTTGTATTTTTTACCATCTTAAAAGTCTCTGTGAAGTAGTGTGTGTAGACTTTTCAAGTGTTGAAATATTCCTTTCTGCATCTTCTTAGCTACGAAAGATGCAGTGATGCTAATGGTGAAGCAAAATAAAATATATATTCCCCAATCAACCATAATTGAGAGATCTTTGGTGCTCTAAAATTTATTTGGTAGTCCCCATATAATTATATTCAAGGAACTTAATACCTACTGTTTCTAAGTGTTGTTTGTTCTGCAAATGGGTCAGCTTGAGTATTATAGTCCATCTAGTGGCAAGGGCCAAGGATTCCTTTTAACGTCTTTAGCTGCGCATAACTAATTTCATTTGGAATTATATTAGTCTGCAAATTATGTCTATTAAAGGAAATAATTAATTAATTTATTTCATTTTTTTGTCTGGGATTAGAATGGTCCCAAACCAGTTTAGTACGGGATGAGATGGTACCAAAATCTCAAAACCCTCATCCCGTCCCGTACTGATCCCGAACCAAAATCATGAGATGGGAATGGGATGAGGTCAGTCTTGTCCTCTTCTGTCCCACGTCCGCCTCTACCCAAAACCTTAGTTTGGTATTTTACCGACGAGGGCATGCATTCGTATTTAATCTGCTAAATATAATCGATTTAGTTTTGAGATAACGTTTGAGTAAACCCTAGACTTTCGGTTAAGTCATAAGGGTAGTTTAATCATTTTACGTGATCCTCGAGGAACGGAACAGTTAGATGGTGGATCTCGTGTGGTGGTGGTGGTCGTGTGGTACGAGCTAAGTGGAGTTTTGCTCAGAATCCAAGTGGGTGATTCCTTGTTTCGGTCATGTTGTTTTTGTTGTTAGACCTTTGTTGTCTAATTTGTATGATTTGGTGAATTGTTATTGTTCATTTAAATAATATCATAATTGAATGGTACACAAGTTGATTGTGATGGAACGTTTAGTTGCCGATGATGCTCGTTTGAGCTGTTTTATTATTGTGTTGTTGTTGGCCATTGACTTGGCATTTAACTTGTTATTATTCAAGTTATGTTATAAATTTTATTATCATTGTTGAGATTCTTTGCTGTTAAGGTGATAACTACTGAGGTTAATATACCTGCTTGGTAAAATAAAAATGAATTGGATAAGACACTTAATAACCGGATTATAAAAGGGTTGTTTCGTATACTTGGTCGTGAATTAAAATGAGTTAGGGTACATTCTAGAGACTTCACGTAAGTTCTTGTTTGTTGAGTGCGTGTGACCCTATTGTATCTCATAATTGGATGTCATAATTTGACTAAATAATTACTCGGTAAAGACGATTAATGTATGTTGGATAACTATTGTTTATATGTGTCTTTGTTGAGCCGTTTAAGCCGAGACACAAAGAATGTGCTAGGTTGGGCAGAGATATAATTAATATATGATTGATTGATTTGTTGCCTATTTTGCATGATGAATTGGCATGTCAACTGAGCATGATAATCAATAAATAATGAATTGATTATTAGATATACTACTTAGATTGCATTAGAAGTTGACATGATATTGAGCATGTAAATAAATATTTGATAAATTGATTACACTAATGAGGTTTGAGTGTTTGGACCATTAACTTGAGACGAAGGGTTACATAGTGATGACTTTGGGTTCGATCCCCTAAATCCACCGATGGGGTTTACTTAGCGAGTTGTGGCTCCCCAGGGACAATTGTTGTAATTTATACAACTGCATGATTACTACTTCTATGAGTAAGCTAGGTTGTTGTGATCTGAGGATCAAATGTTAGGACGTCTCACTACCCGTTCAGTTTTTACTGACAGGGAAATAGTTGATACAGTTGATTATCGATTAGTGTAAGTCCACTATCATTTTTACAGGTATACATATGTTGTGAAACACCCCATGTCATAATCATCCTCGCTTCCCTTCTCAAGCTTCAAGCCTAAACCTTACCAAGTTCTAACCAGCCCAAGTCCTAACGAACAAAAGCCATACAACACACGGTACAAACAAACATCTATCCAATTTCACTCACGACGCTCTTTGAAACCCTCCAACTTTAAAACTATTTCTCAAATCCACTTTTAAGTCATCTCAAATCTGTGGTTCGAACTCTGAAGATTTAATAGTATTTTCAAGTTGTAAAACTGTTAAAATAACTGAAATAAAAACACAAAACTCTACTGAAACTGTCATTTAAAATATTTACTGTTGTAATTTCATTTCTCAAAATGCTCCACAAACTGAAATCTCACGCCACACTAGTACCCGGGAAACTGCTGATCATACACTGCCGAGTCATCTCTAGGCAAGTGCAGAGCAAATATACACCTGTGCTGGTCATACACCGCCGAGTCATCTCTAGGCGAGTGCAGAGCAATTGTATACCTGTGCTGGTCATACACTGCCGAGTCATCTCTAGGCGAGTGCAGAGCAATTATGTACCTGTGCTGGTCATACACCGCCGAGTCATCTCTAGGCGAGTGCAGAGCAAATATACACCTGTGCTGGTCATACACCGCCGAGTCATCTCTAGGCGAGTGCAGAGCAATTGTACACCTGTGCTGGTCATACACCGCCGAGTCATCTCTAGGCGAGTGCAGAGCAATTGTATACCTGTGCTGGTCATACACTGCCGAGTCATCTCTAGGCGAGTGCAGAGCAATTGTGTACCTGCTGAAGGGGGTACTAGTATGGCGGTTGAAACCGCTTCTGTATATCTCAATCAACCACCTCTCAAAACTACTCCTCCAGATAAAAACTGAAATTTAAATCTTTCCATAAATCCGCTTAAATAAAATTATTCTCAAATTGTGAAAGCTGCTCGATTCAAACTCATTTTCTAAAGGACAGAAATTCATTAATAAAACTTTCCCAAAATAATACCAAAACCTTTTTCCAGAAAACTGTCCATACTCAAATAAATCAAGAAAAGAGTTAAATTATAAAACGTACAAAACATTTCGAAAACCAAGGATCCACTCACAGTCTACCCTGAACTATACTGAAACCTTTCTGAAATTGATCCCTACTCACGACCCTTCCTCACTTGTTTTTCATTCCTACTCACAGTCTATTGTATGATAATTGCTAAATCCTCACTTAATCCCTTAGTCTCAATTTTCGTCAATTCCTTCTCATGGTCTGAACCCTATACTGGGCTTCCTTTAACATAAAGCATCAATTCACACAAAACCGACGATTTATTAACGGTACTCTACATTAAAAGACCGATACGTTTCACTCACCATTTATCTACGTAAAAGACAGAAATATCCTTCGCGGTGCCATTGCTCGGATACCAAATCCGGCAGCATAACGGCATCGTGAATGAGATTTCCCGAGCCCATGTACCTGTTAAGACCAGACACCAACATTTAAATATTCAGAGTTCACAACTTCCGTTCAACGACCGAAATGGACGGTAACCACCACGCACGGTGGCTGCCCAGCCCTAACAACACACAAACACTCACCAATATGCAAACAAACCCTAGAATTGGCCTTTAGATGTCCTGGGGAGGCTGATTGACAAGGAAAAATCACCCGACCCGCCGCCATAAGTGGCGGAGCCGACGGTGGCAGCGGCGGCACAAACTTAAAAATACCCAAATTCAACTCCAAACAATCCTAATCATATAATAGAACCTCCAATTGCACATAAACATCACAAATTTGCGTCCGATTTCAAGATATTCAAAATAGACGTAAACCTAAAAATCAAATTTCTAAAGTCTCAAAATTGAACATCAACACTTTAGGGGAAAGATTACTCGTACCTAGAGGATCGATTTTGTCAACTGGACCGACGGCCAAAAGTCGCCAGAAACGCCGGAATCGACGGCGGAAGCCGGCGGCTGGCTTGGCTTCCCGAGCTCATTGCTCCGCCGTGGGACATCGTCAGGGCAGGAGGACACCATCGCTGAACTCGCCGTGACGAGAGGTATGATACCCAGTGGGTCCGGCGTCGCATCGTGGCCGGAAAACGCAGATCGCCGGCGAGGAGGATCGGCCCTGTTTCGCGTCATTTCTCCATCGGGGGTGGTCGCCGGAGCAAAGGAGTGGCATGGCTGAACTCGCCGGGGCCTGGGGAAGAAAACCCAAGTGGTCGCCGCCCTCAAATCCGCCGGAAAATGTGAGTCGTCGCCGGAGGCCCAATCGGCCTGAACTGGGTTCGATTTTTGGGGGGTTTCTGGGCTAAACGATCTACAGAGGAAGGAGGAGGGAGGAGGGGCGAGCTCGGAGAGCTTTCGTCCGCCTCCATCCGCCGCCGGACGCGCGCCCACGCGCCGGTGATAGGGCGGCGGTACTGAATGGGCGAGAGAGAGAGAGAGTATCGGGAGAGAGGAGAGAGAGTGTGAGAGAATCCCCCCAAAAATTTCTGGATTTTTGGGTATTTAAAACCCACTCCTACAAAATTACAAAATTGCCCTTCCCTTCAAATGCTCGTATCTTTCAAACCGTAGCTCCGATTAACGCGTGCCGCGTGTCTACGAACTCGTGGACTCAAGAGCTTTCCAACGTGCCCAAAGTCAAAGATGAAAGTCCATTATTTTTAAAAGTCAACTTTGGGTCGGGTCGTTACATGTTGCCTCTTCTACATGCCAGGTACGCATGCATTAATGTGCATGATATATAATTCATATGGCATCATAATCATTAAACTGTATGGTGGATGCGTGATCTGTAATGAGTTTGAGATATCATTACTTGTTTATTATTGATGATAATGGTGATGTTTTACCACTGTTTAAATGTGGTTGTTTATCTACTTTGATATTATTTCATGCTGAATTATAATGGTTGTTGCCACTATTTTATGTGTGTGATAACCTAGATGTTAATTCCAGGATTGGTATTGCAGGATATTTTATATACCATACTGCTAAATGATGTTGTTTGTTTATGTTTGCTTGTGGGCTGGTTCACTCATACCAGAAGTTAATTCAATGTATACTCACTAAGAGACATTCGTAATCTAGCAACAATTGCAGCTCGCTCTCTGAACATTTTCCGCGCATTTTTAAAATATGTTAATTAGATACAATACAAATCATTCAAATATACAATATCAATCAAATATGTAATGTAAGGCAATCAAATTCTATAAAGTATTACTATTTCTCGTAAGGATTCTTATGGGTCTTTTAGCAAGTTATTTTCACCTTAATTCCAAATTGGCCAACTTTCGGTGAATAGGGATCCAATTTGGAAAATACGTTGTACACAATCCGTAAGTTCACCATCATCTCCAACGTCAGGTCTATATTAATAGCGAGGATTTAAATAATAGACTGCATGCATGATGCATCAAGTAAATATAGAAATACATAATTAGTAATATAGTAAATTAATTTAAAGCTAAATAAATTAAAAAAAATGCGGAACCAAAATAACAAATAAATTATTGAGTTACCTGTTGCATGCAAATTGTGTTGTAATGTTTTGAATCACCGATCATTGATCATTTTTATCACCCACCGTGCACCCTGTTTTGTTTCTAACTCATCCTTCACAACACGCATCAACTCATAAATTGATCCCATTATAGAATACACTTCTGTGTCGACAGTACGTAAAACTACGTAGAGAGGTTTAAACAGACAACAAACCATATGCACTAGTTGCTAAAAAAAGTGATCAACGATTATAGATTCAACCATCATGCCTGCATCTGAACGCCGAAAATTGCTACTACGCCAATCATCATTGATGAACAATTGTTTAAGCCCCATCATCTTACCATACAAACTATCCAATGCAATATAGTTTGTAGCAAATCGGAAGGCACCAAGACGAACAATATCTCCCTTGATGATCTCCCGCATCTTTGCCAACAACCAATTATGGTTGTAAATAAAATTTGTGATCATCCTGGTCTTTTTAATCACACTAGTAACCTATTTTTTTTTTTTCTCATCTCTTCAAACATAAGATCAATGCAATATGCTGCACACGACGTCCAGTACACATTATATTTGTTCATTAACTTCTTCCCTGCTTTGACAAATGCGGAACCATTGTCGTCACAACTTGAACAACATTCTCCTCTCCAACCTCCTGATTACATCCTTCAGTAGCCCATATATATATTTATGATCCTTTACGCGATCTGAAGAATCAACAGACTTAAGAAGTACTGTCTTCGATCTCTTTTGAGTAGGCCATGCATGAAGTTTATGATAGACAATTTGGTTGGACCTGTCCAACCATCGCACATGATTGTGCAACCATAAGTTGCCCAATCGGTTTTCAATTTGTTGACATGCTTTTGCATTTCTTTAAACTCCTGGTCCAAATATCCGATGCGTATCTGATAGGGTGTTGGAGGTTCCACTTCTACTTCTGCTTGTTGACATCCTATCACCAAATTTTTGAAATGATGAAATGCTGCTTTTGAAGAAGGAACATTTTCATAAATAAAGAACTTGCTGATCAAGCATTGTATCCCCTTTTTGACTGACCCTCCAGAAAAGAGAGTTTTAATACTCTTTTGGCGTGCTTGAGCTACTTTGTACAACCTTGGTGCTACTGGAGGTGTTGGTTGTGATTCCCTCATGCTTGATCCTCTTCGTATCCGTGCACCACTACTAGACCCAGTGACACGACCGTCCCCCGATCTCATCTCGAAACCCGGAGTGATCCTGTGGGATTCAAATTCAAGGGAAATCCTACCGAAAATTCGACATAACCTCCCCTGAAATTGGATTAACTGGCCCATACTTATAAAACCTGCAAAAAAACACTTCTATTTCTTTCAGCCACCTCTACCACAAAGCAAATATGGGTATCTGACCCGTCCAAAGATAGATACAATTAATTTTCATAAGTTATTAGAGTCATTCTAAATTTTTATACAAATAAAAATAAAAGGGAACTCTAGCCTACAAGGTCCTCAAACATTTTAAAAATGCCTCGACGTTCCTCTTGGTTTGACCGCTCCTACCTGAGGGAAAATTTAAAACAAAAAAATAACAAAACTTGAGAGGAAACTCAATGAGTGGACATAAACTAATTTAATAGTGTAAAACTCTTCGCAAACTTATTTCCATACTTAAAACCCTTTTTCCTTAAAATCAGACTTGGTTTTGAAATCTCCCAATTTTAAAACCAATTTACAAACCTTTTTGAAAACATCATGAAGCCTTCAAACACATAGATTTAAATAACTCAAGTATACTAGAGACTTCAAAATATCCCACAAAATATGTTAGATATAAATATTAATTAAAGAGGAAATTACAGATTTAGTCCAGTTATTTTATACCTAGTTCAATTTTAGTCCACAATCTTTTTTAAGTTCTGTTTTGGTCTACTAATTGTTCCACTTATTCAATAAAGGTCCAGATTTGTTTTCTCAAATTTGGCCTGCCTTTTACCCTATCAAATCTCACCCAAATTCAGCAAACATATACTTGTTTTAAAGTTATGCATTTCTTCTTTACAACCATATAAAGATCATTCAAATTGGAGTTCTAAAACTCAAGATAATTGACCCCAAGGTAGGGTACCCGAAACTGCCAATTTTTCAAACTTCACCCAATCTCAATTCTCTTAGATTATAATACTCCAAATTTGTTTTTATAACTAAAAAATGATGAAATATAACTTATACTTTAATTATAATTGAAGAAAACACAACCCAAAGGATTTAAAGTCACAAATATGAACCTTTATTGAACAAATGAAACAATTAGTGGACCAAAACAGAACTTAAAAAAGATCGTGGACCAAAATTGAACTAGGTATAAAATAAGTTGATCAAATTTATAATTTTCTCTTAATTAAAACCTCAAATAAGAACACTAATAGTCGAATAATTAAATCTTATAATTTAAAACCCAATCAAGGTAAGATCTCAAGGATTGCATAAAATCACATCGTACTAGTACCCGGGGAACTGTTGGTTATACTTGCACGCAAAGCTTATAATGTTGGTCATACACTGCCGACTAGGCAAGTGCAGAGCAATATACTATGCTGGTCATACACTGCCGACTATGCAAGTGCAGAGCGAATATGTAATGCTGGTCATACACCGCCGAATCATCTTTAGGCGAGTGCAGAGCAATTTATACCTGTTAAGATAGAGTACTAATAGGACGGTTTAAAAAAAAACTGCTCATTTTTTAACAAACGTTTGCGCCCAAACAAGATTGTCTAACAATTCGAGATCACCTCATTTCAAACATATCTCAAGAATAAAAATACCTTATAAGTCCATAAAATTTTTGTGAGCTAGAACTAATCCGTAAAAACAAATAGATTTAGGCCTTTCCATGAAATTACATTTGAATACAAACCTGACATTCTATATATATAAAACACTATTGCCCAATAAATTTTAAAAATCTTGCAACTCAAATCGAACCCAAAGCAAGAAATGTAATTCAACCCATTGAAAATTCGCAAGATATATATATAGGTTCATAAAATGGTATCTAATTCACCATCACTATTTTTAAAAAAAAACTCAAAAAATACATAAATAAAATCATAATTTAAGAAAAACTCTTACAAGATAAAAGTCTAATTCAACTTCTATTATATCTCAATCAACTCAATAACCAAAATGAGTAAACATGAATTTTAAAAAAACGTTCGTAAAATAAAGTCCACTCACTGTGAAAATTCCTAGCTTTGATCCCCCGCCGGATCATCTAGGCCCACAGTCGTCTCACCTATATGATAAACAATAAATAATATCATTAGTCTCGACTTCAACGACCAATTACAATGTGTGTGTGCATACAGCTAGGTATTTCGTTCAACCTCCTATTTCAACGGTAAAAAAATCAACTTTCTCTTAAAGCCCATAAACCCAAATCCAGTATATATTCTTCCCGGCTCAGAACCATCACAACACACCAAACTTTTAATCCATCAACTCTACTCAAATAAAGCTTCATGCATAGGACACCACGGCCGAAGTTCGTTCGGAAGTCGTTTCGTTAACCAAAAAGTATCCAATTAACATCAAAAATTGAAGTTTCTTCAATTTGGATAACACCCAACAGTCCAAAACCAACAACCGACTTAATGTGAGTCTTGATTTCGTGTCATCCTAAAGGATTGACGGCTGAGTGGTCGGAACCACCGCCGTCGCCACTCACAATAGTGAATCCTAAACCATAATTCAAAAATCCTCCAAATTACTCTCAATTTCTGATTCTAAACATCAATTAGCTCTTCTAAGGGGTGGAAATTGTCTAACAATTAACAAAGAACTATCTCCAAAACCAAATTTCAAAGCACACCCGAAAAGGCCTTAAACCCCCAAATTTCAAGTTTCAAATTTCTAGTTTTTAACAACCAAATACATAAGGGAATGAAAACCCAGTAGGAGAGAAAACAAAACCCACCATAAATAGCAGTGATTGGCGACTGGAGATGACCGAAATCCGGCGAGCATTGCAGCAGGCGGGGCTTCCTCTGGCCTTATTCTAGAGCGAATGGGGGCTGGGCTGCGAGGAGGACGTTGCTGGGGGGGTCGACGCCGGCGAGAAGGGCTCGCCGGTGGCCTGGGCTAGTCGGGTGGTGGTTGGAATTGGAGGGGCTGGCTGGGTTGGTTGCGCGAAGTGGAGGAGGGAGAAGAGGGAGTCACACAGAGAGAGAGACAAAAAAAAACTGATGTTTTTGTGGGGTCGGCGACGATGAGAGAGACCCATTGCCGGCCTCTGGTCGCTGAGACAGTGGCCGGAGCTGGCCCTGTGAGAGAGAGGAGAGAGGGGAGAGAGTGAGCTCGCGGAGAGAGAGAACTCTCCGGAAAGAGAGAAAAAATGAAAAATTTTGCTGGGGTGTAGGTTGAGGAGAGAGAGAGAGAGAGGCCTAGAACCTTCTAATGTGAGTTTTATTAAAAAAAAAAACTTAGGCTTTAAAAAGACTAAAATGCCCCTAGCTTCAATTGCTCGTATCTCTCAAACCGTAGTTTCGATCGACGAACCGTTCACACCTATACGTTCGTAGAGCCGAGCACTACCCAACCATGCCAAGAATCAAAGTCAAATGTCCATTAAATCAAAAGTCAACCTTTGGGTCAAACTAATCTAAAAACAAAATAAGATAAAATAAATTTAATCCAAAACATTTTATTTCTCACACAAATTCCCAAGATATTTAAAATATTTTTCAAAACTAAAATTTGGAAAATACGGGGTCTTACAATTAAACTTCCTTTAAAGCCTTGTAAAACCAAAATTAAATAAAAATTCAAATTTCTAGTGAAATTTGGGTCGGGTCGTTACACCCAGAACCTTATCCTCTATTTGAGACTTTATGTAAGTGTTCCTTCTCCTATTCTACTGCTCTAGAGGCTCGAAGTGCAGCTTGAAAATCTCTTCACTCCTGAGGCCCTATATCATCATTATGATCTTCATTATCATCATCAACATTGTCACTCAAATCAATGTGACCTTGTCCTCGAAGCTCTTCCCAGACCTCTTCTATCCGCTGTAATTTTTTGCTCTTATGGTATTGTTTATGTTGCAACCCTGCAATGATGAATTGTTTCATTTATGCTGGGACACTATTGCATCGTTGCACATTGCTTCCAAGATCCATACTACTAAGGTGGTATTTCAGTCGTGTCACTCTAGCACTCTTCATCGTCACTCAAATCAATGTGACCTTGTCCTCGAAGCTCTTCCCGGACCTCTTCCATCCGTTGTATTTTTTTGCTCTTCTGGTGTTGTTTATGTTGCATCCCTGCAATGATGAATTGTTTCATTTATGGTGGGACACTATTGCATCGTTGCACATTGCTTCCAAGATCCATACCACTAAGGTGGTATTTCAGTCGTGTCACTCTAGCACTCTTCATTACAAGGCCACAATATTTGCATATTGAAGCTTGTTTACTACCCGGTAGTGGTTCTGTATGCTCCCAAGTTGGATCATGTGATCTCCTTCCGCTAGACATTGAATCCTAATAACAAAAAGACATACACAAATTCCATATTTCATACCATCATATCACCAATTCTATATTCCATATCATCATATCAACAATTCCATATTCCATATCATCATATTACTAATTTCATATCATACAAATTATACAAATCATACAAATCAAAGTCAACCTAAAATCATACAATCAATTCCAAAATTATACAATAAAAGATTCAAAATCAACCCAAAATTATACAAATCAAGATCAACTCAAAATCATACAAATAAAAATCAACCCAAAATCATACAATCAATTCCAAAAGTACTCAATTAATTAACCCTAAAATTTCAATTTCATAAATACTCCAAATTGGACAACCAAATATTAGGGGAATTAAAGCCCATGTTGAGCGGAGAAAAACCCACCAAAAATTTTGGCGTTCGAAGGTCGAAGGTGGTCGGAATCGGCGAGCTGGGTGCGCCCACACAGGGGGAAGAGGTAGTCTTGGGGGAGGACGGCTGGCGGTTGGGGGTCACGCCGGTGGTGGATTTCGGTGTTCCTGACCCGAGCTGGGTGCGCATAGGGGGAGGAGGCAGGGGGAGAAGACAGAGAAAAGAGAGAGAAGACAGAGAGAGAACTGAGAAAGAAAAATGAGGCTAGAGTGAAGTGAGCGAAATTTCTCTAATTTTAACAAAAACGTGTGGAGCGTGTTCAAAATTTCATAAATTTTGGCAAAATATTTACGAAATATTGACAAATACATGTTAAAATTTTCATACCCCTAAAAAACAAAATTTTACTCCTTGATTACTAGTAAGGGTCATTAAATTTGATCCAAATAAATCATTGTAAGTTTTTATGCTAAACTATTATGTGAATACTTGTTGGTACATTTGTTGCTAGTTAGACAATTCTTATCCATGCATAATGTTTAAAGAATTGAATCCTATATTTGTGAAGCTGAGTTGGTATTATACATGTGTTTGTGGTCTTACTGAGAATATTAGTTTAGCATTATGCTTCTATAATTTTTCCTTAGGATATATGATAAGTCAATCAGTGGTGCAATTGCTGCAAAATTCTAAGCTTAACTTGGCATTTCAAATTTAAATCTTATCGATTCTTCTTTTTCCCATTTTGCAACCAATACATCAACTTTATGCGCTTATAGGACAATTGGACGTAAACTAAGCTAATTATGATTTGAAACATAGCATTATCTCTTCTTACATATATTGTTGGTTAGGACTTAGGAGTAGCCAATTATATATCATTGGGAAGTCAGTTGTGTGAATTTATTAATAGTTTAATACTCTTTTGACATTAATGAGTAGTTAAGTATAGTAATTTATAGTGGCAAAAAAAAAAAGTATAGTAATTTATTATGGACCCCTAGCTGCCACCCCCAAACGCTCTCTTCTTTCTCCTCAATCCTATCTCTCTCAGCCAAGTATTTCTAAGGGTGGGGGTGGTGGCTCCTGGCTCCTGGCTCCTACCCCCGCCTCTCCCTTCTCTTGATATACTCTCCTCCCTCTTTGTGAGAGTTTTTTCATCTCTTCATGTGAGAGTTTTTTCATCTCAAAACAGGAGAGCTTTTCCGATCACTCTGGTTTGATTTGTCCGTAGCGTTGTGCGTGATCTACGCGTTGTGCAGTGTTAGATCCTACTTTAGCGACTCTTAGGTGCTCTTTGGAGCTCTTTCTTCCTGTAGACAAGAAAATTTTAGTGATACAAAAATCACTAAGAAGTTGGTTAAGGTCAGTAGTTCAGAGTTTGACCATTTGACCAGTCAAAGAGGACAGTGGAAGTTGTGGGTCCCACACAAGGATACGTGGTACGTGACTCATCAAAGTAAAGCGGGCTACCAAAGATGACATGTGTCGACATCTGGGAAGCCCATCAATCAAATAAAGTCAAATTCTAAATTAAGGAATAAATTGTCCTTAATTAGTTAATTGCCTAAATTAATGGCATTGATTGGCCAAATCTTCTCGATCAATGACATGCTTCTAGTTCAGAAGAAGGACTCCAGACTTTTGGCAAAAACTCAGACAAACTCTCTGACCAAAAGACAAACACCTAAACACTCATAGACTCAAAGTTCTTCATCAAGCTCGTCAAGAATCAACAAGCACAATACACATGTGCCGATTCTTTCACCACGAAAGCTAAAGAACCATTACCACGTGACACACCTCATGGTCAAAGATTAATCAAGATCAAGCCTCAATGGCCCTTGATCAAATTTCAACCGTTCAAGAAGACTTGAAGATTCAACTGTTCGATTTAAGAACAAATGTTCATCACCCTTAGATCAAGCACAACTTTGGAGATCGAATCAGAGGAATATTCTTGTAAAGAATACACACACAGAGATTGTAACTCCCAAAATCATAAATACAAATATCAAATATTTGGTACACTTTTTCTTGTCTTATTTAATTTGCAAGAAAATTGTGTTTACACTTCTAGTTTGGCTTTGGTTCTTGTCACATGGTGTAGGGATGTCATTCTGCTTGCCGGTACTGGTCTTACCGGTTACTACTGCCCGATCCGCCACCTTAGTCTACTGTCATACTCGATTTAGTGATGTTGGTTGGATTGTGGACCCAAACGTGACTAGTTCGCTAATTTCTACGGTGTCTTGCTGGCTTCGTTTGAAGGCTGTAGTGTCTGCTCGATGCTGACGTTACGAGATCGAGCTCTTATTCTGTTGTAAACGTTTAGCTTTTTGGCCCTATTTTTGTAAGACTTCTTGCCAAGGAGTGAAATTTTGCTGAAATTTTCCTTTTGTTGAGGTCCTGAAATTTTAATACACAACCAACAAAAATTCGTTAAGATTTCGTCAATTTCGCCGAAATTTCAATATTTTTGCCGAAATTCACGAAATTTCGGCAAAATTTTCGGCGGGTGGGATTTCTGGGAAGTTTATGGGTTTTGGCAGATCGAGGGAGAAAGAGAAGGACTGGGTTTTGGGAGGAACTGAGGCCATGGAAGGAGGAAGAGAGGAGGGGCTGGGTTTTCGGCGGCAGGGGGCCAGATGAGGGAGAAAGAGATTAGGGTCGGCTGGTCACTGGTGGTCGGCGTTGGTGAGCTGGGTTGGTGGTCAGCGCTTGTGAGAGAGAAAAATAGAGGAATAAGAGAGAGAGGTGATAGCAGAATTGAGATGTTGAAGATGAAGCTGATGAAGAACAAAATGAATACAGATAAGTCGAGAGAAAACATAAAGAAAGGAAAAGTGTTTGATCTATTTCATCACACAGTGTTCTGTTCGTAACAAGTAAAGAAAAGGAAATTGCTTATCTTATATCAAGAAGTTGACAGCAAACTCATGGTAGGCCCCACAAGTGTTGTGCATGTAGGCCAATTTTTTAGATGTTCCAATTCATCACACCATCAAATGGATCTTCATATGTTTTTATATTTTGTTTAATTTCATTTTTTCTGAAACTTCCCAAATCAGTGTTAAGTTATATGCACATAACTAAGCTAACATAAAATGGCATATTCTAAAAAAATGGCATATCCAAATAGAAATTATGCTATGAATCTGTCTTCCACAGAAGAATAAATCCGAGAGTTATTTTGGAGATGTAACGATTCATATATCAAATTACCTATGAATAGAGATTAGTAATATATTAATCAGTACAAAAAACGTTGTATAAGTATTTTATTAATTTTCTTAATTAATATAAGCCTACTGTTATAAAACGAATTGAACCACTACAAGTAACTTGTAATTTTTTTATTTTTTTACATTTTGTCATGTACTTTGTTTTCTAATAAAATATACTAACATGATTAGATGTGGACCGAATCACAAATTAATTATGAACAAAAGTAGAGTATGATGATTTTTTCTTGTATGGAATATAGATAGAGTATGGTCCATATTGTATGGACAAATTATACAAATTATAATTTAGAGTATTGGCAAATTATACAAATTATAGAGTATGGACAAATTATGTATGTCTTTGCAAATTATACAATTAGTCCATGAACAATTAAACATCATTTGTTATTAATTATGTTTGTTTTTGCAAATTATACAAATTATAGAGTATGAACAAAATTATACAAATTATACCCTCTTAATATTAATGTAATATAAATTATACAAAATCTTCAATTAGTCCATAAACAATTAAACAATTGTACAATTGAGATATTTGTTCAATAAAATTTATGTAATTATTAATTAGTGAAACATTTTTTTAACAGTATTTAGCTCCAACGGTTATTATATTCATCACATATCACATGAAACCTACCATATAATTTGGTATCTTCAATGTTTTTTTATCAATGTAGGAAATAATATGTTAAATAAACATATGGTAAAGTTTCATTCAAAATTTCCGTCTAATTTTTGTCGAAATTTAAAAATCTTCGAAATTTCCGTCGAAATTTTCATCGAAATTTCCTCGAAATCCGAAATTTTATTCCTTGCTTCTTGCCATAATTTTCTATTTTCTATGTCTTTTTGGTTGTTTTAATGCAATGTTGTTGCTTTCTAAAAAAAAATAAAAAATAAAAAACTCTTTTGACATTTATTTGTAAATAAGTATAGAACAATTGTAGATGGTACCTTTTGGTAACAATGATTTGGTGCCAACAATTTGTTTTTATTTTTCCCTATTTTGACATGTATTCATTTAGGTAATTAATGGAAAAGCTAGATGGACCAACTAACAGACCGGGGCTGAAAGCCCATTCAAAATCATCGATTGATGTGGGGCCCAAGAGGGAGTTTGTTGGGCCTGACATACATTAACAAAGAATTGGGCCTGTGCTTTGTGTGGATAAGTGAACCTGCAGCTAACGCCAAAGCGCGAAGAAAGGAGTCGAGGAGAAAGGAAGAAGGCATCGATATTATAGTAGCAAAAAGGGGCAAGCCAAAGGGACGCTTCGGACAGCCACAACCAGCAGCAGCATCATCATAAATTCATAATGATGCAAGATTGGCAATGTCATGACGAAATGGGCTCAGAATCAGAATTCCGTCGAGAACCAGAGCACATCACAACAACACCTTAAACGTAATGTCTCCTCCTCTCCTCTCTTTAGATGTTCCTGATGATTGGGCTCCCTCTCACCCTTCACATTCTGTTTTCTCTTCTCCTATAAATTACTGTAAGTTGCCTGCATAACCCATCTCTTGCTTTCTTGCGATTCATAGGCTTTCCTTGTACTGTTTTTCTGCTTATAAAATGTTATTATGGTTTATTTTTTATTTTTTATTTTTTTGGGTTAGTTAAATGGTATGTGCTGGTGTGCAGAAAACCCAGTTTTGTTTTGGGTTGTTTTTCTATTTTTTTTCTGGGTTAATTAAATGGTTTGTGCTGATGTGCAGAAAACCCACGTTAGACAATATGATTTGTGTTACAATTGTGTTTATGGTTCGTTTTTTATCCCACCCCCAACGAGCAGACTGCTGCTGTTATTGATGGGAAGTCTCTTGCGGATGAAATGAGGTCAAGAATAGGTAGTGAGGTGAGGAGAATGAAAGAGTGCATTGGAGTGATGCCTGGGTTTGCTGTAATAATGTAATTATAGTGGGTCAGAGAAGGGACTCTCAAAGTTATGTCCGTAAAAAGATAATGGCTTGTAAAGAAGTTGGAATCAAGTCAATGGTTGCTCAGCTGCCTGATCATTGTACAAAAGATCAACTTCTTAGCACCTTGTCAAATTTTGATGCGGACCCCTCTGTTCATGGTTTTCTCGTGCAACTTCCTCTACCACAAGTAATTTCTTAATCTGTGCTTATGCTTCTTTAACCTTTATTATATATGCATATGCTGCTCTGAAAGTAAAGGGTGAGAATAGAACTAGACTAGAATTGAAGTCACACATTGTTTTCAAATGCTCCATCTAATATTGGCTTTTATATAAGTTATGTTCTAACGCTTCTAAAGAATGTCAGAATCTGCCGTGTGATAGGTTTCCATCTAGCAATGAACTGATGTTGTAATTTAAAATAACTCATAACACTTTATGCCTTGAACAGGTGACATAAAGAGACTCTTCATGTGTAAATTGCATTCATTAAATGAAAAAAGACTCTTCATGTGGTGCTTGGAACTTGGATGGACTGATTTAAAATACTTTGAACTTCTTGGCTCCTGCATTAATATTAAGTCAATTAACTTGGTCTGGTTTCAGATTATTGATGATTAGAACCAACCCTGAATCAACCTCACTCAATGGAATGCCCCAATATTGGGGATCTTCCTTGACTTGAGAGCCGGGTGGAGAGCACTTCTAAACCTAAATCTCTCCCACAATCAGTCACTGTTTTGGAAGCTTCCTGAATTTTTGGGTTTCAAACTTTGAAGATTTATTTGTCTAAGATCCATTTGGATTTGGGGTTTTAAATTGGTTTTCATTTAATTAAATTATGTTTCTGTTTTTTTTTTAATCAATTAAATGCTTGGATCAATTGGGATTATGTCCTCAAAGTATCACTTTTCTAATGGTTGCTGCTTTAAGAAAATAAAAATTGAAGAATAAAGCTTGGATTTGGTGTCTTTTAGGGATTTCATTAAAAAGGAAAAAATTGCTTATCGTTATTCTTTTATATTTGTTGAAGCTAGATGTCGGATTTGGGCCTCCTTTAGGGCAGAGAACCATTTTCCATATTGAAATTTCTGCCAATTATTTTCTGTAATACAAAGATCGGATTTGAGGGTTTTTGTGTCTTTTCTCCCCTCCTGAACATCTCCACTGTTTTGAGTAATTTGAAGTTTCAAATTCTTCTTGTTTGTGTTAGAGGACTTTGAATTGTTTTATATTTTTTACTTTTTAATCATTTTTTTTCCCTGCTGCACATTTTAATTGGGGATGGTTTCCTTAAAATCTCTGCCTTGTTGCTATGTATTATTTTTTTTTTTTCCAAATTTTTTTATGTGAGTAAAATGGTATCTGGAATGTATGAACCCAACCATTTCAAAGTTCGGGTCAGTTTGGGTTTGCAGGGGCCCATGGGTTCGTTTTTCTTTACATCCCGAGCCGATACAGTTGAATTGGTTGAAAGAGGACCCCCACCCCAAACCCAAGACCTGAGACCTGACCCCGAACACTCTAGTGGATAGTTATTTCTCTAAGATCACATGTAAAGGCGACTGAATAGTTGAGGTTTTGATGCATTATATGTCAGAACTTGCTGCTTTTGTATGGATGACTTGCAACAAACTGTCTGGGACAGCATTTGGATGAGGGAAAATGTTTTGATGTACTGATTCTAGAGAAAGATGTGGATGGCTTCCATCCACATAATATGGGAAGTCTTGCCATGAGAGGAAGGCAGCCTTTGTTGATTCCCTGCCCTCCAAAGGGTTGCATTGAGTTGTTGGTCAGGTCTGGATGCAGGACAGAAGCATAGGCTGCTGTCCAGCTGTAGTAATAGGGCAAAAACCACAGTAGAAAGGAAAATCCAGCAATAACAGTAGAAAAGAGAGAGAATAAAGCTATAAAATCAAAGTTGGAACATAGATAGATGAGTTCTAGGGTTTAGGAACGCAAAGAAACTCTCACATCAGAAATCTCTGAATAATATTATGCCAAAAACTGTCACCTAAACTAACTAGGAAAACATAAAGTAAAATTACCTTAAAGACCTAATGAAATAAGGAAACTAGACTCTAAATCCAGCTAGGAAATAAAAATTAAAAAGCTACTAAAAAATAATAATAAGTCTTGGAACCCTAGGAGATGCTCCTGCATCAGGTCTGGAGTGGAAATAATAGGGAAGAAAGCTGCCATGATTGGGAGAAGTAACATTGTTAGATTGCCCATATCATTGCTGTTGCAGGTAATAGTAATAGTATATTCTTTTTTCAAAAATGAAAAAGAAAAATTCAATCTCGAAACCTCTATCCAAAAAAGTAAAATTCAATTTGTGCGTTGCTAATGTATAAGCATGGTTTTCTTAAAATTGTTGTGCAGAGGCAGCATGCAACAGTCAGCATTGTACATGCGTTCACAAAGAACCCAGAAAATATCACCTGTGAAGCTGACATTGTGGTCACAGCTGCAGGAGTGCCTAATCTGGTCCGTCGAAATTGGCTAAAGCCTGGAGCAGTTGTTATCAACGTTGGGACCAATCCAGTTGAGGTAAATACTTGTCTCCTCCATGGGTTATATATATTATAATGTTAGAGAGGTCAAATAGATACAATGCTTATTGGTGGATACTGTAATTCAGCTGCCGCATCAGTTTGTAAAACTCATAGTAAAAGTAGCACGTTTCTTTGATTAACATTTGAAGTTGGGATTTCAACAACATAATGGCATTAAGTAATCACATAATTCACTTTTCATATTTGTAAATTACATATATGTATCAGCAGGATCCCTGCTGCGAGTGTGGTTACCGTCTCACAGGAGATGTTTGCTACGAAGAAGCAGTGCAAGTGGTATCAGCCTTTACCCCAGTGCCTGAGGAGTTGGACCAATGACAATTGCCATGCTCCTATCAAACACTCTTGACTCAGCAAATAGAGTATATGCCTTTACTTGAATTGTTATTTGTCCATTGTACCATAGTTTTTGCCATGATATTGTACGACTGGATTTCAGTAGTTTATTTTGCTTTCAAAACTTTTTTTGTTGGTGCTAGCTTTCAAAACTTTGATTGCAACTAATAAATGTGTATTTAGTTACTCAATGTGCAAGGGTGGGGGTTGCCCCACAAATGCCAGATGCCGAGTAGATTTTTCTACCTTCTGTTTAAGCAGCTGAGCCAGATGACTATTTTCAGTATTTTGTAGGGCAAGCTGATGTAACTATTTTGTAGGGCATAATAAGTGATTTCACTGATTGTCGGGTAAAAAGGTAATATACAAAGGATGTATAATACAACAACATTCTTTACCAACAACAATCGCATGCCCTGATAGTGAAGGAAGCAATCTGGATAACCAACCTCAGGAGTGACAACGAAAAAAATGAATAACATGGATACAATTTAATGCAACAGAAATTACTGATAGCATCTATCTGGCATGATGCTAAAATGCTTTCACTCTTCAACTTCAGTCACAGGTGCCACTGGCTCTACAACTGGAGGTATGCAATCCACCTTATAGCGCAGTACCTATATTCCAGCAAATAATAAAAAGATATAAATGTCAGGAGTTTAATATGGAGTGTACACGTGGCCAAAAAAAAAATATATATATGGAGTGTACACGGAACAATAAACAGTGGCCCAAAAATGGGAACCAAAAGATAAAAAGACAAGCACCTTCTAAAAAAAAGTGCCTAATTTTAAACACCCTACTTACCAAAAAAATTTGTCTAAACCCCCACCCATCTAGAAACTCTTTCAAAACCCCCTAAAATTTATAATCCTAAATTACCCTTCTGACGCATACTGACGCGCGCTGACGCATGCTGACGTCACTGTAACTGTATTTTGGTGAAACTGTTTTTTTTTTTTTTTTGGAATTGAAGTTTTTGCTAAAACTCAATATTTCACTAAAACTAAAATCAAACACTGAAATTGAATTTCATTACACTAAAACTGAATTTCAAAAATTCAGTTACACTAAAACTGAATTTCAAAAATTCAGTTACACTGAAACTGAATTTCAAGAATTCAATTACACTGAAACTGAATTTCAGAAATTCAGTTACACTAAATTGAAGAATTCAGTTATGAATTCACTTACTGAAACTGAATTAAGTGATGAAACAATTACACCTCGACTAAAATGCAATTACACCTTAATTAAAAAACAATTACACCTTTACTAAAACAATTGCAATTCACTAAAACAGTTACACCTTTACTGAATTCCGTTTCACTAAAAAGAACACAACAACCTTATCAAAAAAAAAAAAAAAAAACAACAATACAACAAGCATTGAGATGAGAGGAGTAGCCAACAATACAACGTCGTCCGATCACCTCACGCGCGACGAGTACACGACAGTCGCCACTGCCTCGATCTGTTTCAACCTGCAAATTTGATTCATCATATTTCAGAACCATAATTTCATTCAAAATTCATTTAAAACTCATGTTTCACGAACTGAAACTGTTTCATCAATAAATGTTTAAATGCTCCTTAGCCATCAATAAAAAGATGGCTAAGGAGCATTTAAATAACATTTTAATCTTTAATTAAATAAGCATGACATTTACTGCACCACCACCACCACAATCAACCAACCTGCAACAATTACCATACCAACAAACTTTCACACCCAGCTCTAAAGACCAACAAACTTTCACACCTAGCTCTAAAGACCAAAAGAATCTACATGATAAAAGACATAAATTTCACAATGAGAAAAACAAATTGCAGACATTTCCCCATTCGTTTAGTATGCAACAAAGAGCAGGAGGGGTAAAAAACGAAGAAAACTGAAGTCAAACTTTGACCTTATGGAAGTCAGTGATCATCATTGATTCCAAATATACGAACCTTGTGCATGTTTGGAAACTTTGCTACTACCAGCACAAAAACTGCAAGTGTGTTAAAGAACAGCATTGGATTTTGATAGTCTGTTGTGTGAGAGGCTATCAAATACCTGCCAAATGATGGATGGGTAAGAAAAATGAACAAAACCAGGTCTTAATCGCCACCACTTGCGGCGGAGCCGCCGCAGTGGCTGTGAGGTATCAATTTGGGGTTTTTTGATTCATTAACAATTGGACTAATCCAAACACATAGAATTGAAGAGCACAACGAGAAGAAGAAGATGGCTACCTGACTCGACGGAAATGGTCGCCGGAACATAGAGATCGCCGACAATGATGTCGCCGGCTTCTCTCCTTCGAAACGGCGGGCCTAGGGGTCGTCCAAATCTTCTGATGGCACCAGTGGACTCGGGACGACGAGAGGAAGCCATCCATGGCGGTCCGGCACCTCGTCGTCGCCGGAACTGGCAGATCTCCGGCGGGGAGCTCGGGTCTGCCTAGACCCGATCCGGTGTCGACGTTCAGTTTCGCGGAGAGTGGAGGGCAGGGAGAGGATGAGGGGGGAGAGGTGAGCGTGATGGGACTGGTATCGCCGGCAACCGTCGCCGGACGGCGGCGCACGCGCCGACGACAACCGCGGGGGAGAGAGAGAGAGAGAGAGAGAAAGCACGCACAGAGAGAGAAAATTCAGAAATGTGGGCTTGATATTTTTTTCGAGGGTTATAATTGGAAAAAAAAGGGTAAAACTGGAAAATTAAAAGATGGGTAGTCAAACTTGACTGGGTATTAGTTGACTAGGGGGTTTAGGAAAATATTAAGTGTAAGATTGGGGGTTATAGGAGAGGTAGATTTTGGGTGGAGGTTATGAAAGATTTTATCTCTAACTAGGGGGTTTATAATTATTAACATTCTTAAAAAAACGTGAATACAAATTGTCCCAAATCAGTTAGTAGTTTCCAGCCTCACATGTGCAGAAGTTACCCTATAAAAGAATATTTTGAAGTCGATACTTTTTTTAGGTAAAAGAAATCAAGAGACTTTAATAACACAGACTTTTGTAGGTAAATCAAGAGATTTTAATAATACAAGAACCCACACATGACAAGAAATACTAAACTTAATTGGTCAAAATTAAACAATATACAAAACTTGAAACAGAAACACACAAATTACTCAAAGAGAACAAAACCCAAAGATCAAACCTAAGAAAATTAATAAAAGAAATTCATAAGCAACATATATCAAAACAAATTAAAATTGCAGTATATAAACAAAAAATTTAGATCAAACTCAAGATCAAGATTACCAAACCAACACCAATTCCCCAATCTGACGATCTCCTCCACACCAACACCAAAACCACAATCACCAGCGCAATCAAAGTCGTCTCGATTACCACCACCGTGTTCGTCACCGAGCCACTGAACGAAACCCAACGCCAACTCCAGCATCTGCACCAAATCTCTCTCTCTCTCTCTCTCTCTCTCTCTCTCTCTTAGCTCCGTGAAGTGAATAGCTTGGTGCAAAGCTACAGAGCTACGCAGCTATGGAACTATGGAGCTCTCTCTGTCTCTCTTTGGGATTCGATAGCAAGGTTGGTGAACAAGATTGAGAAATGATACGACCCAATTTAAAAGAGTTCGCAATTTCGTCAAAACCATTTTAACAAACTTCAACTTTCATCAGACATGGGCTAAAGGGTAAATCTGTCAATAATAAGGCCCAAAAGAACAGGCTGTTAGTTTGTGACCTATTCTGAAAATTAACTCTATTAATTAGTAGCCAACCTAAAAATTATATGGTCTTACTGGTTTTCTAAAAAATTATTAGGATTAGGTATTTAACCCAAATTTTCTCAAATACTAAACTTACTTGGTCAGACTCATAACTCGGTAAGGTAAAATGAGCTGTGTTATAACCACCAATGCCCTAGTGCAATTGCAAGAAAAAAAATAAGTTAAAGGAACCAGAAGAAAGAGAAAAGACAAAGAAAAAACAAAGAAAAAAAAAAAGGTTGAAAATGAGAATAAATTCAAAAACATTGTTCAACCAAGCCATCGAAGTTCAACTTACAGATTTTTCCCCAAAAGGATTTGTATACTCAACACTAAATCCAATATCCTGATCACAGAACATAAATCTCAATAAGGGATTTATATTGTCATAAATTTTGCATAAAAGCATACAAGTTATTTTAACAGTTGGGACACTTATTTATAATCTTCTGCATCACATCTCGTTATTAGAGGGTTCGACTCAATGATGCAAGGAAATTTACAATTAAGAAATTCTAAAATGTAAGCTAGTGAGGTACCAATCTCATTCCATACCATTAAGAAATTCTCAAGTGTAAGCTAGTGATGCTGATTTGATTTACTCTACCAATCTCATTCCACACAAATGAGGTAGAAAATAAAATAGCATGAGGCAACAAATATAGAACTAAAATAAACAAAGGTCAAATATCATGAGGCCAGGAGCACGCACATTAAAGATGTAAGTCCTACTCTATATGTATACAAAGCATAAAGTGTCAGTCATTAAAAAAAATAAAAAATACTTTGTCAAAATAGCATATTGCATTTTACAAATGGAAGAAGATGGCATATTTAACTGTGAACAACAGTGACGGTTTAGAAACAATACCAAGTTTATCTTCCCTTGTACAAGCGAAAAATCCCATGCGATATATGAATTTATCGAGTCCACAGACAACAAAATCTATAAGAGTAATGAAATTACAAAATTCCATAAATTGGAGCAGCAATACACAATAATCTAGAACCTAATGACACAGAAATTAAGTAAGATAAGTGCAGGATTGTTTCTAAACCAACCCACCATCCACAGTTAAATATACTACTATGACATGAATTACCACACAGATTGTGCACAAAAAGAAGAATGCCATTCCTACATTTACAATCGAAGTGAAATGGCATTCAGTTCAGAATTTTGTACTGCATGCTACTCTTATAACAAACTGTCCATCGTATCTGATGGCCAGAGGAAAAAAAAACCAAAAAAAGATAAACTGTCCATCTTATTTACATTGCAAAACATGTAGATTACAAGAGTAATATAATCGAACCATTTCACAATGGGAGAAATGCAACAATCAATTGCCCCAAACCAAGTGACAGATATTCTTGCTAGCAACTGCATTGACGACATTGTTACTCTGTGTTCTAAGCATCTCCTCTTGTGCACCGACATCACTGTCCTAGTTAAAAATGAGAATAACTTGTCTGTCCTTGTGATAGGGACATGCTGGTGTCACTAAGAGAGAAGAAGGAGAGGAGAGAGAGAGAAAGGGAGAGGGAGAGAGAGAGAGAGAGAGTGAGAGAGAGAGAGAGAGAGAGAGAGGATGGGGATACCAGCTGTTGGTATCCCCGTGTCATGTAAGTTCCTCTCGTTAAAAATATATGATTAAATTTGAGTGGATACAACAACAAAGGGTTCTCTGTTCATTTGACTTCAAAATTGAAGTCAGCCTAAAATCAACTACATGCAAACAAATTCAAATTGTGCTCATAACAGCAATTTAGAGTTTATTTGTCCTCCAAGCACATCTGAAAGTAGATACTAGACATTGTGCACGTCTGAAAGGATTTAAAATGCATTTTTTATTTGACAGTTCTTACGAAAAAAAGTGACACTAGATTCCAACATCTACACAATCTTACCCTTGTGAGTCATGCTATCTATAGTTAATCCCAATACCTTGTGCACAAAAACTTGCTACATTCAAGCCTTAGAGTTTAATTTTCAGTACAATCATTTATAGCAGTGTTATATACAGGGCCAGTCCAAGAAACTAGGAGGCCCTAGGGGAAAATCAAAGTTGAGGCCTTTGTATAAACAAAAAAAATTAATAATAAAAAATTATTGGACAAAAATTTACCACCCAAACAATCTTTTACAAATATCTCTAACAAATTTTCTGATAAATAAAATATAATTAAACAAAAAAAACAAGAGCAAAAAAGAGAAAGAGAGAGAAGACATGGAAAGAGATAAGAGAGTGAGAGAAATGACAAGAAAAACTAGTGAAAAAAAAGTTAAATGTTACTTTGATATAATAAGCCTTATTTTAAAGAAAAAGACACATTTATAACAAAAAAAATTGGGCTACTTTATTTTAAAAAGAGAGAACCATCTATTTGAAGAAGGAGGAGTCCAAATATGGGCTTAAAAACAAGAAAACAAGTGATGATTGAGTCCATACAAGAAAATAAATAAAAAAGACCTTTTATTTTTTAGTGGGTTTAAAAATTAGTGGACCAAAATGAGGCCCTATACTTGCCAGGGCCCTCCGCCCAGCCCGCCTGCCCTCCGGGTCAACCCTAGTTGTATATGAACAGAACCATAGCCGAAGAGTCTTCATGGAACAATTCATCCCCAAAAAACTTTTCAAGCATTTTCTATAAAACAATAAAGAGTCATCAAAATCGACAATTAATGGATTCCAACATCTATACAATCTTACCTAATGAGTCATGCATCTATAGTTAATCCCAAGACCATGTGCAGAGCCAAAGTGTTGATCAACAACTGAAACTAGGATCCAAACAATTTTGACAACCTATTTTATTTTTCCTACTTTTAACAACCCATTTTTAAACACAGAAAAAGGGCATAGCAGCACTCTCAAAATGAACCATTATTCCAGCTCATGGTATGTATCTAATGTCTGCTTGCAAGTCTCACCCAAGGAGTGTAATTTCGATTTCGGAGAAATTTTCGATGGAAATTTCGACGGAAATTTTCGTGGAAATTTCGATTAAAATTTTGATTTCGATAAAATTAAACAAAAACGACGGAAATTACTATCAAAATATGGAAATTTTGAATGAAACTTGACCATATGTTTATTTAACATATTATCTACTACATAGATAAAAAATATTGAAAAAACCAAATTATATAGTAGGTTTCATGTGATATAAGATGAATATAATGCGCGCTGGATGCAAATACTATTAGAAAAATGGGTCACTGATTAATAATTATATAAATAACACCTCATACCCTAAACCCTAAACTATATACCCTTTATATACCATATACCATGTAAGGCTATACCCTCTATATACCCTATAAGGCGATACTCTCTATATACCCTATACCGTATATTATTAAATTTACTCAACCCTACCTTCTAAACCATAAACCATCAACAATAAATCACTCCCTAAACCCTAAATTATATTAAACTTATATACTTACAAACTTATATAAAATTATAAACTTAAATACTCCATAGTGATATTTAGTTTATAAACTGATATAAAATTACTAAACCCATATTATAGTTTTTCTAAAAAAAAAAAAACATATTATAGTTTATATTGTTTTAAACTTTTAATTAGGTTTTATTACATTTTTAATACCCTAATGTCTGACAAAAAAACATATTTATAGGTAGGCACAAAAATGAAAGAACTGGTTCTTTTTCATCCAAACTTAATTTTTTTTTTTTGGTGCCACTTAATACCCATTTCTTAGCATCCAAATTTTTTAAAACTTCTCATTTATAAAGCACGAGTATTAAACTCCGTATAGCCTCAACCACATTAGCAACCAAAATCCTCACACCTTACAACTTAATTTAGGGACCACCGTTTTGTTGTTTCCTTTTGTCACTGCAGGAAATTTTGCTTCACCCTTTTGAAAAAAAAAAAAAAAAAGGGTTATATGGGTTTGGTTGTAACGACCCGACCCAAAATCCACTAGAAATTTAAATTTTTATTTAACTATGGTTTAAAGAGGTTTTTAAAGGATGTGGAATTTTATTTTAAAGATTTTGAAATTTATTTGGAAAATAAAAAGGGTTTTGATTTAAATTTTTATTTATTTATTTTTAATTTGGACTTGACCCAAAGTTGACTTTTAAAATAAATGGGCTTTCAATTTTGACTTTGGGTCCGTTTGATAGGTTTCGAGCCCACGATTTCGTAGACACGTAGCACGCGTCGATCCGAGTTACGGTTTAAGAGATATGGGCGTTTAAAGCGAGGGCAATTTTGTAAATTGACAAATTGGGTTTTAAAAAAATTTAAATCAGATTTTTTTTTAGGGAGTCTCTCCCTCTCTCTAGAACATTCTCCCTCTCCCTTTATTACTCTCTCCCCCCTGGCACTCTCTCCCTCTCCACTTCCGCACCCCTCCCATGCGCGCACCACCCAGCCACCATCGCTCCCCATCACCGGCCACCCCTGCCAGCCACTGGCTCCGGCGAGCACCCCCCAGGCGCCAACCATCTTCCCGAGCCCACTCTTTCTCTCTCTCTTTTTTCTCTTCTCTCTCTTCCCCTTCTCGGCGCGTGACACCACCAGGCCGGACCATCCTCTCCGGCGAGTTTCCCGACGACCCAAGGCCACCGGTGAGTTCCCCTCGTGTCGGCCGTCCTCACCCGTGCCTCTCTTCGCCGGCCCACCGTCCCTGTGCGCAAGAAATCGCTGGAGCAAACTAGCTCCACCGTCTGATGAGATGCTCACCTATTTCTCTATGATCCATTGGGTATTTGGGGCTAGTTATTGGGTCATGGCCTTAGCTTTGGTCTGTTAGCACAGCTATATGTAAATAATGAGTCTTTTAGGGGTCTAGAAGTTGCTGTTGCCACCTATGCTCTAGAGTATTCCATTTGCTAGTCTTATCGGACAGCTGTCCTTCCCTATCTTTATCTATATAGTATGGAGTCATCATTGTAAGGACCTAGGCAATTTTACAATGAGAATTATCTTAGTGGCTGATGTCCAGTAAATCATCTTTTTATTCCTCATTTCTTCTATATTTTATGCTATTTATCTTTATTTGACTGCTGTACCCATCATTGGTATCAGAGCCTAGACCATGGGTCCTCCCAAAAAGCTTACAGGTCCCCAGGAGCCAGCTGCAGTGGAGGTCGACTTGGACGTTCAAAAACAACACTTGAATACCAAATTGACTGCCCTCCAGGAGGCGATTTCTTCTTTAACTAGCCAAAATGATGATTTTAAGGCCACCATGAAAAATGAGTTTCTTCTTTTCCAGAAATCCTTCTTGGAAGAACTCCGTCAACTTAAAGTTGGTCCCAAATCGCCCATTCTTCCTACAAATCCCACCACTCTTCCTGTTTTCGGCACTCTCCCGACTCGCGTTCAGATCCCATCCACCTCCACTAGCCACACCGCTCCTACTGGCCTTGGTCACCTATCGTTCGACCCCTCAGCTCCTTCTCCCAGCCACACTCTCCCACCCTCCACCTTTCCACCTGCTGCTTCTGATCCTCCTCACTTCTTACCCACTTCTCACTTTCCACCTCCCGACCCATTTTCCCATAACACCGTTCCTACCCATCCTCCTCCTTTTTATGCATCTACTTCGATGCGGCCGTTAAAGCTTGATTTATCCCGTTTTGGGGGCGAAGACCCGTTGGCTTGGGTCGCTAATGCTGAACGATTTTTTCGTTTCCACCATGTTCCCGACGACCAAAAGGTCTCGATTGCCTCATTACATATGGACGGCGATGCTCTTGGTTGGATGAACTGGTTTGAGTCACGTTACCCTTCTCATGACTGGCACAATTTCACTGCGATGCTCTATCAGCGTTTTGGGGCAAGAGATTCGTTGGATCTGAACGCTGCACTTGCCAAATCGGTTCAACTCGGCACGGTGGAGGAGTATGTTGGCGAGTTCCTCCGCCTGGCTTGCCGTGCCCCATTATGGTCTGATGATCTCTTATTGGGATGCTTTGTTGGTGGGCTCAAAGACGAGTTGCGGCATGAGGTCAAATCCTTTCGGCCCACTACGTTGCAATCTGCTATTGAGCTCGCCCGTATTCAGGAGGCTAAGGTGTCAGCCCAATCTTTTGGTAGGCGGGGATCTAACCGAGGCCAAATGGATCTGGTCGGGAGGCCTGCATTTGGTTCTTATTCACCCTCACCTACTGTGCGACCCATCATCACCCAACCCACTACACCTCGTGGACCACTTTCCACTTTACCAACAACCACCAGACCAACCTCATCTCCCGTTGCCTTACCATCAACCATTCGCTCTTCCCCTAACATTCCTCCTAGCAGTTCCTCCACTACTTCCTTGCGACGCCTCACCCCCGCCGAAATCCAAGACCGACGAACTCGCAACCTATGTTTCCACTGTGATGCACCGTATCGACCAGGTCATCGTTGCACCACCCTTCCCCAATTGTTATTGATTGAAGGTGGGGAAGATGATGGTGAGGAAGATGTTTTTCATGATGTCAGTGAACTGGTGCAAGAGGAATCGATCCAACTCGGAGACCCATCAATTTCGATTCATGTCTTGGCCGGGGGGCAAAGACCGCATACTATGCGCATGCTTGGCGCTATCAACGGTGTCCCGGTTAGTATCTTGGTCGATTCCGGGGCTAGTCATAATTTCTTGAACCCTGGGATTGCCAAACGAATTGGTTGTCCTATAACCCATGATACTGCGCTCCAAGTTCTGGTTGCTGACGGTGTAAGGCTAGCTACTAAGGGTATGGTTGAGGGGGTGGCCTTGACTATCCAAGCCCAGCAATTTTTCATGGATTTTTTTCTTCTGGCTGTGGCAGGGTGTGATGTGATTTTGGGAGCTTGTTGGTTAGCGACATTGGGGGACATTAAATGGAATTTTGACACTTTGTCTATGAGCTTCTTACATCGGGGTCAAATGTGTCGTCTTTTGGGGGAGGATGTTGGAGATACTGAACTCATTGCAGGGAATGCTATGCGCAGGGTTCTACATACTGAGAAATTTGGACTTATGGCTCAATTAATGTTAGTCTCTGATGATTCTTCTAGTGGGAATGATTTGTTATTAGACCCTCAACTTCAGTCATTATTAGCTGCCTATCCGGACTTGTTTGAAGTTCCTTCATCGCTTCCACCGCAAAGAGCTCATGATCACAAGATTCCTTTGCTTCCAGGTACCCTCCCTACTAACGTCCGACCCTATCGTTATCCTTATTTTCAAAAAACTGAGATTGAAAAAATTGTCCGCGAAATGTTGCAAAGTGGTGTCATTCGGCCCAGCTCCAGTCCTTTCTCTTCACCAGTGTTGTTAGTTCGAAAAAAAGATGGTAGCTGGAGGATGTGTGTTGATTATCGGTCCTTGAATGCCGCCACTATTAAGGACCGGTTTCCTATTCCGGTTATTGACGAGCTCATTGATGAACTTAGAGGAGCTATCATCTTTTCTAAATTGGACTTACGCTCGGGGTACCACAAGATTCGGATGCACGAGTCTGATGTCGAAAAAACAGCATTCAGAACGCATGATGGGCACTATGAATTTCTTGTAATGCCGTTCGGGCTCACCAACCTTTCAATCATTAATGAACGATATCTTTCGCCCCCTTTTGCGTCGATTTGTGTTGGTGTTTTTCGATGACATCTTAATTTACAGTAGTTCCATGACAGATCATTTGCAGCATCTCACAGAGGTTTTCACTATTCTTAGACAACATAGCCTGAAGGTGAAGCGCAGTAAATGCCATTTTGGAACCTCTGCGGTCGAGTACTTAGGGCATGTCATATCAGCTCAAGGCCTGGCTGTCGACCCAACCAAAATTGACAGCATCAAAGATTGGCCTAAGCCTAGGACTTTGAAGGGGCTACGTGGTTTTTTGGGTCTCTCGGGCTATTACCGGAAATTTGTTAGGCATTATGGAATGATATCTCGACCCCTCACTGACATGTTGAAAAAGGGTCAATTCCTTTGGACTTCAGCATCTGAACATGCCTTTGATGCTTTAAAACTGGCTTTAACACATACTCCAGTTCTTGCCTTGCCAAATTTTTCTAAACCATTCTCTGTGGAATGTGATGCTTCAGGGGGAGGCTTAGGAGCTGTTCTCACACAGGATGGGCACCCCATTGCTTACCTAAGCAAAGCTCTATCTGGAAAAAATTTATCTCTCTCAGTCTATGACAAGGAGATGATGGCTATTGTATTCGCAGTGCAAAAATGGCGACCTTATTTATTTGGGCAGCCCTTCAAAATTGTTACCGATCATAAAGCCATTAGCTACTTTCTCAATCAACGGATCTCTACTCCCCATCAGCAACGGTGGTTGCTTAAATTACTTGGTTATAATTATACTTTGGAGTACAGGGCTGGCCCTCAAAACCAAGTACCAGATGCACTCTCTCGACGATCTGAACTCTTATCTCTCATGGGTTTGTCTACTCCCATTTTTGATGGCATTCAAGACATTCATAAGGCTTGTGAGGCTGATGTCGAATGTCGTACAATTATGAGTGCATTACAGAAGGGTTTGCCTTCGAAGAAGGGGTTTACTCTCAACAACAATTTATTGCTTTATAGAGGCAGAGTGTTTGTGCCATCATCACCTTGGCGGCAGAAGTTACTAATTGAATTCCATTCCTCCCCTGCCGCTGGCCACTCTGGTTTTTTGCGAACTTATAAACGTATCTCTCGTAATTTTCTTTGGCCGGGACTTCGCAAGGCTGTTAAGACATTTGTGGCTGAATGCTCTATATGCCAACGCCAGAATTATGAAGCCATTAATCCTCCAGGTTTACTCAATCCTTTACCAATTCCGATGGGTGCTTGGATGGATATCTCCATGGATTTCATAGAGGGACTACCTATGTCTGCTTCAAAAAATGTCATATTGGTGGTTGTTGATCGATTGACAAAGTATGGCCACTTCCTACCATTGACCCATCCTTATACAGCAGCCCAAGTAGCAGACTTATTTGTCAAGGATGTGTTCCGCTTACATGGGATGCCTCGCTCCATCGTGAGTGATCGGGATCCGGTCTTCCTTAGTCTGTTTTGGGAAGCTTTCTTTAAAGCTCAGGGGACCCAGCTTTGCAGAAGTTCAGCCTACCATCCTCAGACAGATGGTCAAACAGAGGTACTTAATCGTACGTTGGAACATTATTTGAGATGTTTTGCAGGTGACAAGCCTTCTGGATGGGTTAAGTGGCTCCCATGGGCCGAGTGGTGGTATAACACCACCTTCCAATCAGCCATTAAAATGACGCCATTTCAAGCCCTTTATGGTTATCAGCCACCTCTAATTACTGCATACCTCCCTGGTTCTACTAATGTTGATATGGTGGATTTGGCTTTGCAAGATCGTGATCAAGCATTAGATCTTTTGAAAACCAACTTGCAGGTTGCTCAAGCTCGTATGAAATCTTATGCTAATAAAAATCGTACTGAGCGCTCCTTTGAAGTTGGTGATTGGGTTTATCTTCGTCTGCAACCATACCGACAGCAATCCTTAGGTCGCCGACACTGCCACAAGCTGTCCCCTCGTTTCTATGGCCCTTACCAGGTTCTTAACAAGGTTGGCACTGTTGCTTATAAGCTTGCTCTTCCTCCTAATTCTAAAGTCCACCCAGTGTTTCATGTTTCCTTACTAAAGAAGAAATTGGGTACGGCTGCTGAGGTGTCTACAGTTTTGCCTTCTCTTTCGGGTGACGGGCGGCTTCATTGGGTGCCAGAACAAATCTTACAGCGGGGGCTAGTAAAGTGGCGTAACTTGCCTGTTGTTCGTTTACTTATTAAATGGACTGGTCTCCCTGTTGAAGACGCCACTTGGGAAGATGCCGAAGATATCAGGAACTGTTTTCCCCACTTCTCCTTGGCCTGAGGACATGCCTTGTTTTTACGGAGGGGGAATTGATGAGATGCTCACCTATTTCTCTATGATCCATTGGGTATTTGGGGCTAGTTATTGGGTCATGGCCTTAGCTTTGGTCTGTTAGCACAGCTATATGTAAATAATGAGTCTTTTAGGGGTCTAGAAGTTGCTGTTGCCACCTATGCTCTAGAGTATTCCATTTGCTAGTCTTATCGGACAGCTGTCCTTCCCTATCTTTATCTATATAGTATGGAGTCATCATTGTAAGGACCTAGGCAATTTTACAATGAGAATTATCTTAGTGGCTGATGTCCAGTAAACCATCTTTTTATTCCTCATTTCTTCTATATTTTATGCTATTTATCTTTATTTGACTGCTGTACCCATCACCGTCGGCCATTTTGCCGATTTCAGCCACCTCCGACCTCCGATCGACTTGGTTTTTGGTGGGTTTTTCTCCCCTCACCGTGGGCTTTGATTCCCCTAAGGTATTGCTTGTCAATTCTGGGTATTTTGTGAAGTATGATTTTGGGGTTTAGAACCAATTTCGGGTTCCCTTTGGAATTCGAAATTTGGTAGGTGTTCTTGTCGGATTTTGGGCAATTCCCACCCTTTTGAACCTCCAATTGTTGTTTAGGATGAGAAATTTAAAGAATTTTGGGATTTGGTTGATTTTCAGGTTCACTGCGACTGCCACCTTGATTGTCGCCGTTTGTGGTGGTGGGTTGAGTGGGTTCCCTTACTATTCAGACTCCCCGGGACTCCCAGAGACAAAATCCAAGTTCCGTTGTGTTTTGGGTGAGTATTGGTGTGTTAGTTGGAGCTAGGCAGCCACCGTGTGTGGTGGTTATCACCCAAATCGACTGTTCAATGACCAAATTAATATTATTTGTGAACCTTGGAATTAGATTGTAATGCATTGTTTTTATGGACAGATTATGCATATCCTAAAGACAACAATTCGTGGCCGATCAATTAACGAAAACTTAAGCCGTGTCACGGTGGTTATCGGACGCGAGAAATGTATAATTGGTATCTGAGTATTTTGCAATGTTTTTTGGTGTGTATTGAATTGGAGTTAGGTTGATGGTTTGCTATTGGCGGTTATTTGTGAATTTAGGATGTTTGGAAAGCTCGATTATGTGATTGGTCAGTTGCCGAACGTGGAATCGAATTAACAAGGTGGTTTAGATAGTTACTTGGTGATGATTTGTTTATATCGCTTACATTGATCTTGGAGTTGTATCGATAATTGGGTGACTTAGTAATCGCGTTTGTTTGGTATTCAATTAAGTTAACTTGGGACAAACTCTAGACTTTCGGATAAGTCATAGGGGCACTTAGATTTTTCTTCATTCAATTTCAATCGACACTCGTATTCTCGACTATTAAAGTTAGTGATACTTTTGTGTTAGGTGGATGGAGCTTCGTCTTTTGGCTATTTCTAGTGACAAACAATAAGGGAATCGTGAAATGGGAACGTATTTCTGGAAAGGATTAGACATTGATCGGTTAAACTGTGAGTGGACCTTTGTTTCTTTAAATGATTTATAAAATTCATGCTTTATATTGGCTATTTGAGTTTTAATTGAGAAATAGTAAATTCGAGTGGACTTTTAGTTTCCTAAAGAATCTATGAAAATTTCATCATGCTTAATATCTTAAATTGATTTTGGATTTAATATATAGCGATAGATTTCAGTTTTCAAATGCTTTCATAAATAAGTTTGAAACATGGATTTACAAGTTGGTTTTTCTGAGTTGTTGGATCTTGGAAAGGAAATCTAGTTCCTTATTTTATACATATGGTTTGTTTAATATTTTGGGTATTATCGAAAGTTTGGATATATTTGGGTTATGGAAAAATGGTTTTCAAACCACCTTTGCAGTACCCTCTAGATTTATCAGATTAGATAGGTCTTTGGGACCCATTGCGGCACACACATAGGCTTTGGGCCGTATGTCGTGATGCTTGACCCTTTGGGGGTTGGCTCTGCGTGCACGTACGACAGATTCTTGGCTCTGCAGGCGTACGACAAATTCTTGGCTCTGCGCGTGTATGACAGATTCTATGGGTAACTGACTGGTGTGTGTTTCCAATTGATAAGTATTTTAAGTGATGAGTTTATATGGCAGCAAAGGTTTTTAAGTATGATGGTTTCAGTTGAGCAGTTTTATTGATTTTCAGTATCGATTTCAGTTTTAGAACTTGTTATTTTCAAAGGTTGATTTCCAGTTAATTGATTTGTTTAAAAGATTTGCATAATATAAGTTTATGTGAGAAATACCGTTCGAGTTTTCTTATGCAGTGGACATTCTGAGGATTTGAAATAGTTTTATGTTCATATGTTTTTCTCATACTCTAAGCATGATCATGGTTTAGAAGGAGATTTTGAAATAGGCTTGTGAAATGGTTTTAAAACTGGGGGATTTCAAAGAGCGACGTGAGGTCTTAGAGTTAAACGTGTTTTATAAAGGGTTTTTCTGAAAAGATATTTAATCTTTGATTTTCATTTCCATTTAACTGTCCACTCGCTGAGCCTATCTCAACGTTTTCTTGTTTTGTCTTAAATTGTTCCCCCATGTAGTAGCTTTGGTGGAGGTCAAGCCAATTACGTCGAGGCATTTACGTCCATATTCCTACTCGGACCCAGTAGGCACCATTTTCATTGTGTAAAAATTTCTTGTAGTTAGATTAGTAGCTCTAATAACCACTCTTAAATTTTAAGTTGGTTTTTCCACGAAATTGTTGGGTCTGAGACCCTTTTGGTTGTGGTAGAGGTGGTTGCTGTTTTAGAAGTGCTTTTACAGGTTTTCAAAATTTTTGGGTTAGTCCATTTTCAGGGGAGGTTCTGCCGAATTTTCGGTAGGATTTTCCTTGATTTTGGATCCCACAGGACCTCTCCGGGTTTCAGGGTGGAAATCCGGGGACGGTTCTGTCAACTTGGTATCAGAGCATTAGGTTTTAAATTCCTGTAGATTCGGCACCTCGTGTGCATCCTTCGGTGTATGGAAAGGTTTTCCTCAGCTAGTATGGATATGCCTCCTTGACGTGGCTGACCTCAAAAAGTTTGTGGTAAGTTTTGGGGGTATAGTTTATTCGAATAACGTGAGTGTTACGATTACGGTACGCTTCTATATCAGCCTTGACTCGTGCACTTCAAGAATAATTGATGATCAGTACTTAAGGAGTTGGGATCGTGGAGAAGTACTTGGATGTTTGAGCTTAGTTATATTTTTTTTGACTAATAGATCGAGAGAACTTTGTTTAAAGTTTCAAAGTTTCAGTATGAAATAATGAAATGAATTAGAGAAATCAAGTTTGAGTCTTATGAATGAAAATATTATTTGATGTTAATTGGCTTAATTTGGTAAGAAGGATGAGTAGAATCGGTGCAACTTGCTTGGAACAAGTAGTTGTGTAAAAGAAAGGTTGTGAACAATGTTCTTATTGGATTTAGATTAATAGTAGAGGCCTATTGGATGATGTATCTATTTGGATAGATACTAAGTGTTGTTATAGAGTAATACTTGTAAATATAGAGTTAATATTTGAGGGGTTAGAATAAGGACTATGAAGCATAGATGTTTATGGATTGAAATAAGGATATCATAAGGAGAATTAATAGTGTTATAGTCTGATTTCATTTTGGAAGTTCATGGATGAAAAATAAGGAAACTGAGTAGTGCGACCCGACTTTAGAGGAGGAATGTCAAGAGAAATTTTGGAAGTAGTAAGCATTTGGAAAGTGACTACCCTAAAGAATGGGTTCAAGTAAGCATTGAGAATAGAAGATTGAAGAAACATCACGTGTGGATTGCATGTGAATAAATGAGTAATTGAGGAGTCAAATTTAAATTATTTGATACAAATACTCCATGTATTGAGGTGAATAAGGATTTGATGGTAAGCATGGTAAGGTAGATTCTAAGAGTGGCTATGGTCGGGTAATGATAAGTAAATTTTTTTATATTTATGGGACTGGTCTAATTCAAATGTGAAATGTCATACCAACTGCAATAGGTTATAGGGGCATGGATCAGATATTCATATATAGGTGAGCTACTTATAGCCCCTCCCAACACCATTCATCTTATAATTGGGTATTAGCAAGGAATTAAATTTCATTTTTTTAGGGTGTCAAAATCGAAACACATGTTTAATAATTTTTCGGGAAAATTTTGAAATTTTTGAAATTTCGCCGAAATTTATCGAAATTATCGAAATTTTCATATTTTCTATTTTCTCCAACTTCAGAAATTCACCAAAAATAGCTCGAGACTCCAAATAATTCACCGAAAAATTCTACGAACTCGTATTGATGAGTACTAATTTCCTATAACCTCAAAATAGTTAAATTGATTTCAAAAAAATTATGAAAAATCCTACTCTTATAATTTAATTCTGAAAAAAATAATAATCCTCAAATTCTTGAATTTTCATTTTCTAAAATTCATTTCCACACAACTAAGCTCTAGAACCACAACTAAAGGTCAAGTTAGTTAAAATAAATTTAAAGAAATTTCTAATTCCTTTAAACAAACCTTAAAACAAATTTGAAAAATTTAAGTAACAAAATTACCATAAGCCAAAATTTGGGTTGTTACACTTAGTGAAGACAAAGCTTGGCTAAGTAAGAGACACGGGAAAAAAAGGAAGGAAAGATAAAAAAGACTGAAGAGAGAGGCACGGGGAAAAAAAGTAAGGAAAGAAAAAAAATGGGGGGGTTTGGGGCCTTTGGACAATTGGAAAGAAGAAAAAAAGGTTTGAGATTTCTTTTAGTTATTTTAAACCTTAAACTTTAATACATTTCTATATAAAAAAATAATTAAAAGTATCCTAAAGGGCTTAAAACCTAATATCCTAAAAAATATAGAGTATATAGGGTTTAATGTATAGATTATAGAGTATAAAGAGTATTAGAGTATATAGAATATATAGAGTATTAGGGTTTAGATTTTAGTGTATAATTAAATTATACAGTATAAAGAATATACTAATTTTGTTTATTCATTATACTAATTTTATTTAGGCTTAATTATCGATTTACCACCTAAAACTGTAACTCATTCCCACTTTACCACCTGAAAGTTTTTTTGCCTCAGATTACCACCTGTAACTTACATCCGTGTCCCATTTTACCTTGTTCCGTCAACAATTCCGTTAATGCTGACGATCTAGCCGTTAATGCTGACGTGGCGCGCTAGATGTGCGCCACGTGTCACATCTTTTTTTATCTTTCGCATTTTTTTATTTTTATAAACTTTGAAAATTAATTAAAAATAGCTCCGAACTCAGAAAAATACACGAAAAATTTCTACGGACTCGTCTTGACTAGCACTAATTTACTATAAGGTTAAATTACCAATTGGTCCTCTAAAAATTTCCAAAAAAATTAGAAAGTCCAAATTTATTTCTAAAAAATTAAAATAAATTTTCCTCTATTAAATAAATTCTAGAATTTTCGTAAACTCTTGGACAAATTCTTAAAAATATTTTGAAAAATTACCAAAAGCCTGTTTTAGAGAATTATTTTGAGACTTTACAGAAATTCTAGAATTTTTCTAGAATTTATTTTATAGGGAATTTTATTTTCCTCTAAGACCGAGAGGTCTTTTGGGTAGAAAGTGTTCACGAGAAAGGTATTGTTAGTTTTTAGAAGACTAATGGTGCAGACCTCATATTTTTTGGAGTTCGGGATATTATTTTATGAATTTCCAAAGAGTCTAGAGTATTTTAATTTTCTAGAAATAAATTTAGACTTTCCAAATTTTTTGGAAATTTTTAGAGGGAAAATTGGCATTTTGACCCCATAGTAAATTAGTACTAGTCAAGACAAGTCAGTAGGAATTTTCCATGTATTTTTCTAAGCTCGGAGCTATTTTTAATTAATTTTCAAAGTTTATAAAAATAGAAAAATCAAAAAAATCAAAAAATACAAAAAAAGATGTGACACGTGGCGCACATCCAACGCGCCACGTCAGCATTAACGGAATTGTTGACGGAACAAGGTAAAATGGGTCACGGATGTAAGTTACAGGTGGTAATCTGGGACAAAAAAACTTTCAGGTGGTAAAGTGGGAATGAGTTATAGTTTTGGGTGGTAAATCGATAATTAAGCCTTTTATTTAACAGTATTTGCTCCAGCGCGCATTATATTCACTTTATATCACATGAAACCTACTATATAATTTGATTTCTTCAATGTTTTTTATCAATTTAGTAGATAATATGTTAAATAAACATATGGTAAAGTTTCATTCAAAATTTTCGTATTTTGATAGCAATTTCTGTCATTTCCATCTAATTTCTGTCGAAATTCAAAAATCTTCGAAATTTCCGTCGAAATTTCCATCGAAATTTCCTCGAAACTCGAAATTTTATTCCTTGGGTATTAGTAATTACTTCTTGGTTGATATCTTAATATATATGGAAAAAAGAAAGCCTATCTATATATGGTAAAGGTCAACTACTTTGTACTACCATTACATATATATAAATATTTGTTGAGTATCTCTAACACACTAGCCAGTAAAATTAAGGGTTGGTGATGTGATCATTAATTAAACCCCTTCTGATACACTATTAATCCAGATTTTTTATTATTTGTTTGTGGAAGAGAGTGCACACTCCACACAGGCACACATGCAAATGCAATTTTGGCTGGGAGATGATCAATATATGAAATTAAAGAAAAGAAGTTTAATTAAACAATTTAAACTAGCTAGCTAGGTCGTGGCCGAAAAAACAAAAACTAGCTAGCTAGGTGTGGTGAGTAATCTTAGGCATGAATTATGATCCTGACATTTGATCACCGGCAAGGCAACATGAAAATGACACGTACGACTTGAAAGTGACCAGCTAGCTTAGCTAAGGATGCAGACATAGGAGTTTGTGGTTGTGTATGGTCCAGATACAAGCCCTCTTTTACGTGTTCTTCAATCTTGCAATCATTCAAAGTCCTCACAAGTGTGTACCCTCAGTCCCTCACTCACTCACCTTCAGCCTTCAGACCCGAGCTCTCTCTCTCTCTCTCTCTCCCTTTCCTCACCGCGCCTCCTCACCAATCGAACTGCCACTGTTCGACGGCGATGGTAGGTGAGACCACCGGCCATCTCTTCCTCTTTCTTTCCTTTCCCGACCCCAACCTAACCCAGGCAAAGCCGAAGGTCTACTCATGCGATCTCCTAATCTCAGCGGCTTCGCGGCCCAACTCCGAGCTCAATGGGTTCCTCTCTTCGAGCTGAGTTGATCCATGGCCTCCCTTTGCCTCGAAAACCACGCAAGGTGGAGTTTTGAAGCTGGAAAACCCGCGACCTTCTCTGTTCGATTCCAGAAACTTTAGCGGCGGGATGGGTTCGAAATTTCGGCCGAAATTTAAGCGAAATTTCGCCGAAAAATTATCAAAAATTAATGGGTATGTTATAAAATTTCGGGGTTCCCCAAAAACGAAAAATTTCGGCGAAATTTCGCCGAAATTTTGGAAATTTCATTCCTTTACTCTCACCCATTCAAATCTGGCATTTTATGTGCCATGTGATAATTCTTATTTCATACAAAAAGATTGGGATGATCTTCACCAAATTAGTTTGCCAACCTATAATTTCAAACACTAGACAAAACAACACAAGGGAGTGAATAATTTTCCATGTGATCTCGGAATTATCCAAACAAACCCTCTATCTTTAACCACTTTCAAGAGAATGTTCTTCTTTAGAAGAATCACCAATGTAATGATGTCTCTCACTAAATGTTACGCAATAAAACCACTGTTCTCTTAACTACTGTGTGGTCACTCAACTAGATTGAACAACAGAAAACAGGTAAGTCTATTTGCACCCACCTTTTTTCATCACTCGATCCCCAAATATCATAACCCCATTTTCCCCTTTATTATTTAAGTTTAAAAAAATTTAAAAAGCAATAAATTTCTCTTTTCCTCTTTGCCATTCTCCCTTTTATCTGTTAAGGAGAAAGACCTTTTACTGAATAATACAGAGGATAAAAGACTTGTGGGAATTCAACTTGTCTTATTGATTGACTGAGTAGTCTTAAATAGAAATTACAAGAAACAAACATATCAGAAAAATACGACCACTAATCCCATGAATAACAAACAGTACTTCTACTTCTGAGATTCTCCTAAAGAATAGGCAAAAGCTAAACTATTTCCTGTAGAACATGACAACAACGTATTATTAAAAAGTAAATTAAACGAAAAACAATTCTTAACATTATCACTCCCCAAATTTCATAATTTCTTTTTTTTTTTTTTACTTATTTTTTAAAATAAAATATTTGTCTTTCTCTCTCCCCTCCACACTACTCTTTCCTCCGTACTCCACAACCACCATTGATTTTTTTGAACTTAAAAAGAAATTTTTAAAAATTGAAAATTAATGAGGGTAGAACAGAAATGTTTCGAAAATTTTATACAGAGGCTGATGTGATGAGTAGTAAAATAGAAGCGCCCTAAAAACCAGAAAACCAAAGCCCATATCGGCTCTCCCTTCCCGTCCTTCCATCTCTCTCACAAAAAACTCGTCTAAATATACATGTGTTCCTCTCTTTTAGTTTTAAGAGGAAAATCTAAAATTATTTTTGCTACTTAAACAGTTAGGGCTCGTTTGGTACGTCGGACTGTACTGACTAATTTTTGTCGAATAGTATTAATCGATTCTGGAGAGTATTGACTGTTTATCCAGAATATTATCAGGTGTTTGGTACTGTTCCGGATAAACAATTTGACTAATTTATACTGTATTTGGTGCTCCGTCGAATAGCAACAGATCAGACTATTTTTTTTTTAATTCTTTGATAATTTAGTGAAAATTGAAATTCATACAACATAAAGGAGGTGCGGGGTGAAATGGCGATTGTGGCGAATCTGGGTGTGATACACACGGAGATGCTTGTTTCTTGCTTTGGGACCAAGTCTACGAGCCAGCACATGGAGCCTGAGATTTGGGCCTTGAAGCCTGCCACAATGATATTGAATCTCACAGCGGCTACCAATGGAGCTTATCTCACTATATGAGTTTTGACTTCAATTGTGTATCAAAACGGATTCTCATTCTATTTTGCTCTCATATGGTTGATACCCACAATTTCAATCTCAATCTCTGCCAACATGCAACAATTTCAATTTATGTGTTCAGGCAACAACCCCTACAAAAGCTATGTATGGAAATTAGGAACATAGGATAGATAATTAGTTAATTACAGCAAGATGGACAATTTATAATCAATTAGATAGAATTTGAATTGCCAAAACTATTGCCCTTACTCATTATTTGGTGCTTAATATTTGTTCGCCTAACCTGAGTGGAGAAGATAGCAGAGAAGAACCCTAGAGAGAAGAAGATAAAAAGAGCGTCTGTTGGTTTTCACGTAGAAAACGTATTTTTCTTGTTCCAAGTCTTTATAATTAAGCGTGTATTATCTAATCCCTAGTGTGTGAGTTGTATTAGTTAGTCAGGTAAGGAGAGTATAAAAAACCCAGTCCGGTTTACATAGTCAGGTAATTAAATAATATAAGTTGACACCAAACAACTGACATGAACTATTTACTCATATCCAGAGTCTAATACGGTGTACCAAACATGCCCACGGGATCAGTGTCCATGTTGGATGTCTGGACATTAGGCTTGGTCTTTAAATTCTCCAAGGGTGGCACATTTGGTTAAACAGATATTAACCAACTCATGTCAAATACAAATTATGGGAGTAAGGAGTTAGAAGTAGAGAGTAGGCACGGGTGTAACACCCTAAATCTTTTGATTTTGGTTTAGGTGGTGTTACCTAGTTGATTTTAGTTTAAGAACTAATGTTTATATTTTCCTACAAACACAAACTTGGATTTAATTCACATGCTTAGATTAATGGAAAAATACTTTCTTTTACAAACTTGTTACCATAATCATATATTATACTTGTTTTAAATTTCCATGTTTGGTTTAATATTTATAATTAAATTGTTTAAATGGGTTAGTAAGTGATCTCGGATCACATGTGCATGGCACTTGTGAATGTGTGTGATTTTTATATTTAAACTAGGTTTAGAATGTCATTAGTTGGTCAAAGGAATACCAAAAGATCAACAAAGTTTGACTTAGAAACCCTAACATTGACCGGCCTACACAAACTAAGACTAAAACCCTAGGTTACTTGTTTAATTGGAGAATATGATGAACCCTAGGTGAGGTGTAATGATGTTCTTGGTTTATAAGAGGTTAAGTGCTTTGCGTGCAACCAAAATTAAAAAGAGAAAATATGTTGTTAGATTTTATTGAAGTGAATTAAAGCAAGCAATGGCCTTAGATTGGTTAATGGGCTGTAAGCCTAGTCCATTAGGCTAATCATTCACTAAAACAGACCTCAATGGGATTGGCCAGCCAATTACAAAGCCCTTTGGGAGAAACAAAATCTAACAGGCCAGCTTATAAACTTTTTCCCATGCAAAGAAGGAAAACTGAAGGGTTGTGACTCTTTATTTTCCCTTCAACAACCATAACCTCCATTTATAAAGCCAAACCACATTTAGACAAACCATTCCCACTATCAATTCAGTTCCAACGAGAGAAAGAAAGAGAAAGAAAGACAGAGAAAAGGACTTGAAGGAGTACTTCAAGAACAATCAAGGAGTTCCAGAGGAAAAGGAAAAAGGAAGAAGTGCAGCCACACTGCCTTCAACGAGAATCCTAGTAAGAAAACCTCCAAACCAATCCTCCAAGTTCATTGATATCATTTTTTAGGATTAGAAAGATGTTAGAATGGCTTAGATAAGTTGCTTCTCGAAAACCAATAGGATTTCATGTTTTGAAACCCTTGTTTGACAAGTTTGAACTTTCTAATCTTTTTACCTTATTTTCAATGTTTGTGTTTAACCATTAGTTATTTGACAAAACTGTTTTAGTGTGATAGACTAGATATCTTAACCTTTTTATAGAATCAAGATCACTCAAATCCAACTTGTTATGGATTTGGAATGGATTTTTCAAGTTGATGCATTTTCTGCATGTTTTCAAAGAGAGAAACCTTAGATTTTTATGCACAAATTTTGATACACTTTGAATTTTGATTTGAAATAGTTACAGTAGCTTTTAAACGAGATTTCAAATTTTTTCCAATTGGTCTCACTCGATTTGGTTTAGTATACACAAAAATAGGATTTTTTTACCACATGAACAGTGATTATTTAGATTTCAATTTTCTGGTGTGAAGTTTGGCTCTTCGAAAACCCTACTTTCACAACTCCATTTGCCTTGAAAATTTTGGTGCGTGAGTTTTAGTATGTCTTCTAACAGCCTGTGAAAAATCTTGTTCAAATTATTTTTTAGAATTTTATAAAAATCACTGAGCAGATACTGCTCTTTTGGACTTTTTAAGAAACCAAGTTTGTACAAAACTGTCATTTTTTGTTTTAATTACCTTTGGCCTAAATCTTAAGTTCACATAAGTCACAAATCAACCCTAGGTTTGTTTTAGGAACATGAGGGAGTCCAATTGCTCTTGGATCAAGTTTTGGGTTGTCAAAACCCCATATTTTTGAATTAAAACCTAGCTACAACATACATATTTATCTGTCATGGTTTTAGTAATGTCTTTAAAACCTCATTTATGCTTAAACACATGATTCAGAACTTTTGAAGGGTCATACTTCAATTGTTTTTTAATTCTAAAATCTCGGATGCAACTTAGCTTGTCCATCAAACCTCTAAAAACCTAGAAACCCCTAATTTTGGTTAGAGTTTGTCATTTCTGATTTTGGTTGTGTCTTTAAACTAGGGAAACAACTAGTTGGACAACAGCAAGGACAATGACTCATTCTAGGTAGGGGGAGCTAGTCCACTTAAAAACCCTATGCTTTTTCTTTATATGATATACTTTTGTACATATGCATATGAATGTTTGTGTTTGTACTTTTAGTATTGAAATGCTTAAAAATGTGTTTGAAAATAATCACTAAGTTACTAAGCTATTGAATTACCCATCTAATCTGGCTAAATTTCATAATCCTCATTTATATTTTTTCTTAGATTTCTACTTCAAGAAAGAAAAACTAACATGTGTAAGTATGTAAATGTATTCAAATTGTGTCACTATATTGGGGAAGAGACCTGATCAAATTTGGTAAACAACTTAGACTGATCAATGCTTGTGCAGTTTGCTTTGCTGAATACCATACCTTGTGTACGTTTTGTATTTTAAGAACTAAATCAATGTGTGTAGGCTTATTTTAGAAAGAATTTTTTTAGTGTTGCTCTCGACTAGGATACACTTAGGATTGGATTGATTGTAACTCACAGCCCTCCTTGTGCATAAGCCGACAAATCGGAGACTTGACAAGTAGCAAGGCAGCACCTTTAGTCCAAGTCGTCAACCGCTACGTTTTCTGCACTCAAAGAGTACAGTATGAGGTAAGCATCACATACGATCATAGCTTCCCCTCAGGAGACCCTGGCTAGGTTTTAAGATAATAAAAAATAATTTATAATTAGGGATTAATACCATTTTGCTCCCCAGACTATTACACTTGTATCAGTTTGCTCCCCAGACTTCTAATTTGAAAAATTAAGGACTCTGACTTTTTCAATTTTGCCAATTGAGGTTCTTTTGTCAATTTACACATTTTTTATCCAAATCTTTGAGGGCAAAATGGTCCCTTCCAATTAGATCTTATCATTTTTTCCTCATGCATCATTTTTCCTCTTTTATTTCTTGCTAAATTTTGCTTGATCATCTCGAAATTTTAGATGAAAAATGTATAAATTGACGAAATAACCTTAATTGGCAAAATTGAAAAAGTTAGGGTCCTTAATTTTCCAAATTAGAAGTCTGGGGAGCAAACTGATACATGTGTAATAGTCTGGGGAGCAAAATGACATTAATCCCTTTATAATTAATATACCTTGACTAATAAAAATAATCTAGCTAGCTACCTACATATGCAAAAACATATATGGTAAAATTTTGTTCATTAGAAATTTGAGAAACAAGCTGTTTAAACATTAAGAATAATATTCAGATAAAAAATCAAATAGGCAATTCACTCAAGTTTTGGGGGTTCATCTCAACCTTAACCAAGAGAGGTTAGATATCCTCAATCCTCGATTTATTTCAACAGTTGCACGCAGATCACACAGAAGGGTTGTTCTGGTTAGCTAAGCCAGCATCAGAACTCTCTTCTCTTTGTTTGGTGCTTTCCTCCACAGTCCTCTTCTCATTATTTCCTTCACACATCAAAATCATCATATAAGAAAAATAAAATCTTAATTAATTCAAATAGATTACAAAAATGCTAGGAATACAACATTCGTTTGCACTACATACATGTGTACCAATCTATTAAAATACACATATATATAGTACCAAAACTGTAGTACCACTAGTATTACACTATTTATTAATGAGTTGCTAGACAATATATGTAACATACTATTGGAACACCATTCATATATATATATATATATTACAAGGTAGATATAAACAAAAATAAATAATATATAGCATCTACGCATGTGTTCTACCTCTATATATGAATGCATCTTATACATTAGGCTTATATAGTGTATATCAAGACAACATGTGATGTACCTTCTTTTGATTCATTCATATTTGGATTAGAGCCATTGACGAGGTTATTATAAATTAAAATCTTGATAAAACTTTTCCACTGACTGCGGAGGTTCTTCTTTGTACGTAGACATGAGTTGTGCTTGCCATAAATTCGTTTGCTGCTGAACTTTTTTTGTTCTTTCCTTTTCGTGCATGTGGTGGAAGAATCCCCTTCAATTCAAACTTATCTACTTCAACAAGTGAACGGCACATGAGGTTTGTTTCCTTGTGGTAATAGTACTGCAACCAAACTGTTTCTAATCAGTATTTGTACATATATCAATGTACTAGTTATCTAAAACTATAACCACTAATTAAGAAGCTAATGGTAATGCTAGGGAATATCACTACAGGAAAAAGGCTCATAAGGCACAAGCAATAAGACACAAATATAGTTTTCTGACAACATGTTTATTATTGAGCACAAATATAAGTAGTTACGTGTTCTTCACTTTTATGGCACATATGATTGTGTCACTACAATTGTGCCCTATTTATATTGTGTTATGTCTAGAATGCTCCTGTCATTTCAATGTAAGCAAGAATAGTGATATATTATACTTTAAACTTTTTAATATGCACAAATATTCGTGTTTTAATCTAACATGCATCTGTGATAACCCTACACCACATAAACGGCTTTTAATTAGGCACAATTGTTAACATATGTCCTTATATATTTGACAAATTTGTCTTATCCTATAAGTTTCTCTAGCTTATATGCTTGTTTGTCAAAAAGAAAAAAAAAAAACAACCAAAAAAAGTTCTTTTTTGTCAATCTAAATTTGTGTTGTAAATTTAGATCTCGACTGTAATAGTGTTTTACTTGTCAATAAATGAACCTTGATCAAAGACCCATATGTGAATATATTAAATATTGTCTATCATTTGAGATCCAAATTTAGAGCATAATATATATGTACTTCAATAACTAGCTTGTTCATTATGCAATTTAATGTCTTAAATTAGTAATGCAGGGTGGGCAAACGAAATTACCTTATCATACTTTCCGTTTGACCGTTGTCTAAGTTGAGTAGTCCAATTATCCAGCCATTGACACTTTTTTTATTTGCCAACATTTTCCACACTTGAAGTCATTTGATCCTTAGGAGTTATTCCAATCTGTAATAGTGTGTTTGGATGGAGGGAAAAAACTCAGAATTTAAACAAAACTCAGCATTTAAGAAATGACATGCTCTAATTTCCTTGTTTGGATCAATAAATACAGAATTTTGTAAATTCTAGGTAGAAAAAAAACTTGAGATTTAAAGGCTGTAAATTCCAACTTTAAATTCAACCTAAATTGGTGTCATTTTCAAAATTCCAATTTTTACAAAAGAAAAATAAGTCGTGTCGACCATGTCAACACTACCACCACTGTCACCAACGTCACCACCACTAACACCACCACCCTCGCCAACCCCGCCACCACCCCCGCTGCCGCTGCCGCCACCACCACCAACACCAAGACCTCCACCACCGCCGCCACCACCACCATCACCATCACCGTCACCACCACCACCATCACCATCACCATCATCGTCACCGCCGCCACCACCATCACCGCCATTTCCAACACCACCACCACCACCATCGCCAACACCCCAATTTTAGCCACCACCATTTCTCCCACCGCTTGTGGACCATCACCCCTACCAATATGGTCAACTCACCATAAACATCATTTTTATTGTTGCCATCATCACCATCACTTTTTTGAATTGATGCATCAAAAATTAAAACTACTATAAATTCTGTATTTAAACTCCATTATGTTTACATGTTATCCAAACAAGAGAATTTACATATTTTAGAATTTTAAATCATATCGTTTTAAATTCCGTCATTTGTGAATTCCTTAGTAATTTCAAACTACTTCATCCAAACACACCATAAGTACCACATATGCACGCAAGTGAACATATATATATTTATGAATAGTTTTTAAGACAAATATTTATGAATCAAAGCAATATTATATCAAAAAGCATTGTACCTGCTAGTTTAAAGTATATGCGAACAAGAAGCAATTATATACATAATTCACTTAATTCAAAAAAATTGTTTTGATGGATCTTTAGCCATCCATCTAGCTAGCTAGTATATAATATCATAAATTCAAAATTTTATTTTTAAAATATTATTAATTTGAAACACGCATGCAATACATATTTTGGTTACATATAGCATGGAGAGTTGGTGTCGTGGCCCATAAAGAGAAAAAGAGTAGAAAAATGTTATATAGTTTGCTATATATATAATTTCTAATTTTGTTTCTGTAATTTAAAAATAAATACACCCTATAGTTCACATTAGAATGTTAAAAATCAAGCATGAATCTCTAATCTAACTCAGTCAATAAAATGAAACGAACTATGACGTGGTCACCCCTAAATTCTGTAATTTCTAAACAAAAACTTCCAAATAATCCATGTAACTTAGGTCATTTCAAATTCATATCACTAAAATTATATTTAGAGTTAGACAGCTTTCCTTAGTAAATATATATTGTTCTCATCTGTAATAATTTCAAAACTTTAAAAGCCCCACACATAAGAAAGTAGACATACAGTGTTCTTTCTCACTGGAGTAACTATCACCAGAAAGTCGGTATGATATTGAATTTGCAGGAATTGCCTCAGTCGAATTTGTTTCCACTACCTTTGATGGTTGTGGTGAATGTTGCTTCAACCAAACATATTACAAAAGTAAAATAATTTTTTCGAGAAATACAATGTAATTCGACTAATTAAAAACTCGATAATTAAGTCATTTACAAGGATATAACTCAATTTACAACATAACAAGTAATAAGACAAGGTCTAAATAGAGGCACAATTAATATCAAAAGATGCATGTATAATCAAATCAAAATGACTTTTTCATTGTCATCAGCAAAATAATAATTTTATTAATTTGCAAACAAATTACATGAAATAAATTAGAGGTAGGACTATAGGACAAAATGATTCTTGAGTATAATAATTTGAAAACTTCAAAAGCCCCACATAATTTAGAAAATAGGCTTACCATGTTGGTCCTCATGGTAAAAATTGTAGGATTATCTGGCAGTTTGTAAGATAATGGTACTGCATCAATCGCGTACTCAGTTGATTCTGAAAACTCTTTCTTTGATGGCCCTGGTGAATGTTTCTTCAATCCAACATATATTACAACAATAGATAGCTTTTCAGAAACTTATATATGCAATATTCCACAAAAGATTAAGTAGTTAAATCCTTTAAGTGAAAATAACTCAATTAATTAATATGGCATCACGAAGTAACACAAGGTCTAATGGATTGATGTAGACAAAGTATTATACCATGATGCATTTAAATCACATCAAATTATCCAAACAAGATGTACGGCTAGTCGGCTATAACATGGTTTTCACTGTCAGCAAGAAATTATAGAACTCAAATTAATATTGTTGACAATCACTGCGAGTAGGAAATATAATGAAGTTAAAACCAAAAATTTTTATGTTCTAGCTTAAATGTATCAAGCCAATAAACATCTTATGTTATGTGACCTGATTGCCTAAAGAAGTTTGCATTGGCACACTTTATAGATTTGCAAACGAATTTAATTTAGATGAGTTATTAACTTATTATTCCCCCACTAAAGTTTTATAAAACAAATTAAAGATGCTAGTTACATATGAAATTGCAAAAAAAAAAAAGATCATTTTGGTGTCAAGATACAATAAGAAAGGATGCCAAATTGTAAATAAGAGAAATAATCAAATATCAACTTGTTTCACACAAAAGAAGTTATTTTGATGTCCATCTCTTGGTAAATTGATTATATTAGTTTGACTCAAGCTTATGTTTCATTTCAATTTTTCTTTTTACTATTTATTTCTCTTATATATCCTTGCCTAGCTTATACGTAATCAAGCACACTTCAAAAATTTTGCATGGATGTCAAGAAAAAAGAACAATCAAACTTCTCCACGCGTTGTATAGTTATCGTTGTTGTAATAAACATTAATTTATAACGTATTTTTTCATGTTGTTAATAAGATAGGTCAAGATTCTTGCAAGAATACATATATATTTTACGTACGTTCCATGCAAACAATAAATGTTGATTCCTTTCTTAATTATTAAAAACATGACAACTTTTTTTCCAACGACCGACAACGTAGTACAAATTTTTCCTAAATTTTCATAGGAAGGAATTAATTAAAATGGAATTTAAAGATCCTTCAGGATTAAAATCACTGATAATTGTACGTAGTTAATTAGTTATATATTAAATACAACTAAATTAAACAATTAACTGCTTCTACAATCTCTCAAGCTGAAGTTATATATAATCAACTCATCCTTTTCTTCAAGGGATAAAAATTTCAAATGATCCTATTCCTAATTATATATATACATATATCTGTACTGTAATATCTAGCTAGTCCCTTATCTTCATTATTGACATTATTAAGCAGTACTGATGAGATATTTATATTGACCTACTGATGAATACATTAACAATATGCATCAAGAACATTTGTATATAGCTAGGCAGCCTAGGCTTCGGTACTTGGAAAACAAGCTCAACGCTTCCAACAAATCCCTCCTTCTTTGGATAAAAAAGAATATATATTTTTTCCTTTCTTTTCATTTTTTCCTTTTAAACCAAACTTGAAATGAGGATATACATATATGAAATTACAAAGGGAAGTTACCATATATATATAATTCATATCAAGAGAAAACCATAACAAGCAGAAAATAATAACCAAAGAAACAAAGCCTGGAAGATGTACCAAACATGATTTGGAAAAAATACAGATTAACATGTGCAGCAGCTTAAAAAGAATGATATATAGTTGATTCGCATACCATAAAAGAATATAATTTCAGAAAAGAAAAATAGCACTCAAAGAGTTTATACCTCACTGTCCATTTCTCACAGAAAATGGGTTGTCTAGAAGCACAAGGATCTGATCTGCTGAATGCAAGGGCTGTGGTTCTTCTCTGCAGTGCTTCTTCAATAGAGAGATGAATTTTAGGGTTTGATGGTTTGGGGGAGAGAATTAGTCTGAGAGGCGAGTTGAAGGAAAATATATTGAAGGAGATAAAAACAAGAGAGAGTCTACTGCGGCCAATTGTCGTTCTTTTCTTACATGCAGAGGCCAACGTTGACACGTGCACCACTTGTGTGAAACAAAGTAATATAACCTTTTCAAACAACTCTTGTTTTTTTGTTTGTTGGAATATTATTTGATATTAATTAGGAGGTTCTACTTCTAGATTTTCTTTTGGGCTATTAATTGCATTACCTTAATCTCTTTCAAGCTTTTGGTTAGTTATGTTTCCCACACATCCATGTCAGTGCCAGTCAAACCAGCTCACTGTGGTTCCAAATTACTTCCAAATCAACAATTATGTCTATTCCTGTTGAAATCTCATTGGATTGCAATATTTATTACAAGTTATAATTAAGTTTTCATTGAATGGTGAGTGAAATTATATTGGTTGGATGTCTGAGCAATAGTAGGAAAGAAATTAAGCTGTATTTATTTTAAAGAGGAAATTACAGATTTGGTCCACTTATTTTATACCTAATTCAATTTTAGTCCACGATCTTTTTTAAGTTCTGTTTTGATCCACTAATTGTTTCATTTGTTCAATAAAGGTCCAGATTTGTAACTTTAAATCTTTTGGGTTGTGTTTTCTTCAATTATAATTGAAGTATAAGTTATATTTCATCATTTCTTAGTCATAAAAACAAATTTGGAGTATTATAATCTAAGAGAATTGAGATTTGGTGAAATTTGAAAAATTGGCAGTTTTGGGTACCCTACTTTAGGGTCAATTATCTTGAGTTTTAGAACTCCAATTTGAATGAACTTTATATGGTTGTAAAGAAGAAATGCATAGCTTTAAAACAAGTATATATTTGCTGAATTTGGGTGAGATTTGATAGGGTAAAAAGCAGGCCAAATTTGAGAAAACAAATTTGGACCTTTATTGAACAAGTGAAACAATTAGTGGACCAAAACAGAACTTAAAAAAGATTGTGGACCAAAATTGAACTAGGTATAAAATAACTGGACTAAATCTGTAATTTCCTCTTATTTTAAATTTGTATCCGTCCCCCTTGACAATTCTTTGTTTCTCATCTACATTCATTTACCAAAACTACCTTATTTGTTTGTTTCTTGGAAAATACTCTCATAATTAATTACAAATTTATTTGTTTTCAAAACAACCTTGCAAGTTTCAAATCACCTAGGCCAAATGGTTGAAAAATAAATCCTTTAATAACTCGTAATGGGTTTGAAAAATAAAAAATAAAATCACATCACATCACATAATCACAGTACAATTTGGACTAAGAAGCACTGTTATTTTCCATCCCTTGTGTTGAGCTGTAACTTATTAACTAGAATTTATCATCCCAAGAAAAGGGAGTTATGTTTCATCAAGTGTCCAAAAATACAAGAGTGGTTTTAATTAATTGGTACATCTAACAAAACCCAATTTTGTTGTACTTTGGCATCCTGATTCTCGAAATTTAATTAAAGCCCAAAAATTGTTTCTAGTTTTTATGATCAGATAATTAAATATTTCAACAAAAATTTACTTTCCTATAGAAACACTATTAAGAATCCCAATTTTGATGATATAGAGATAATAAAACTTATGCAAATGTCTCATGAAACATGCTCTAAATTCTACTTATTTGTTTCTTGCATGTGCAGATATAACAATCCGCGGATTGTGGTTAAAAGTTTATGAAAGGTTAAAATGTACGTAGTGAAGGGTAGCAATATTAATATTGGAGCTACCGGTAATTTATTCTATATGTAATGCAGACTTATATATATTATTTTCAATATTCACTAGTTATCGATTTTAATTTTGCTTTGAAGTTGAAAGAAAAAACTAACTCCTTAATTGCCCTGGGGTTTCTGATAATCTAATTCAAGTTTTGCTATCTAGTTGATGATGAAAAATTGGAACTTGCAATTCACGAGGTTTGTCATCAAGTTAGGGCTTTATCTAAGTTTTTGTTTTTTTTTTAAGACAAGTGTCAATTATTATTAATTGGACAATGTTGATGCTAAAAAATGGTAGAGCAGTCAACGTCGAGTCGAACCACGTAGGCCCGTTGACCCACCACTGAGCGGATGACACGTCGAAGTGGGGCAGGAACGGGTAGCTGGGTCCGACTGGTGAGTAATGAGAGAGACTGATATCCAAAGCACCCTGCACAGGTACACAAAAGTGAGCAGGAAGGGCACCGGTGTGGTGTCGGCCAAAGCTCCTCCGACGCTCAAGTCAGTGTTCAGAGAGATCTGAGAGCAGAGTGAGTGAATAGTATAATAGTGATTTCAGTTGTCCTTTAGTGACAAGAAGGTACCTCTTTTATAGTACCTTTGGAAGAGTGTCAACCAATCCGGTGACGACACGTGTCCTTTGTGGTGGCTTGCACTGTAGGAGCGCCACGTGGCACCGGTCTCGAGGATCCGAGTGAGTTGACACGGGTCGGGGGCCCGGGAGGCTTGAGCTTGGGAGGCCGGAGCCTAAGAGGCCGGAGCCCAGGGGGCCGGAGCCCATGAGGCCGGAGCCTAGTAGATCATGGGCTAGGAGCCCAGGAAAGGCTTAGTCTTTTGGGTCTAGGCCCAAACAGCATGGTGTTAGGCCTTGTGTGACTTGTCGTTATGCCGAGATGATTCATTATACGAACAGACAAGTTTCTTTTTGAATAGTGTGAAACAACAATGGCTGAGAAAGAAATACTCTATGGTTTCACCAAAAGGAGAGCAACACCAAAGTGGTCCGAGGTCCAACATGAAGTGTTAGAGTTGAACTTGACAAGGCTTGCTTTCAAGCTGCATGTTTGTTCTTCTTGGAATTTTGTAGCAAAATCATATATCTGTGCCCGTATTACATGCAAGCTCCATGGCTCATGCTCCTTAGGTTTAACCACGATGGCTGCTTCGCAATTCAATTCTTTTGCGAAGTATTTGACAAGGCCTTGATCGATTCCAAAATTTACAAATTAATGTGCATCATGCAGCATATATAAAGTTTCATTAATTGGATCAAACCTTAAGGCACACTAATGCAACCCTTGTACATATATATCCAAATCGATCAGTATGACCCCCAGTGTAACAACCGGACCCAAAGTTGACTTTTAAAACTAATGGACTTTCGTCTTTGACCTTGGGTCCGTTTGATAGATCTCGAGTCTACGAGTTCGTAGACACGAAGCACGTACAAAACAGCGTTATAGTTTGAGAGATACGAGCATTTGAAGGGAAGGGCAATTTTGTAATTTTGTAAGAGTGGGTTTTAAATACCCAAAATCCAGAAATTTCTGGAGACTCTCTCTCCTCTCTCCCCGATACTCTCTTTCTCTCGCCCATTCAGCACCGCCGCACTGTCACCGGCACGTGGGCGCGCGTCCGGCGGCGGATGGAGGCGGACGAAAGCTCTCCGAGCTCGCCTCTCCTCCCTCCTCCTTCCTCTGTGCATCGTTTAGCCCAGAAACCCCCCAGAAATCGAACCCAATTCAAGCCGATTGGGCCTCCGGCGATGACTCACCCTTTTCCGGCGGATTTGAGGGCGGCGACCACTTGGGTTTTCTTCCCCAGGCCCCGGCGAGTTCAGCCATGCCACTCCTTGCTCCGGCAACCACCCCCGATGGAGAAACGACGCGAAACAGGGCCGATCCTCCTCGCCGGCGATCTGCGTTTTCCAGCCACGATGTGACACCGGACCCACTGGGTCTCATTCCTCTCATCACGGCGAGTTCAGCCGTGGTGTCCTCCTGCCCTGACGATGCCCCACGGCGGAGCAATGAGCTCGGGAAGCCAAGCCAGCCGCCGGCTTTCGCCGTCGATTCCGGCGTTTCCGGCGACTTTTGGCCGTCGGTCCAGTTGACAAAATCGATCATCTAGGTACGGGTAATCTTTCCCCTAAGGTGTTGATGTTAAATTTTGAGATTTTAGAAATTCAATTTTTGGGTCTATGTCTATTTTGAATATCTTGAAATCGGACTCAAATTTGTGATGTTTATGTGTAATTGAAGGTTCTATTATATGATTAGGATTGTTTGGAGTTGAATTTGGATATTTCTAGGTTTGTGCCGCCGCTGCCACCGACGGCTCCGCCACTTGTGGCGGTGAGTTGGGTGGTTTTTCTTGTTAATCAGCCTCCCCAGGACTCTTAGAGGCCAACCCTAGGGTTTGTTTACGTGTGGGTGAGTATGGTGTGTAATTTGGGGCTAGGTAGTCACCGTGCGTGGTGGTTACCGCCCATTTTGGTCATTGAACGGCCAAATTGTGAAACCTGAATATTTAAATATTAGTTGTCTGGTCTTAACAGGTATACGGATTCGGGAAATATCATTCCTGATGCCGTTATGCTGCCTGATTTGGTATCCGAGCAATGGCACTGTGAAGGGTATTTCGGACTTTTACGTAGTGGAACTGTGAATGATGCTTATCGGATTTTAATATAGAGTACTATTATTGAATGGTCTGTTTTGTGTGTTTGTTGCTTTATGTTAGGAAGACTAAGGGTAGGATTTGGATCATGAGAATGAATTGATGAGGATCTGAGGTTAAGGAATTAATTTGGAATTTTAGAGTTTGTCCTGAGGATAATTGCTGAATTAGGAAAGAAATATTTACTGTCGAAGTAAATAAATGATGTTTAGGCGATTATTATACCGATTTGATCGAATTGAGTATTGAGGAAGTATTGGTATGATTTGAGTGACAAACAAGTGATGGGTCGTGAGTAGAAATCAATCTCGGAAAGGTTTCGGTGTAGATCGGAGTAAACAGTGAGTGGATTTTGTTTATGATTGATTATTTATACAATGATGATTAAGACGTTGTGATTTGAGGAGAGACACCTCCTTTTGATGAGTGGGTTTGATAAGGAGAATTTAGAAAAGAATATTTAAAGACTGCTGTGTAAATGCATGTGTTGACCGGTCGAGCCTGCCTGTGTAAAATGCACGGGATTGTGGCTAGGGTACGAGCTTGCTCGTGCGGAGAGACCCCTCCGTACGAGATTGTGGCCAGGATACGAGCCTGCTCATGCGGAGAGACCCCTCCGTACGAGATTGTGGCCAGGATGTGAGCCTGCTCGTATGGAGTGACCCTCCGTACGAGATTGTGGCCAGGATACGAGCATGCTCGTATGGAGTGACCCTCCGTACGAGATTGTGGCCAGGATACGTGCCTACTCGTGCGGAGAGACCCCTCCGTACGAGATTGTGGCCAGGATGTGAGCCTGCTCGTGCGGAGCGACCCCTCCGTACGAGATTGTGGCCAGGATGTAAGCCTGCTCGTATGGAGTGACCCTCTGTACGAGATTGTGGCCAGGATACAAGCCTGCTCGTATGGAGTGACCCTTACATACGAGATTGTAGCCAGAATTTGAGCCTGCCCGAGCGCGGGATTGTGGCCAGGACATTGTCTACAGTACAGGTACGAGAATGATGTGAGTTTTAAGAATAAGTGTTTCGAGATATCAGTTTCCAAGGATAAATTCAGTTTAGAGCTTGATTTACGGTTAAGGGGATTTAAAAATGGTTTTGAAAGGAGATTTTTGGAAGTAGTTATAAAGCCGGAGGATTTCCAAGAAACGAAGTGTGTGAAATTAGATAGATGGTTGTTGGGTTGCTTGTATTGCATTTGTTTGCTAGGACTTAGTAAAAATCTAGGCTTGAATCGTGAGGACGGAAATGATGGTGTCTATGCATTGAGGATATTAATTAGGATGTGAATGATTGAGGTTGAGGTTAATGGTTGATGATTTGGCAATTGATTTGTCAGAGTATAATTATTATTATTGATAGAATATTAGGTGATTGAAGAATTGTGGACTTATGAGGATTAATTAGTTACGCGTTGGATTTATTGCGGATATTTTGTGGATTATTTTTGAGTTTGGGGATTGAGAAAATTATTGAGGACAATTATTATTATGTCATTTCACTCATACGAGCTCTAGTGAGCTTACCGGGTTTGTTGTATAACCCGGTACACTAGGGATGTGGTGTAGGATTTGTGTTTTGCAGGTTAAGCAGGCTGAGGAAGCAGTGGGGAGAAGACGAGGCAGTGGGACCCAGAGAGATTTATTTAATTGTTTTTACTCAGTGGTTTGTTTAAAATGTTTTTGACAGAATTATATTTACTTATGTTGTTGTGCATGGCTCAAAAGTAAGAGAAAGCAGATTTAACAGTTTGATGTTCAGTATTTTCATGGGCCCGAGGTTTGGGGCGTTACACCCAGTATATCACCAATGAGGTATTACAGCAAGATCTCATCATGCAGTCTTCTAGGCATGTGATCGATGACTCAATCACTTCTCTATATATTTCTAAGGTGCAACATTGGAATATATACATTCTACTCATCATGGATTTTGTGCTTAGGAGGTGACCTCCATATCTTGCCTGTTTGGTTTAAGCGATCATAAAGTTATCCTTCTTTTTCAACTACATTGCTTATACTTTTGTTTCTGACATCAACTATATTGCTTATACTTTTGTTTCTGACATCAGCTATACTGCAAACAATAAAAACAATTTAGCAAGCTAGCTAGGTTTATACAATTTAAAATTAATTAAAAAAATATAAAACATATTATTGGCATGCTATTTGATATTTGAAAATTAACATTAGGAGAAGCAAACAGTTATTTGTTAACCATTTTCATCCGTCCTTCATACGTACAAATCCTACTGGCATAACTCAATTTGACTGTTTTGTGCAAAAAATAATATCGAAGCTCAAATATAAAGACATTTTGTAACTTGAATGAGAGTAATAGAAACGTAGCATGAATGTGAAATACACTAATAAAAATTAAAAACTATGATGAAAAAGGATCTCACATCTGAACCTAACCTCACCCTTAATCTGTCTTGAAGCTGTATAACATACAGCAATAATTCAATAACTTAGCAGGCAAATGTCAATGGAAAAAATGATTAAAAATGACTATGAGGAAGCTAACTTTAAAGCAAGAATTCAATAACTTAGCAGGCAAATGTTAGTATTTGTACATATATCAATGTATTAGTTATCTAAAACTATAACCATTAATTAAGAAGCTAATGGAAATGCTAGGGAATATCACTACAAGAAAAAGGCTCGTAAGGCACAAGCAATAAGACACAAATATAGTTTTGTGACAACATGTTTATTATTGAGCACAATATAAGTAATTATGTGTTCTTCACTTTTATGGCACATATAATTGTGTCCTATTTATATTGTGTTATGTCTGGAATGCTCTTGTCATTTCAATGTAAGCAAGAATAGTGATTATACTTTAAACTTTTTAATAGGCACAAATATTCGTGTTTTAATCTGATATGCATCTATGACAACCCCACACCACATAAAGGGCTTTTAATTAGGCAAATGTTAACATATGTCCTTATACATTTGACAAATTTGTCTTATCCAATAAGTTTCTCTAGCTTATATGCTTGTTTGTTAAAAAGAAAAAAACAACAACCAAAAAAAGTTTGTTTTTGTCAATCTAAATTTGTGTTGTAAATTTAGATCTCAAATGTAACAGTGTTTTACTTTGTCAATAAATGAACCTTGATCAAAGACCCATATGTGAATATATGAAATATTGTCTATCATTTGAAATCCAAATTTGGAGCATAATATATATACTTCAATAACTAGCTTGTTCATTATGCAATTTAATGTCTTAAATTAGTAATGCAGGGTGGGCCAACGAAATTACCTTATCATATTTTCCGTTTGAGCGTTGTCTAAGTTGAGTTGTCCAATTATCCCGCCATTGACACTTTTTTGATTCGCCAACAGTTTCCGCACTTGAAGTCATTTGATCCTTAGGAGTTATTTGAATCTGTAACCACATATGCAAGCAAGTGAACATATATATATATATATATATATAGAGGAGTGCTCTAAAACTAACCGGTTAGTAAGTTAATACGAAGCTAACCATGCTTTTGGGCCCACCACATCACTAATTTCATAATCCGAACCATCAATTATTTAGGCCCTACTTCAAAGATCATCATTGCAAAAAATCAACTAAATCAAAAATCATGTAGTCATCTAATTGAGATCAAATAAATAGACGATCAGTATTTTCGATAAAAGCATAGAAATAGTTGTTATTATAATCAAATGGCTAAATGGCTTCCGATTTTAGAGATTTTTTACAGGAATGATCTTTGAAGTAGGGCCTAAAAAATAAACAGTTCAGATTTTGAGTTTACATTATGCAGTGGGCCCAATAGAGTGGTTAGCTTTGTATTAATTTACTAACCAGTTAGTTTTAGAGCATTCTTGTATATATATATATATATATATATATGAATAGTTTTTAACACAAATATTTATGAATGCAAAGCAATATTATTTCAAAAAGCATTGTACCTGCCAGTTTAAAGTATATGTGAACTAGATGCAATTATATACATAATTCAATTAATTCAGAAAAATTGGTTTGATGGATCTTTAGCCATCCATCTAGCTTGTATATAATATCATAAATTCTTTTTTAAAAATATCATAAATTCAAAATTTTATTTTTAAAATATCATTAATTTAAAACACGCATGCAATACATATTTTGGTTACATATAGCATGGAGAATTGGTGTCGTGGCCCATAGAGAGAAAAAAAGTAGAAAAAGGTTATATAGTTTACTATATATATAATTTCTAATTTTGTTTTTGTAATTTGAAAATAAATCACACCCCTATAGTTGACATTAGAACGTTGAAAATCAAGCCTGAATCTCTAATCTAACTCAGTCAATAAAATGAAACGAACTATGATGTGGTTATCCCTAAATTCTGTAATTTCTAAAAAAAAAACTTCCAAATCCATGTAACTTAGGTCATTTCAAATTCATATCACTAAAATTATATTTAGAGTTAGACAACTTTCCTTAGTAAATATATATTGTTCTCATCTGTAATAATTTCAAAACTTTAAAAGCCCCACACAAAAGAAAGTAGACATACAATTTTCTTTCTCACTAGAGTAACTGTAGAATCACCAGAAAGTCGGTATGGTATTGGAATTGCAAGAATTGCCTAAGTTGAATTTGTTTCCACTTCCTTTGATGGTCGTGGTGAATGTTGCTTCAACCAAACATATTACAATAGTAAAATAATTTTTTCGAGAAATACTATATAATTCGACTAATTAAAAACTCGATAATTAAGTCATTTACAAGGACATAACTCAATTTACAACATAACCAAGTAATAAGACAAGGTCTAAATAGAGACACAATTAATATCAAAAGATGCACGTATAATCAAATCAAAATGACTTTTTCATTGTCATCAGCAAAACTAATAATTTCATTAATTTGCAAACAAATTACTTGAAATAAAGTAGAGGTAGGACTATAGGACAAAATGCTTCTTAAATATAATAATTTGAAAATTTCAAAAGCCCCACATAATTTAGAAAATAGGCTTACCATGTTGGTCCTCATGGTAAAAATTGTAGGATTATCTGGCAGTTTGTAAGATAATGGTACTGCATCAATCACGTACTCAGTGGATTCTGAAAACTCTTTCTTTGATGGCCTTGGTGAATGTTTCTTCAACCCAACATATATTACAACAATAGATAACTTTTTCAGAAACTTATATATGTAATATCCTTTAAATGAAAATAACTCAATTAATTAATATGGCATCATGAAGTAACACAAGGTCTAATGGATTGATGCGGACGAAGTATTATACTATGATGCATTAATTAAATCACATCAAATTATCCAAACAAGATGTACGGCTAGTCGGCTACAAAATGGTTTTCACTGTCAGCGCGCAATAAATTATAGAACTCAAATTAATATTGTTGACAATCGCTGCGAGTAGGAAATATAATGAAGTTAAAACCAAAAAAAATTTATGTTCTAGCTTAAATTATGTGAACGTACTACGACTTGCCTAAAGGAGTTTGCATTGTACACTTTATAGTTACTAAAGTTTTATAAAAACAAATTAAAGATGCTAGTTACATATGAAATTGCAAAAAAAAAATAGATCATTTTGGTGTCAAGATACAATAAGAAAGGATGCCAAATTGTAAATAAGAGAAATAATCAAATATCAACTTGTTTCACACAAAAGAAGTTATTTTGATGTCCATCTGGTAAATTGATTATATTAGTTCGACTCAAGCTTATGTTTCATTTCAATTTTTTTTTTACTATTTATTTCTCCTATATTCCTTGTCTAACTTATACGTAATCAAGCACACTTCAAATATTTTGCATGGATGTCAAGAAATAAGAACAATCAAACATCTCCACGCGTCGTATAGTTATCGTTGTTGTAATAAATATTAATTTATAAGGTATTTTTTCACGTTGTTAATAAGATAGGTCAAGATTATTGCAAGCATACATATTTTACGTACGTTCCATGCAAATAAATGTTGGGATTCCTTTATCAATTATTAAAAACGTGGCAACTTTTTTCCATCGGCCGACAACGTAGTCCAAATTTTTTCTCAATTTTCATAAGAAGGAATTAATTAAAATGGAATTTAAGAATCCTTCAAGATTAAAATCACTGACAATTGTACGTAGTTAATTAGTTATATATTAAACACAACTAAATTAAACAATCAACTGCTTCTACAATCTCTCAAGCTGAAGTTATAATCAACTCATCCTTTTATTCGGGGGATAGAAATTTCAAATGATCCTATTCCTAAATATATATATATATATACATATATCTGTACTGTAATATCTATCCGTCCTTCATACGTACAAATCCTACTGGCAGTACTCAATTTGACTGTTTTGTGCAAAAAATAATATTGAAGCTCAAATATAAAGACATTTTGTAACTAGAATGACAGTAATAGAAACTTAGCATGGATGTGAAATACACTAATAAAAATTAAAAACTATGATGAAAAAGGATCTCACACCTGAACCTAACTTCACCCTTAAACTGTCTTGAACGCAGTGTAACCTACAGCAAAACATTAAAAACTATAACCCTTAAACTGTCTTGTACTCAATTTGACTGTTTTGTGCAAAAAATAATATTGAAGCTCAAATATAAAGACATTTTGTAACTAGAATGACAGTAATAGAAACTTAGCATGGATGTGAAATACACTAATAAAAATTAAATACTATGATGAAAAAGGATCTCACACCTGAACCTAACTTCACCCTTAAACTGTCTTGAACGCAGTATAACCTACAGCAAAACATTAAAAACTATAACCCTTAAACTGTCTTGTACTCAATTTGACTGTTTTGTGCAAAAAATAATATTGAAGCTCAAATATAAAGACATTTTGTAACTAGAATGACAGTAATAGAAACTTAGCATGGATGTGAAATACACTAATAAAAATTAAAAACTATGATGAAAAAGGATCTCACACCTGAACCTAACTTCACCCTTAAATTGTCTTGAACGCAGTTTAACCTACAGCAAGAATTCAATAACTTAGCAGGCAAATGTCAATGGAAATAATGATTAAAAATGACTATGAGGAAGCTAATTTTAAAGCTGTAAATCTCATAATTTTGTTTAAAAGTTTCTTTACTATAAATTTTTGTTCAATGTTTCCATATTTTCAAAGTATTTATAGAACTTTCCAGATCTCGTTCTTCATGATTCATCATGAACTTATTATTATTTATTTTTAACAAAAGGTCTATAATGATGCAGGACGTCCTTCTTCCCCACATGCTTTGAAGACAGAACGACGCCAACGCAGGTCCATTACTCAGAGATAAAGAGGCAGCGCGATAGGCAATGATTGCTTCTCAACAAGAAGCATGTTTAGCATGGCGGCATGCCGACTATCAACTGGCAGCTGCATGTTCATAAAATCAGTTTTATGTTTAGGCAATATGCAGGAGTAAAATCCCTATTAAAATTTCATTTTAGACAATGGACAAGAGTTGAGAGATGGAAAATACGCACAAGAGCCTGCAACAGGAGGTCTAACCCTGAGGAAGTGGTGGTTGAAATTGGGAGAGGTCCACTCAACCGATTGTCTATCAGGTCCAGTCAGTAGAGTTTGGAGAGTTTACCCAAAGAAGGTGGTATTCTACCAGTGAAGTTATTTGAAATTAGAGCTCTGAGATGAATCAAAGATTTACATATGGTTGCGTTAAATTCATATTGGCTTTGTGCACAAAAAGCATAGTTAGTAGTCTAATTCTTACAAGAAGGATATCTCTGCAAGATTTCCTAATTCATCTGGAATAATACCACTGAAACTGCAGCCAGCTAGGATCCTAAAAGATGACAAGAGTCATGTATGCTCATTCAATATAACAAATTTTAAGTTGCATATACAAAGTTCAAAAGTTAGAAATATGAAAATGTTCTTACAGGACATTTAAGTTTTCCAAATCCCCTAATCGTGGAGAGAGAGGACCCGTGGGCCCCAGTTGAATAATGTTTCAGCTTCAATAATAAAGATTGATGCTATGCTAATCAAGTTGGAGTGACATCAAAATAACTGATGCAAAAGAAATATGTTTTCTTTTTTTGTGTATGTTACTTACTAAATCTGTTGCATGTGGTTCACTTCATGGACAAAATATGTTGCAAACGTAATGCTGGTACAAAGAGGAACAATCATACTCACAAGGATCTTAATTTAGTAAGTCCCCCGATGTCACCATTAAGTTCCCCCTTTAGCCCATGGTTGATAGTCCCCTGCACATAGCAGAAGAGGTGCTAGTTAAAAATTTGTTGATGAAAGAAAGTGATCATTTGCCCATAATACAAGGATCATATCATATCATATTTTAAAGATTCAGACAATACTCACAATGCAGTCACCCTTGAATTGCTGCAGGTGACTCCATCCCAGCGAAAATCACAGGGATCATTTGAGTTTTCCCAGCTTGGTGGTGTATTTTTCCAGGACACCTTCAAGGATTGGAGTATCAATCGCAGCTGGACCGACACACTTAGAAATCAATCAACTACCTTAAAGAGAATGATTGCAGACATTTATGTGCAGGAATGTTCATTTATAATCAAAGTTTAGCTAAGGATTTAATAATAATTTGAACTAGACCTAGATTAAATGGACTAATAACTAAGATGCACACATATGAGAACATTGTGATTAACATGATATGGCAAACTCTTTCCCAGTTTACATAATCAAAAACCCAAAATTCACATTACTTAGTAGATGAATATCATAATATATATATATATATATACATATGAACATTAAACATTGATATTTAGGAGTACTATACCATCATTGGGGTCCGTAACAGAGGAGATCAAGTGAATCCCTGCAGAGTAGAATGTCATAAAGAGCAGCAACCTAATGGTTGCCATGATCCCCCCAGCTAAAAGGAAATAATATGATGAAGCATATCAAGATAACTGCATATAGGTATCTATATATCTTCTGGATGGGCTAATCAGCTAGCTAGCAATTAATTCCTATTGAATGAGGACTCGTGAAGTGCATGCATATATATATTGTTGTAAAAGTATGTAGAAATTAGGATTTGTGGAAAAAAGAGGCAGAGAGAATATGATCTGTCTATTTCATTCATCTTATAAATATCCTTATATAGAGGTAGGGTTTACTAGGTTTTGAATATTTACTAATATGCCCCTACAACTTATTACAGGAATAGTCACACATAATAATATATTTACAACACTCCCCCTTGGATATTCCATGTCATTAGTGTTGTCTCTGCTATGCGCTTCTAAGTTGCCTCGTTAAAACTTTGCCAAGTAATAAAAACCTTGTGGGAACAAAAACAACCTTGGTTGAAGGAAAAAGAGTGCAACGCGCGTAAGTGTGGAGTAGTCGCATCAGAACCTCGAAAGTAGGTGAAGTCATATCTTCTGGATCATAAGCATAGTATGTCTATGGGAGCGGGGTGCATTAGAGTTGCTACACCAAAACCTTGCTCGGTAAACCCAATGGGAAAAACCCGTGGTCAAAGGGAAAAGATGAGCAAATGCATATATATCAGATCAACACATCTTCAGAATGTAGTATGAGTAGGGTGACCATGTCAAGATGTGCCTCATTAAAACCTTGTAAGGTAACAAAACCCAGTGGGACAAAATAACCTTGGACGAAGGACAAAAGAGTACACGATGGTCAAGCAAGTATGCTTCGGGATACTCCTCCTGATGTCGACTCCCCCTGAAGACTACATACTAGGTAAATCAGCCAATTTACGCAAACCAATACCTCGAACATGCATCAAGAACGTGGACTTTGGCAGTGACTTGGTGAAGAGGTCTGCATGGTTGTCTTGAGATCGGATCTGCTTGACTTCAATCATCTGATTCTCTTGTTGCTGTTGACTGAAGAAGAACTTCGGTGCAATATGCTTGGTGTTGTCTCTTTTGATGAAACCCGTCTTTATCTGCTGGATTCAAGCGACATTATCCTCATAGATAATCGTTGGTTAATCAGTGGTGGAATTCAGCCCACATGTACTTCAAACATGTTTGGAAACTGCTCTTAGTCATATACATTCACGAACTGCTTCGTGAAGGGCTAGAATCTCAGCATGTTTGAAGAGGTAGCAACAAGGGTCTATTTCGTAGACCTCCAAGATATTGTTGTATTCCCAATGGTAAAGACATAACCAATTTGGAAACACGCCTTGTGCAGGTCTGATAGATACCCTGCGTTAGCATATCCAACAAGGCGGGCATCATTCCGAGGATCGAGGGGTTCGATCTATTCCTTGATGCATAGCTAGGGATAGAATAAGCCCATATCCGTCATACCTCTAAGGTAGCGGAAAATGTCTTTTATACCATTCTAGTGGCGGCATGTTGGCGCAGAGCTATATCTAGCTAACAAGCTCACAGTGAATGAGATATCTGGTCTAGTACATTGAGCCAAGTACAATTATGCGCTTATTGCACTTAGATATAAAACTTCTGGTGCCAATATCTTTTCGTTATCATATGCAGGATGAAATGGATCCTTCTTAGGATCTAGACTACGGATGATCATAGGCGTGCTAGAAGGCTGCGCTTTATCCTCATTAAAGCGCCTTAACATCTTCTGGATGTAATTCGATTGATGAACCAAAATTTCATCTGCACGGTGCTCAAGCTCCAGGCCGAGACAGAAGTTCGTTCTCCCAAGATATTTCATCTCGAATTCCAACTTCAGGTGTTTAGCGGTTTCCTTGGTCTCTTCAGGAGTACCAATTAGATTCATGTCATTGACATAAACAGCTACAATAGCAAAATCAGAACTTGTTTTCTTAATAAACACACAAATTTATCCTCTTCCGGGGATAAGAGTCCATCGCGCCTAGTGGTCAACCTCAATTTTGGGCAAGGACATATGACTGGTTAGCCACTATGGATGTACCTCGTCCATTTGGGACGACACATCCTTCTGGGATGACACGTCTTTCGGGGACAGATATCCTTGCAGGTACGTTTGCAACAGGTATATGTGATCTCGTCATTTTAGCTAGATTAGAGAATGTGTCTAGCATATTATTGGCTATACTCTATAGATCTAGAATTTTTCGCACTTTGCTATCACATTGTGCGGTTCGAGGATCGAGATGAAACATAGTGGGGACATTCCATGTCAATTCACGTCGTTCTTCAGCAATGGTGACGTTCTTATCTCCCCCTAACGGCGGGAAGACTGTCTCATCAAAATGACAATCCGCAAATCTGGCGGTAAGAAGATCGCATGTCAAGGGCTCTAAAAAGCGTATAATTGATGGAGATTCATAATCGACATATATGTCCATCCTTCGTTGAGGACCCATTTTGGTACGTTGTGGCGGCACAATTGGTACGTAAACTGCACACCCAAATATGCGTAAGTACGAAACATCAGGTTTGTACCTAGTCACTAGCTGTAACACAGAGTAAAGTTGGGTAGCAGTGGGCCTTAACTGGACCAATATGGCTGCATGCAAGATTGCATAGCCCCACGCAGAAATTGGAAGAGTCACCAGCTGTAACACAGAGTAAAGTTGGGTAGCAGTGGGCCTTAACTGGACCAATATGGCTGCATGCAAGATTGCATAGCCCCACGCAGAAATTGGAAGCCTGGTGCGCATAACCAAGGTTCGTGCGATCATTTGTAATCTTTTAATGAACGCTTCTACAAGACCATTCTGGGTGTGAACATGGGGAACTGGATGTTCAACATCAATCCCAAGGGACATGCAATAATCATCGAAAGTTTTCGATGTAAGCTCTCCGGGATTTGATTAAAAGGTCATCATTGCAAGTGTTAATGGAATCTATATATTCATTTATTTATTCTATCACAATTAGATATCTTAATGGTTTTCGATTTATTTATATATATATATGCATGGCATGTACATGTGCTGACTAAATAGTTTACCAGAATGCTTAGTCAATTAATTAGATACAAACAAAGTGGACGTTACCTTTTACCGTTTCCTCTGCCCGCACAATCCAATAAGCAACAACTCTCTCATCATCTCACGTTTTTTGAATGAGTTCAAACAAAAGGCTCTCACGATCGAAACATTAAGTTTTACATAATTACCTTTGGGAGGGTAATGCCAATATTGCATATAGAATGTTATCGCTACAATGTTAGCTAGCTTCCTCTTGGAAGTTTGGTAAGCTCCAAAGTTTATTATTATTTAGTATTTGACCACGTAGCAAAGTGGGGGCCGCCGGCCGGCCAAATGTGGAGGGAGCTGCACAATTTTTTGTCATTTTTCTAAGATACCGAGGAGGTAGGCTGGTGTGGGGAAAACCAACGGGGGAAGAGGAGGGGCGCTGTCGACGGCTACCGACGGTGGATGGCTTGGGTTGGCTGCTGCGTTTGGTTGAGGGAGGAAAAGGATGCTAAAAGAAGAATGGCTGTGAGCCTGTGTGGGTGAAGAAGAAAGAAAAAAAAAAATCTTTTGTAATTTTCTGATAGAAATCCACCGAAGAAGATGGGACCGTAATGATTTTTTTGTTTTAATTTTTTTTAGTTTTAAATTAGTTTGTGGACCATATTGAAATCACCACTATAGTTCGTGGACCATCTTGAAATCACTACTATAGTTCGTAGGGGTAAATTTTAATTGAACCATTTTTAAAAAAAATATAGTATTTTATTTTTTAATGAAATAAAAAAAAATTAAAAATGAAAACCCAGTACCCCTCCCCCACCCGACTGCAAAACCTAACCTTCACCTTCCACACCTAGCAACGCCGTTATTCCCTCCCTGACACCGACGGATCTGCACTATACCCCTCTCCTCTTCTCTTTTTTCTTTTTTCTTTCTCCTCTCCTCTCTTTTTTTCTCTTTCTTCCTCTCTCCCTCTCTTTCTTTCTCCCTGTGCGATCTCATTTTCGCCGCTTTCGAACCTTCTCGCACTGTCTCAAAGCATCTAAAGCGAGGTGTATATGGTTGATCTGTCTCAGTTAAGCGTCGAGCTCATGCACTCGCCGACGACAGTGCTGGCTAAGATGACAATGAGTGGTGGGAGTGGGAGGTTTGGTGTATTCATCTAGATTTGCATTGAGAGAGAGAGAGAGAGAGAGATAGAAGGGGTGAAGAAAGAAAGAGAGAGGAGATAGAAGAAAAAAGAAAAAAGAAAAAAGATGAGAAGTGATGGTGGTGATGACTGGTGAGGAGCAGTCGGGTGGGGGAGGAGTACTGGGTTTTCATTTTATTTTATTTCATTAAAATATAAAATAATATTTTTATAAAAAAAATAAAATAGTGGGTAAACAATTAAATTGTTTATGATTTTATGAAAACACTTTTATAATTAATAAAAAAGTAGACAGAATGGGACGAAAGTGCCACATTGCTACACAACTCAAAGTCTAGATGGCAATTAGTAAAAAAAATTTGTTTGAGTGGTAATTACACACACCCCCTATATAATCTGGGTGGTAAATTTGCAAAATTCTCATATGTATATGTCTACAAACTTTCTCCTTTTAGTGTTGTTTTATATTTAAAATTTAATATGATCATTCCTCCTGATTATGGGCAATGATCAGGTTCTTTTGTTAAACAAATTTTGTTTTTTGTTTTCTATGGTAAAGAGTAACGCCTCTATTGCTTTTAAGTGTAGGGGATTACAAAACATGGGTCTGAGATATTTATTTCTTGTACCATATTATTTCTATGAAGTGAAATATATTATATATGCAACAAATTTATTGTTTCTAACTTTGTATTAAGAGAGAAAGCTAAGGAGCAAATGCTATCTATGATGAAATTTATGAGGAATCACCCAAATAAAAGCTACTCAATTTTCATTTCGAAATTTCGGCGAAATAAAATTCATACTAATAAAGCAAAATATACATTGAAAGAAAATTTTAATCGGTAATAAGGAAAAACCAATTATCGACAGTAGCAGAGACGGCAACAGCAACACACTGGCGAAGAAAGGCAACATAAAACAATATAGATATTTAGATAAAATCTTGAAAACCAAGAAGAACAACAACTCAACAGCAGCCATAATAAATTTTATTACGGATGTAATAATTTTGTAGAAGCAGCAGCGGAAATCACAACAATCACGAATTTTTATGGAAAAATCCAAAACCAAATATAAGGAGCAAATCCTAAAATCTAAAACACAAACCCTAATTTTCCAATAGTAGAAGAGAAATTAGGTCAGATCTGATACCAAGTTAAAATTCAGGCTTTATGAAAAAATAATTGTGCTCACTTTTATTCTTCTCCCTAAGAAGGTATTTATAAGAGTACAATGATAATCGAGGATGACACAGAACGACCACCGTAACTGTGTTCAATTTAAATACACCAAGGATCATCTCTCGTATATTGTTCAAGGCAGTACGGTGAACGACTGTAGTTGTTTGGCACGACATTAAGGCAGAACATGTAGTCGTAGTTGGCGATAGCATATATGGGTTTTCCCGCCTGGTTATACAGCTCCATAACCAAGATATGGTGAACGACTCTGGGAATACGATCTTTTACTACAACAAAACTGTCAATACATATCAATCGTGGACTGATATCTAATTGGGTAGCCGTCCGATATAGTCAGTCGTGATATACAATCTTTTACTATCAGTAGTAATTACATATCAATCAAACACGCACAACTTGTCACAAAATTCACACAATATACAATCCTCGTCAAACACGCACAACATACAATCTTCTTATTTCTCACAAAATTCACCAACACCTTCATGAGGATTATTAAGACAATCACTACATATTCCAACAATTTCTCTAATCCAAAATTATCAAAATCCCAAAAATCCTCACAATGAAACGAAATTGCGCTTAAACTTTAAAGTCTTTGGGTAGTGATATATGAACGAGCACTTTGTGCCCACTCAAAATAATTGGACTTATCAAATATTTTAATTGGTGAAGACTCATAAATAAAATTCATACTAATAAAGTAAAATATACACTGAAAGAAAATATTAATCGGTAATAAGGAAAAACCAATTATCAACAGCAGTAAAGACGACAATGGCAACACACTGGCGAAGAAATGCTAACATAAAACAATATAGATTTTTAGGTAAAATCTTGAAAACCAATGGAAGCAGCCGTAATAAATTTTACTACGGATGTAATAATTTTGTGGAAGCAGTAGTAGTAGCAGCGGAAATCACAGGAGTCACAAATTTTTATGAAAAATCCAAAACCAAATATAAGGAGCAAACCCTAAAAACTGAAACACAAACCTTAATTTTTCAATAGTATAAGAGAAATTAAGTCAGCTCTGATACCAAGTTAAAATTCAGGCTCTATGGAAAATAATTGTGCTCACCTTTATTCTTCTCCTTTATGAGGTATTTATAAGAGTAAAATGATAATCAATGATAACACAGAGCGACCACCGTATCTGTGTTCGGTTTAAATCCACTGGAGATCATTTCTCGTATATTGTTCAAGGCAGTACGGTGATAATCGGGGATGCCGACTTGGACCTACAGGCAAACATTGAAAGTATAGTTGCTTGACATGACATCAAGGTATAGCATGTAGTTGTAGTTTGTGATAATATATATGAGTTTGCCCACCTGGTTATATAGCTCCATAGCCAAAGTATGGTGGACGACTCTGGGAATATGATCTTGCTTATCCAGGATTTGAGCAAACTACTCAAGGTCAAGGTTGTTCTGTGGATCGACTCTGTGTTCCCTGTTACTACCAAATGCTTGTGCATTTTGAAGGTAAAGTTGTAGATCTCTTCCAACTATATTTTCGAGAACTCAAAGAGCACATTGACAGGGGAGGTTGAGAGGATGAACTCAAACTGCATTTTGAATCCTACACATGCTATATGCAGTCAAAATTAACAGAAAAGTTAATGGAAGAGGCACATTGCAATTTTCATAAACTTTAAATTTCACATTGAAATGTTTTGAACATTGGGTACCAAAGTTAAAAACAACCTATACTTGAGGTGCAAAGTTTAATTCACCCTAATATTTAATACGTTGAAGATTAAGAAAGTGATGACAAAAAATTATAAGTAGCCATGAGTTACAAACACACTTTCAGCTCAAGAGGTTCTTGATGTAGAAGCTTAAGAGGATGTCTGTGGTTAAATACTATGGGATGTCTTCGAATATGCAACAAGCTTTGCTGCTGAGTCAAGATTACAAGTTTTCATATATGTTGATAAATTCTTAGTCTTTGTTTGAATGTCATGGTATTTGTTTGCCCTATTTAATTAGCTACCTTAGAGATGTATGCATTTAGCAAATGTTGAGAAATTGTGTGAAATAATCAAAGATATGATTTCTAAGTGCAAGAAAGTGATTGATGAAATTCATAAGACTACTGACATAGCCCTCATGTAAACATTGTCTAATACTATCATCTTCTTCTAACAAATCTTCTTGTTACATCGCTTGCTTAAATGTTATTTGTAGAATCTCATTAACTATCATTAAATCTTCAAATGATATAGGCCCTCTGACATGATTAAGAAGTTGCGTAAGTAAAAATTTTCCCCTTTTGAAGGTGAGATTGTGTATATTCATCCAATAACTTTTTGATTACTAACACTCTCCTTCCACTCCTTATCTGCATCACTCCAAATTTCTGAACCAATGGCATTGCATCATGGTATCTTTGGTGCATGACACATGGACTTGCAATAAATGATGAGGGCATTATGGTCTTTCAACCAATGTTTGATGTGCCACGATAGCCATCATGATAGAACTGTTGTTGTTGCTACGATAAGTCCCTAAACCAACTATTGAATTCTCGAAACACGACATGGAGATAACTCATTGGTTCATACTCAATAATTGCGAAAAAGTTGACTTCTTGTGCATTGAGCATGAGGAACTGATGAATCGGGACTATCCATGATATGACAAGGAATGTGTAGAGAAAAAACATATGGAATTGTTTCTGAAATGGTTAAAGGAACATGTAAGTGATTACTGACAATAATGATCGGTTCAAATAGTACTGCCTCATCATCAGAGAGTAAGAAAAATGTTTTCACAGCACTTCTGTTTAGGTTTAATTGTATTTATATGTTATAAGGTTATTGTGAAATTAATATGTTATATTTATTTTTCGTCGCCTAAACATTCTTTGGGCGAGGGATAATTAATTTTGTCGCCTAAAGTATGTTTAGACGACGAACAATTTCGTCGCCTAAACATGCTTTGGGAGAGGAATAATTAATTTCGTCGCCCAAAGTATGTTTAGGCGACGAACAATTTCGTCAAGTAATTGTTTATCTATGGGAGTGGACCCGATGATGTATCCAACAAATAATATTAAATGTAGGATCCTACAATGGAGTCTTCGTGTATATAAGTAATTTAAGTTGGATAGTAGCCTGAATAAATTATAATCATTAGATAAAATCTAATGGTTTAGAGAAAGGTTAGCTTATTATTATTTTACTAACAGGATTAGCTTTAGAGTGTTCCTATATATATATATATATATATATATATATACAAAAATGCTCTAGAGCTAACAAATTAGTAAGATAATACGGTACTAACCACCTTTTTGGGCCCACTACATAATATAATCTCATAATTCAAACCGTTCATATTTTAGGTTTTCATTCAAAGATCAACCTTGCAAAAAATTTACCAAATCAGAAATTATTTAGCCATTTGATTATCATTACAATCATTTCATGTTTTATTGAAAAACTTATGTTCGTCCATTTACATGAGCACAATTATTTTGCTAATAGTTGACTAAACGATTTCTGATTTTGTTGATTTTTTGCAAAGATGATCTTTGAATGAGAATCTAAAAAATACATGGTTTGGATCATGAAATTATATTGTGTAGTAAGCTAAAAATGATGGTTAGTGTTGTATGATCTTACTAACTAGTTAGTTATAGAGCGTTTATTGAGCTTAATTTATATACATATTTTATCCTTAAAACCATACATTTTTATATGTCTTTTGAGCATTTTTAGTGTTTTAAATTCTTATTTTTATTATTTAATTAATTAGTGGGTTTTATGAGTTTTTGTCTTAATTCCTAGAATTTAATAAGTTTTATTTAACTGTTTATTAGATTTTATTTCTGTTAATTAGTTTATTTTAAATTTTGTAGGCTTAATTAAAGAAAATGAAAACAAAAGCCCAAAACAAATAAAAGAAGAACAAGCCCAGCCCAAGTGGAGAGATGAAGCCCAAAAAAGGAGGCAGCCGGCCCAGTCCACATCTTGAGGTAGCCGAAGAGTCACAACACCACACCAGCAAAGCTTCCGCCCAAATCAAATTGCTTTGATTAATATTGGCTCCAGCCAATATGACGACGACACATGGCACATCAGCAATCAACCCAGTGCCTCTCTTTTTCTCTTCCGCCTAGTAGCTGATGCACGCCTCCCTATGCCAGTCATAAGCCAAACCTTGAGCCGCTTCTCCACTATCTCTTTCTCCCTCACGGTTCTTGTGCAACCGCAACTCACAAGCCAAGCCGCCGGTGCGATATTAATCTTTCTTGCAGCCAACCACACTGCGACACGTGTCCCATCTTCCAGCTGCTTCCAGATTTCTCCAGCGCCCTCTTGTGCTAATCCCCATCTCAAATAGCTGTCACCCGCTATCCTCTCAGCCTTACATAAGCTGCCAAATGTCTCCCCCTTCTGATATTTTCTACCCTAAGCTTTGCCTATATAAGGAAGCATTCAGCCCCTTTACCATAGCTTTTTACTCTATATTTTTTATTTTCTGCCTTTTTCTAGTATTCTCTTAGGATTTTTCTCTCAATCCCTTAGGCTATAATGTTTGAGAGAGAATATGAATGTGTAACGACCCGACCCAAATTTTCACTAGAAATTTAAATTTTTATTCAATTATGGTTTTAAGAAGTTTTTGAAAAGAATGTTGAATTGTACTCTAAAAATTTGAGATTTTATTTGGAAATTCAATAGGTTTTGGATTTATTTTAAATTTTGTTTTAAATCAGGATTGACCCAAAGTTGACTTTTTAAATTAGTTGACCTTTGATTTTGACTTCGGATCCGCTGGATAGATCTCAAGACCACGAGTTCGTAGACACGAAGCACGCATAAATCAAAGTTACGGTTTGAGAGATACGGACATTTGAAGGGAGGGGCAATTTTGTAATTTTGCATGTGTGGGCTTTAAATACCCAAAATCCAGAATTTTCGGGGATTATTCTCTCTCCTCTCACCCCGACACACCCTCTCTCTCTCTTCTCTCGCCTGTTCAGCACCGTCGTCCTGTCACCGGCGCGTGGGCGCGCGTCCGGCGGCGGATGGAGGCGGACGAAAGCTCCCTGAGCTCGCCGTCCCTTCCTCTCTCTTCCCTTGGTCTCGGATCACCCAGAAACTCAGCCAAAATCCGAATCCAGGCCAAACCCGATCGAACCCAAGCGACGACGATCCGCCGTCTCCGGCCAAGACGCGACGCCGGACCACTTGGGTCTTCTCCCCCTCGTCGCGGCGAGTCCAGTGGTGGTTCCCGATCGTTCATCAGACCACGGCAGCACGCAAAACGAAGTCACAGGGCCAGCTGTCTTCTCCGGCCAGTTTCTGGTGTTTCCGGCGGCGTTTTCGTTGAGTGAGGTACCCAAACTGATCCTCTCTCTCTCCTCTACATGTAATTGTACTTTGTTTGACTCAATTATCACTAGAATAGAAAAACCCTATTTGAAACTCACAGCCACCGCGTGTGGTGGCCGGGTTGAGTTGTTGTTACTAAATTTCTGTCCTAAATCCTTTTATTTGTTGCTTGTAAATTGTTGGACTGAATTTGGGCTTGTTTTGGATTGAAATTTTCTGTCGAGGCGATGTTTTGCTACTGCCACCGCTAGCTCCGCCACTGGTGGTGGCGGGTCGAGCGGTCTTCCTTGTCAATCAGCCTCCCCAGGACATCCAGAGGCCAATTTTAGGGTCTGTTTGCGTATCGGTAAGTGTTTGCATGTTGTTAGGGGCCGGGCAGCCACCGTGCGTGGTGGTTACCGCCTATTTCGGCTGCTAAACGGCCAAATTGTGAACCCTGTATATCGAATTGTTGGTTGTCTGGTCTTAACAGGTATACAGGCTCAGGAAATCTCATTCCCGATGCCGTTATGCTGCCGGATTTGGTATCCGAGCAATGGTGTCGTGAAAGAGCATTAATTATGAATATTTATGTTTAGTTGTTTTCAATTGAGTATAAGTATTACTCATATAAATTACTGTTACTGTGGAATGCATTGATGTGAATTTTGGTGTGCGTGGAATTTGGTTATTGATTGAACTGATGCTGTTTTGGTTATGATGTCGGTGTTTTAGATTACAGGCGTTGTTGGTAATGCATAATGGATACTTGTGGTTAAATTGAGGAAATAACTTCTTTGAGATTATTTGGGTATTGGATTATGCTTTACAAGATTAATTGATAATGCTTTTGGGCTGTGTGCACTATATGGGTTGCTATGGATTGCCCATTTGATTGATAATGCCCTGATGTTATTAACTTTATAAGGGAATACTTATTGATTTGCTACTGAGTCATTCAATTATATCTTTGTGAATTGCCATGGTTGAATTGGTGATGTTAATGATTTTGGATGATTGTGGTTGAGGGTAATAGTTAACGATTTGGAAATTGGTTGATATTAAAAGGCTTATGGTTTTAAGAGCTATACTATTTTGAGACGATTTATAAATTGCATGATTTGAGGATGTGAAGAGCTTAAGAAATCGTTGATTTTATCTATTTACAAGAATGGTTTTAGAAAGTGGAAGAGCGATTTCTAAATCGTCATATAAGTACCCTCACCCACAGGTATAAATACAGATAGGTCTTTGGGACCCATCACGGCACACACATAGGCTTTGGGCCGTGTGCCGGGATGCCTCGCCCTTTGGGGGTAGTCTACGTGCATGTACGACATTTGGCTTATTGTACGACGGCGATTCGACGGTACAAGAGCCACCGTATGTCCACTTGTATGACGGCGATTCGACGGTACAAGGGACACCCTAAGTCCACTCGCATGACGGCGTTGCGACGGTGCGGGTGGAGGGGCAATTTACGTGCACGTGTAACACTTTGGCTTATTGTACGACGGCGATTCGACGGTACAAGGGCCACCGTATGTCCACTTGTGTGACGGCGATTCGACGGTACAAGGGACACCCTAAGTCCACTCGCATGACGACGTTGCGACGGTGCGGGTGGAAGGTTATGAAGACGGTCCACTTGGTGCGACTGTCTTGTACGGTACCAATGTGGAGCCCGTCAAATGGGTACTTATATGGCCAACGTTTTTACTAAAAACTTTATAAGATAAAAATATTTTTAGTTATTTTTTTTATCAGTTCAAGACTCAAAAGAGGTTTTAGCTAAAAATCTTATAAGATACAGAATTTCTTTTACTTCTCTTTATTTCCCATATTCAAAAAGGAATTTCAAAGTTGAAGTTGTTATATAGAAACTTTCTGTTGGAATGATGTTGATGGTGTAAGGTATTGGATAAATTGTGAAAGAGTTCATTACAAAAAAATGTTTTCAATTAATATTCATTTTCAGTTCAAAATTGGATATTTTCAGCCCGAGCAGTTTTATAAAATGGCTCTCAAATGAAAGGTTTTGAAGTTTATTTTGTACACTCACTGAGAGTTTTTCTCACATTTTGTTTTTGATGTTTCCCCCCCAGGTAGTAGCGATCACCGAGTCGGACCGTACCACGTCGAGGCATTCGAGTTCTCGTCCCCAGTTATAGATATATTAGGATTTAAGGTTTCCCTTGAAATAAATAAAATGATATATAATTGTATAGAGGAGTAGATATGCTCTGATTAGAGTTGTATTACTTGTGGTGAGCTTGAGATCTTATGTATTACTTGTGGTAGAGGTGGTTGTGGTTTAGAAGTGCTTTTTAACAGGTTTTGGAACTTCTGGGTTAGTCCATTTTCAGAGGAGGTTCTGCCGAATTTTCGGTAGAATTTTCCTTGAATTTGGATTCCCGCAGGATCTCTCCGGGTTTCAGGGTGGAATCCGGGGGCGGTCCTGTCAGAATGTAATTTTCTTGCACTTTTAATTAATGAAACTTTAATTTATGTCTCTCTTCTCTCTTCTCCTTATCTTTTATTTACTTTATACCTTTAATTTTATGTAGTTTTTTACTTTATAGTTAACTTTAATATTATATCTCTCTTCTCTCTTCTCATAATCCTTTATTTACTTTATGCCTTTTATTTTATGTATTCTTTACTTTATGGTTAGTAGTGTTATGTATTTTCTTGTTCTTTAAATTACATGCTTATTTCTTTCTTTCTTTATTTAAGATTTTGATATTAAAATGAGAAAGAGATCATCTTTCACCCATAATGTCATATATTATGGGTAGTTATATCCTCTTTCCACATTTTAACTTTATGGTTAATCTTTTAAAACACAAACTTCTTTGAACTCTAGTTGTTTCTTAATTTTGGTTCACTTGAGTTGCTTAAAGTTTGCATTTTCTAAGCAAGATCAAGATCTACTATATAAATCTTCAATTTTTGTGCTCAATTCATATTTATCTTTGTAAGAGGGCATCAAGTGACTCTTGGGTGCCCTCCTTTTTGGGGAAATTACTAAAAATCTCACTTAATATGTTCATAAGTGGTGTGGAACCCTAACCTTGGTTCTTATACCATTGTTTAGCTTCTAAAACCAAAGAGTTGTTATTTTCCTTTCTAGATTTAATATTTAAATTCTTGCACCTTTATTTACTTTATTCTCTTTTCATCTACTTTATTTGCTTTTTCATTTTAGTTGCATTTTATTTTAAGTTGTCTCACAAACCTAACAAAATTTTCAAATTAGGTTAGTTTTAAATTAACTTAAGTTTAAGCTTAGTGTATCGTTTTGCATCACTCCTCACTCCTTGAGGTTCGACCTCGTTAATATACTACTAGACTCGAATATTTGCGAGTAAATAAAATTTTACAACAGCGCTCTTCTATATATATATCACTACTACAAAATTGTCAATATATATCAGTCGTGGACTGATATCTAATGGGGTAACCGTCTGATATAGCGAGTCATGATATTTAATGTTCATATTTTAGATATCAGTTTTAAACTGATATGTAAATATTTTTATATATCTTTTTTTTTTTCAACCTGATGTCCTAAATACAAAATAGATATCCGATTTTTTATTATTTCTGATATCTACAAAATTCGAGTATCAATAGTTATGGTCAATAGATATCATATTTGACACTAATACTGACATATAACCTGGTATCAATATCAGGTATGGAACATGCTCTGATATCTAAACATTGTTTATATATCAAGTCTGAGATAAAATCTGATATCAAAACATCAAAACATTTCTGTTTTTAGACCAAAACTAATATCGTTTATTATTGGAATGTATGTTATATATCAGTTTTTCACCTAAAAATGATATAATTAATTGAACATAAATTTGTGCCTGTAAATTAAAATGGGCAGAAATTGTGCAGCCATAAAATCTTCCATTCTCATTCCATATATTCCAATCACCAATAACAATATTCGAAGCTGCCAAAAAAGGTTTACAGTACAATATCCAATAAGAGAACACATTTTTTGTTTTCTAGAGGTCTAAACATAACCACCAGCCTAATAACTAAAGTAATGTTGCCTAAACCTACTTATAAAGACCTTTACAAAACCAAAACAAGTTGTAATGTACCGAAAGCTGCTCACATGTACAAAATATTAGCATGGCAACATCTTTACATGTAATTATTGACAAAATTGACCCGTGAAATCTGCACCTCATCAATTTCAATTTCCTCCCATGTGTTGTGCTGCCTCAGTTATAACAGCTCTATATCATAACAAAAGATCGATGGTTCAATAAATTTAGTTAACTAAACATTTACATGAACTAAAAAATTAACATTTACATGAACTAAGTTAAAAATATTGGCCAAAAAGAAACATGTATGATGTTATCTTCACCGAACCTGTTAAAAAACCACATGCCTCATATCGGTAATAACTTAGAATTTCAGAGTCATCAAAGAAAGAAAAAAGTCTTTTTAAGAAAAAGTGAAAGGAAAGGCAAACTGCCTGTGAGATAGGAAATCTGTGCAGTGTAGGCTCTTGGAATTCTTTCAAACCAATGGGATGGAACTAGATCAATATATTTCTCCAGCTCAAAATATACATTTCAAACTATAAGGAATAAAATTATCATGACCTATTTCCAACCATAACATGGTTAAAACTCAAGAACAAGTTTAGGTTACTACTTGCCAAAAAAATAGCAAATCAAGGCAGAGCAGTCCTTGTGATTTTTATAAAAATAAAAACAAGAGCTATGAACATGATATTTTATAGAGTTGTACTAGACATTCAAAAGAACATTGATAAAAATTATCAAGTCAATTGAAGCCACAGATCGACTAGCATTTACAAATCTTTCCAGGTTCAAAAATCAGGGTTTTATCTTTCTGAAAACTGTCTCAATTTAGGAAATTCACCATAAATCAAACATAGCTTCAATTCATAAGGTTTTTGGTTAAGATCACTCTTTATCATGTCTAGTACATATTTCATTAGTATTAGATCATAAGCATGACTCAAAATGACCAAGTTACACTCAAAATCTCTTTAAATTTAGTAAATTATAGTTGATCATAAGCATGAAATTTCTGCAAGCAGTCCATCTTAGAAAATTCACAACAAATTCAATACAGGTCCAAATTACTTGGTTCTTGTCCCAAAACAACCATTAGTAAGTCTAATTTCAAACCCCTAAATCTCATATTTAAATTCCCCACACAGCAATACAGAATTCAGCAAGAGTCCAGTAAGGTCAGATTCACTAAAAATGGCTTATTTTGCTATTTTTTGAGTTAAAACACCTGTTCTTTAGAATTCAAAGGAAATACCAATACATGCAGGTTTAAAGACCTTATTTGAGCTATAAAATAAACAATTTTAAGACAAAACTTCGCTGGAGGAAATTAAAATATACAGAGTAGTACAAAAGGTATGCCCTTGTCAATCCAAATACACTCTCTATTTCCCTTAAGCTTAAGCAAAAACTTTAACCAAAGACATGCAATCAAACATGAGCTAGAAACATTATAATTTAAAGAATGCTAAGAAAGTATCCATTGCCTATGCTATCTCTCTTACCAGCATGATCAAAAACAAGTATCTTAGTTGAATCCTTAATTTGAGAAACAAGCTTATTACTGCCTCTAGGGATGACCAGATCTATTACATCAACAAGCTGCAACATAATAAATTTATTAAAATTCATTATATCAAAAAACCATATACAATTTAAAATTTATGTGCCCACCTTGATAGTTTATAAATAATGACATTCATAAATAACTTAAAGTCTTAACAACATATCTGCTAAGAGACCATTATGAAAGCCCACAGCAATGTAAATATTTAAAGCAAAGGTACAAAGATGATACATACTTCAACATTTGCATGTAGTTTGGGAAAAAAATTAAATAAATAAATCATTTGGAAATCTAAAATTTCCATAAAAATTGCATCTTTATGTTTTTGCATCTTTTAAGTTTATGGGTCTTTACGAATTTAAAATGCAGACTAAAAAACAAAAGAAAAATCCTAACCTTTTTTTTAGGTCAGAATAAGAACCCTAACCTTAATTGTCAGTCAATAGCAGGAAATAGAGGGACAAAGAGAGAGACAATGAGAGAATCTCAATTAGATCGATGACAATTCTTTATAAAACCTTTACTACTAGTTGGTACTGAAGGCCTCTCTTTTTAGTTGGTCAGTACCAGGATCTTAATTGGAAAAATTTAATCAACTCTGGTATGGTTACTCTACTTGACGCCAATATCATGATTCAATTAAACTTCTGCAGCAATTTTTTGGATAGACCTATTCGACTGCTGGAGATCTATACAAGACAGAGAAAAAAATTCATACACAAAGACACATATTGGATAATAAATACAATTAAGTTACTTTTAGTATAACATTGAAAATAAATAGGACAATGATTAAATTAGGGGCACATGCATAGTGTTTTGTTAAAAATTTAGAGGGTGTTTAGGACACTCGTAGCTAATGGCTTGTGTAAGCTTCTATTGGCTATCTATGCTTGATATGAGAAGTGTTTGAATTATAAAACAAAGTATCTTTTATTGATAAACAGAGGAGGATACAAATAGAGATGTAGATATCTAGGACAATAAGACTTTAGGACTAGTGGCTTTTAGTATTGCCTCTTGCTTACACTTAGAAATGGGTACATGCTATATATAGAGAGTAGATGAACCTACTCGACTTCTCTATAACATCTATTAGCCACATGCTACTAGTAGGTTCTAGAGTATACTACACTTTTAATTATGTTCTAGTACATTCTTATATAAGCTTAATATTCTAGACTCTTCTTTTATGTAGATACTACACTTTTAATTATGTTCTAGTACATTCTTATATAAGCTTAATATTCTAGACTCTTCTTTTATGTAGAATTATGTAGACTTCTCTAGTTAAGATAGTTACTAATAGATTTATCTAGAATACTCTTTCTTCTTATCAAGCTATCTTCTAGACTTTTAGAATTATGTAGAACTATGTGAAATATTCTAGCTTTAATTTGTATGGGCTTTGAGGAAGCTAGTCTCTAGAATTTTGTAGTATTTTCCAATAATGTGCATTAATTTTCAACATGTTTATATAAGTCTAATTGAGAGATGAATCTACAAGTTAACTCAAATTCTTCCTAAGAAAGTTTTTGTCATAGCTGATGGCAGTTCTAAGTGCAAGCCTAGTATGTGTGAGGTTGTGTATTATATCTTAACCTAAAGTTCATGCTATAGTTAAAAGCAATCACCATCTAGAAAAATTGAGTAAAACTTACCTACAGAGTTAGATATCTCGCCTGAGTTGACCGCTGAAGCATGTTTTCAGCAACATAATACTCTTCATTTCTAGTGCCACTTTTACCCCTTTATGGGAAATATATGTATATGTCAGGGAAGTATAGGGAAGTATATGTATATGTGTGTGTCAGCCTGTGTGTATACACATATATAGATATACTAGGTCAGAGATACAAAAATCTAGATGAAGATCTAAGGTTGCAGTAAAAGGATGCTAATCATATAAAAGCTAACCATATGATAATTACTGGTTGACATTTCTCTTTCTGTTTTCACTGCGAAAAGGATAAGTTACTTGAAACAAGAATATATGGGAGAACCTTTTACTAGTCATAAGAATAAAAGAATAGCCTTTTACTAGTCATAAGAATAAAAGAGAACCTCTTCTTTTGCTTCAGTACACCATAGCTCCAATTCAAGATGGAACAACATCTTACCTGAAACAAGAGTATATTATAAAACTGTACATTGCTTTAGTTTTCAATCTTTTGCTTCTTTTGTTGATAAAGATGGAACAGCATCTTACCTATTATAAACCTATACATTGATATATAAGAAAAGTTGAGTAAATATCTTCTGAAGAAGAACTCGAGGCACCTGAAACAATGTTAACCATTAGATTAGAATGTATACATATGCCCAACTTTTTATATATACATAGCTTATCTTCTTATTAATGCAAATTGTCAATTACTCAAGCTGCTACTATTACTAGTAGCTAATCATGTAGTTTGGTGCAAAGAAAACCAAGAAAGAAAAGAAAAATGGATGTATATCACCGTACGTACCAACAACTTCTTAAATGTAAAGACTCAAATCAAACACAAAATTATTCCAAGTAATTAAATCTTTAAACATATATATTTTTTTACGAAAAATAAAACTGGTGCCATTACTGTCCATGCTCTACTCCATTCCATATTCCTCTTCATCACCACTCCCGAACCCATAATATCTTTCACATCCAAAACATACCATTAGGAGAAAAACCGAATATACAATTCCAATCAGAACACACCCACAAAATGTATTATAGAGAGAGATCGAGATTGAGTACTTGGGTCCTGATATATAGTGCGGGAGGAAGAACGAAGCTAATCGAGAAGAGAAGTGGTAGAGAAGCAGGTCCTTCCATGGTAGACACAGAAAAATATTTAAACTGCTGTCTTCAAAAACTTAAAAAAATATATATATATATATATTATATATCAGGTTGAAAAAACAAGTGATTTCTTTTAGAATTCAGATATCAGCAAAAAAATTAACTGACAATTTTGTTGTGGTATATATATATATATATATATAGAGGGCCCTTCCAATAAGGGTTCCCTCATTTAGTGTTAAATGAGGGATCCCTTATTAGAAGGGCCCTCTATATATATATATATATATATATATATATATACAAAAATGCTCTAAAGATAACTAGTTAGCAAGTTAATATGAAGATAACCATGTTTTTGAGCCTACCACATAACTAATCTCATAATCCGAACCGTTAATTTTTTAGGCTCTACTTCAAAGATCATTATTGTAAAAAATCAACTAAATCAAAAATCATTTAGTCATTTAATTGTAATCAAATAAATAGACGAACACTATTTTCGATAAAAAACATATGAATAGTTGTTATTGTAATCAAATTGTTAAATGATTTTCGATTTTGGAGAATTTTTACAGAGATGATCTATGAAGTATGGACTAAAAAATAGACGGTTCAGATTTTGAGAATACATTGTGCAGTGGGCCCAACAGAATGATTAGGTTTGTATTAACTTACTAACTAGTTAATTTTAGAGCATTTGTGTATATATACCGCACAATGTAATATAGACAAGTTGCTCACCATTTTAGTTAAAAAAATAAACAAATAACACAAAAACATCAGTAATATAAAAAATAGCGGTAGGAAGGGAGAATAAAAGAAACCCAAAAAACAGGAGAAAGAGTATATCGATCACAAATTGGGTTGCTCCTCAAAATGTAGAATTGCAAAAGATCGAAACCCATAGTTGCTCCTCAAAATGCAGAATTACAAAAGAAACTCATAAAACATATCTCTCACAAGTTTAGTTAAAAAGGAAATAAATCTACCTTTGGGTTCATTTACATTAACACCCCTTAAGGTTTATTATGTTTTTACATAACCCGTCAAGGTTTTAACATTTTTTCATATTACCCCTTAATCATAAACATAAATGGCAGAATCTTGTAAATACCAAAATAACATTTATGAAGTTAAAACAATGTCTCTCAACAATATATTTTCATTTTTACATACTAAACGATATATATATTTTTTCAACTATTGCAATATTTTGTCATGTTCCTTTTTTTTTATTTATCAAAGACTTATGTGAAAATGTGTTGAAACTTTGGGGATCTTTCTATAATTGAGTTAAAACCTCAAGGTATGTTACTATAATTTGTGGAACCATAGGGGGTTCTGTGAAAACATGATAAACCTCAAGGGGTGTGCATGTAAATAACTAAAATGTTAAACTTATAATTTAAAGGTAGTTTTTATACCGATGTCAACAATATTTGGACATAATTTTAACCGAATGGATTATGTGAAAACAATTTAAAACCTCACGTGGTCTTTTTGTAATTTCTGAAAACTCAAGGGCCGGGTGTATGTGAAAACACGAAAATGTCAGGGGTTTGTGTAATAAACCGGCACACATGTCACTGTTTATTTGTCAGATCATAACCTAGGCCTCACCAAAAAGCCCAAGGCCCGAACCCCGATTTGGCCCGAAATTTGGGCCGGCCCCGCTCGGCCCGAATATCTCTTGGGTTGGGCTTGGGCCATTCCCTTGAAGCCCATGGGCCGCCAAAAGCCCGGCCCGTTTAGACCCGCCCAAAGCCCGACCCAAAGTCCAATTTGGGAATCATAACATATTTAATAGGTTTTTCGTTTGTTTACTCTAATAAATTATTAATATGTTTATTAAATTATTATATAATACTATAATGTTAGTAAATAGTAATAGTGTAACTATGTAATACCATAAATAATAAAGTAATAAACTTTTAAAATTATATACAACATTACAACTATAATAAAATATAAATGTATATGTGTATATACAACTATAATTAAAGTTATTAAACCACGATCGTCAATTCATTAATTCAACGATCTGAACCGTTCATTTTCTATTTTCATAGTCAAAGTATCATCCTTACAAAAAATCGGCTAAATCGGAATTCATCTACCTATTCGATTATCATTAGAAAAACCACAATCGTTCATTAATTCGACCACCGTTACATCACTTTTACATCTCCGATTAAGCTAATTTTTTGCAAGAATTCTCTTTGAGTGGGGAACTAAAATATGAACAGTTCGGATCGTTGAAAACACGATCTATATGTGAGCTTCTACATATAAAATTATAAATACACTCGAAGAGTATTAGTTCAAATAACTTTCCCGTTGAAACCTTGTTGTTTCCATAATTGTGAAGACCACAACGTGATTTTAACAATCTAAGCCGTTCATATACTAATAAAGTAAATTATACACTGAAAGAAAACTTTAATCGGTAATAAGGAAAAACCAATTATCGACAGCAGTAGAGACGACAATGGCAACACACTGGCGAAAAAAGGCAACATAAAACAATATAGATTTTTAGATAAAATCTTGAAAACCAAGAAGAAGAACAACTCAATAGCAGCCGTAATAAATTTTATTACAGACATAATAATTATGTGCACAAGGACAAGAAAACTAATTAATAATAATGAGAAAATAACAAATCTACTCTAATTAAACTGGAACTAGGAAAACTTAAAATATAGAAAGTACAACATAAGGCAAGTAAATTAAAACTATGACTTCTAAATTACAGCTCACGCTAACACTCCCTCTCAAGTTGGTACATAGTTATGCATGTCCAATTTGCAAGTGAGTTGTAGAACTTTATACTTGGAAACCGCTTTTGTAAGTAGATTAGCTAATTGGTCTTCATTCTTCACAAATGGAAAATCACTAATCACACTCTCCAATATTTTTTTGACAAAATATTTATCAACGTTAGCATTAAACTTCAGTCGATTGACAATACCAATCAAATTCTTGGCAAACTAAAAAATAAAAAGACTATGACAATAAAGTCAACATAGTCACTTTTACCACTATCACCCAATATGGTAAATCGATCACCCCCTCATCAGTGACGAAAAATCTAGTAGAAGATCCATCATCCGTATCAATGTTGATTTTTTCCTTAGAACAAAATAAAAACATTTCTCATTCTAAGTATACTCGCAAGTGCATGAATCGCATCAATAGTAAAGCATACAAACACGAGGTTAATCCCACAGGGAATGGTTAATACACAACAAATCAATTCAATTAATCAATAGAATAACTAAACAGGGGGGTTTTGGAAAGATGGAACTCACGCACACCACACCACACACACACACCCATTACCCTATCTTGCAATGTTAAGCTTTCAGCCATCAAAACAAATATGCATACTCTAACCATTTAAGGCTAATGACAAATCAATTCAAACACAATATATAAAAGTTTGACTGCTAAAAAGGTTTGGCTAGTTACTTTCTCGCAATTGTTCTCCTAAGGCATAAATTAAGAGCTTCTTAGGCCTCCCATAACTAGTTAACTTACATGTTCCGAAAACGAACTTAAAGCAACTGTTATCCATGCAAGAATTATTAAGATTTATGAGAACGTCAAACACGCACAACATACAAGCTTTGACTATTTCCTTGTCACAAAATTCACACAATATATAATCCTCGTCAAACACGCACAACATACAATCTTCTTCTTTCTCACAAAATTCACCAACACTTTCAGGAGGATTATTAAGACAATCACCACATATTCCAACAATTTCTCTAATCCAAAATTATCGAAATCCAAAAAATCTTCACAATGAGACGAATTTGCCCTTTCTCTTCTTGACATACCCACTCACTAATCTAGTTATTTTCTGACGAATAGTTACACTCCCCTTGAAGAGAATAAACAGAGTCTTCATAATCAATACCATATATATGCATTATAATGCATTATAGTCTCTCAAAAATCCCTAGCTGTCTGTGCTCCATGTTTTTTCAACAAAGAACGAACCTCTTTAATCATGGAATCCGCAAGCCAACACGACACGATAACCTCATATTGATCCTAAGTCGCAGACAGTAATTAAACTTTGTTTGATCCTAAGTCACGACACGATAACCTCACAACACGACACGACACGATAACCTCATATTGCATCTTTGTTAGGAGCAGTATACTCACCAGTAATTAAACTTTAAAGTCTTTAGGTAGTCATATATGAATGAGCACTTTGTGCCCACTCAAAATAATTGGACTCATCAAATATTTTAATTGGTTAAGACTCATAAATAAAATTCATACTAATAAAGTAAAATATACACTGAAAGAAAATCTTAATCGATAATAAGGAAAAACCAATTATCGACAGTAGTAGAGACGACAATGGCAACACACTGGCGAAGAAAGGCTAACATAAAACAATATAGATTTTTAGGTAAAATCTTGAAAACCAAGAAGAACAACTTAACAGCAGCCGTAATAAATTTTACTACGGACGTAATAATTTTGTAAAAGCAGTAGTAGTAGCAGCGGAAATCACAGGAATCACAAATTTTTATGAAAAATCCAAAACCAAATATAAGGAGCAAACCCTAAAAACTAAAACACAAACCTTAATTTTTCAATAGTATAAGAGAAATTAAGTCGGCTCTGATACCAAGTTAAAATTCAGGCTTTATGGAAAATAATTGTGCTCACCTTTATTCTCCTCCTTTAAGAGGTATTTATAAGAGTACAATGATAATCAATGATGACATAGAGCGACCACCGTATTTGTGTTCGGTTTAAATTCACTGGAGATCATTTCTCGTATATTATTCAAGGCAGTAGGGTGATCATCGGGGATGGCGGCTTGGGTCTAGAGGCAAACATTGAGAGTGTAGTTGTTTGGCACGACATTAAGGTATAGCATGTAGTTGTAGTTGACGATAACATATATGAGTTTTCCCGCCTGGTTATACAGCTCCATAGTCAAAGTATAGTGGACGACTCTGAGAATATGATCCTGCTTATCCAAGATCTGAGCAAACTGCTCAAGGTCAAGGTTGTTTTGGGGGATCGACTCTGTGTTCCCTGTTACTACCAAATGCTTGTGCATTTTGAAGGTAAAGTTGTAGATCTCTTCCAGCTGTATTTCCGGGAACTCAAAGAGCACATTGACAAGGGAGGTTGAGAGGATGAACTCAAACTGCATTTTGAATCCTACACATGCTATATGCAGTCAAAATTAACAGAAAAGTTAATGGAAGAGGCACATTGCAATTTTCATAAACTTTAAATTTCACATTGAAATGTTTTGAACATTGAGTACTAAAGTTAAAAACAACCTATACTTGAGAGGCGCAAAGTTTAATTCACCCTAATAATTAATACGTTGAAGATTAACAAAGTGATGGCAAAAAATTATAAATAGCCATGAGTTACAAACACACTTTCAGCTCAAGAGGTTCTTGATGGAGAAGCTTGAGAGGATGTTTGTGGTTAAATACTATGGGATGTCTTAGAATCTGCAACAAGCTTTGCTGCTGAGTCAAGATTACAAGTTCATATATGTTGATAAATTCTTAGTCTTTGTTTGAATGTCATGCTATTTGTTTGCCCTATTTTATTAGCTACCTTAGAGATGTATGCATTTAGCAAATTTTGAGAAATTGTGTGAAATAATCAAAGACATGATTTCTAAGTGCAACAAAGTGATTGATGAAATTCATAAGACTAATGACATAGCCCTCATGTAAACATTGTCTAATACTATCATCTTCTTCTAACAAATCTTCTTGTTACATCGCTTGCTTAAATGTTATTTGTAGAATCTCATTAATTGTCATTAAATCTTCAAATGATATAGGCCCTCTGACATGATTAAGAAGTATGCGTAAGTAGAATTTTTCCCCTTATGAAGGTGAGATTGTGTATATTCATCCAATAACTTTTTGATTATTAACACTCTCTTTCCACTCCTTATCTGCATCACTCCAAATTTCTGAACCAATGGCATTGCATCATGGTATCTTTGGTGCATGTCACGTGGACTTCCAATAAATGATGAGGGCATTATGGTCTTTCAACCAATGTTTGATGTGCCACGATAGCCACCACGATTGAACTGTTATTGTTGCCACGATAAGTCCCTAAACCAGCTATTTAATTCTCGAAACACGACATGGAGATAGCTCATTGGTTCATACTCAATAATTGCGAAGAAGTTGACTCCTTGCGTATTGAGCATAAGGAACTGATGAATCGCGACTATCCAGGATGGGACAAGGAACGTGTAGAGAAAAAACATATGTAATTATTTCTGAAATGGTTTAAGGAACATGTTAGTGATTACTGACAATAATGATCGGTTCAAATAGTACTGCCTCATCATCAGAGAGTAAGAAAAATGTTTTCACAGCACTTCTGTTTAGGTTTAATTGTATTTAGATGTTATAAGGTTATTGTGAAATTAATATGTTATATTTGTTTTTGTAGGTACCAAAAACACGAGGGGGATAAGTACATGGTTGAAAGCGTCCCGAATCACGCGCACGACGAACGAGAGAATTCGAATCGTTCTTGAGAAAGAATACCTACGACTAAGCAAGGAGGTCCATAGTACTTTCGCTTCATTTGTCGAGGCGATTATTCATGCCGACTGCCCCATGCTTTTCTCCAGTTGGGAAAAGGTTGATGACGTCATCAAGATGAGCATTATGGGCTCCATCTCAGTGAGTATATTTCGATTAATACAAAATGATGAATTTGATCATTCCTAACAATTTAATATTTATTTTTTTCAAGTAAACTATGACATTCGGATGGAGGATCCGAATGTAGCTAGGTATATGGAGAATTTATTGAGAAAAATTTACATACAATGGAAGCACGAGCTGCACAGGGAATATAACATATTTGGATTAGCAGATGAGGCATTGGTCAGCCCTCCTTCGGAGATGACATCTCGGCTTGATCAGTGGCAGTGGTTGTGCACTCATTTTCAGAGTCCGGAATTTTTGGTATGTTATATCATTTTAAGACTTCAAAAACCTATTTTCTTATGTTATTCCTTTATCGTATATGTACTAATGCATTTACAATTTGCTTAATATTTAACAGAAGAAGTCGAATGCCAATCTTAAGAACCGGAAAGCACCCGCAAGGATTGATCATCTTGGTGGTTCAATGCGCTTCTCATACCGGGTGGAATTGTATCGTAAAGTGCGATATTATTTAATTTAATATATATATTCCTTAGTATTATTTAAGTCTTTATCAATATTATATTCTTTTTCAGGCTGGTTCGCAATTCCCGAAGCTCGACAACTACAGGGATGTTTATGGCCGACCCGGCAATGAGAAGGGCATGACAAAGCACGTTAGTTTTTTATATTTTAGTTTTTTTTTTTCACAATTTTTTATATTTGTATTTAATTTCCTAATTTCTAACTTGTGTATAACATTTTGAAGGTGGAGAAGCTCGCCAAGAAGGCGAGTTATTTAGAGGAGGTGGCCAGCCAGTACCCTCCGGACACTCCGTTGGAGTCGATCTCAGTCCCCGATCGCGATGCCGGTCTTCGTATTATAACGGAGACACTGGGTGTTAGGCGTGGTAGGGAGATATGCAGAATGAAAGCAGGTCAGGTTCGTGATCTTAGTGCCGAGTCTTCATCTTAGCCATCTGCAGAATTCGTCAACCTGTACACTAAAGTGCATCTGTTGAGAGGTCAACTAGAAGAATCGAGAGCGGCATATGCACAGCAGACGAGTAAGGTGCATCAGATGGAGCAAATGTTTAGCCAGTTGGTCAGGATCATACTTGGGTTTGTGTTGCCACCGAACATTGACCAGTGTATGCCAGGCTCCTCCACCGGTGCCGATGATGTTACTGACTGAGGGGGTCATTAGTGATTGTTTGTACCGATTATATTTGCATATAATATGAAATTGTTGCTACTTTATATGGATATTTGGATATATAGATTTATTAATTTTGTTATATAGTTTTTGAATAAAGATTTTTTTATAAAATATTAAATTTAAATATATAATCTCAATAATTTTTTTTTAAATAAATATGTTTAGGCGACGAAATTGTTCGTCGCCTAAACATTTTTTGGCCGAGGGATAATTAATTTCGTCGCCCAAAGTATGTTTATTGTTCGTCGCCTAAACATTTTTTGGGCGAGGGATAATTAATTTCGTCGCCCAAAGTATGTTTAGGCGACGAACAATTCCGTCGCCTAAACATGCTTTGGGAGAGGAATAATTAATTTTGTCGCCCAAAGTATGTTTAGGCGACGAATAATTTCGTCGCCTACACATGCTTTGGGAGAGGAACAACGTTCGTCGCCCAAACTCTTTTTTCTTGTAGTGGTAATTATGAATATAAAGCACCATTGAAGTTGTGAATAATCCGTACCAATCTGTTGAATAATGTTCTTTGCAACGTAATTAGATAACCGCTTCCAATCTCTGTACCGGCTCAGATTATAAGGATGAAGATGTCCATCAAACTCCAAACTTCTAACTGCTTGACAATATCTTTCTTTGGTGGGACATAAATACGAAATAGAATTAATAAATTGAAACAAATCAATCCACCTATATCGAAATAGTAAGATCCATGTTTTTCCCATAATCCAAGCAACAATTAGACAATATGAAACCTGCATGTATTCATTTAAATGACATGACATCAAATATTAATTATTAGATTTCAGTTTTTGAAAACAATTAAAGCATTTGATCAAGTTTGGTTACACATTTTTAGTATGCACAAAACAGTTAAAGTAATAAAACTCTTAATTACAGTCTCATACAAAGGTAGCCTCTTTCACTTGTCTGCAATCGTAAAGTATACAGTGTTAGGCTAATAATATATGTTGTTTTTGCATACATGTCTCGTCTGTTTTTTAAGCATACATATATATATTTTGATAAAATCATTCATTTATTTTATCAAAGTTAGATAGACAAATAATTTTCGATTTGACTAATTTTTTGCAAAGATAATCTATGAATAAAGTTCTAAAAAATAGATAGTTCGGATTGTTGAAAAACTCTATGGGAGTGGGCCCCACGATGTATCCTACAAATAATATTAAATGTAGGATCCTACAATGGAGTCTTCCTGTATATAAGTAATTTAAGTTGGGACAAGTAATTTAAGTTGGATAGTAGGCTGAATAAATTATAGTCATTAGATGAAATCTAATGGTTTAGAGAAAGGTTAGCTTATTATTATTTTACTAACAGGATTAGCTTTAGAGTGTTCCTATATATATATATATATATATATATATATATATATATACAAAAATGCTCTAGAGCTAACAAATTAGTAAGAAATACGGTATTAACCACCTTTTTGGGCCCACTACATAATATAATCTCATAAGTCAAACCGTTCATATTTTAGGTCTTCATTCAAAGATCAACCTTGCAAAAAATTAACCAAATCAGAAATCATTTAGCCATTTGATTATCATTACAATCATTTTATGTTTTATGGAAAAACTTATGTTCGTCCATTTACATTAGCACAATTAGCTTGTTAATAGTTGACTAAACGATTTCTGATTTTGTTGATTTTTTGCAAAGATGATCTTTGAATGAGAATCTAAAAAATACACGATTTGGATCATGAAATTATATTGTGTAGTAGGTTAAAAATGATGGTTAGTGTCGTATTATCTTACTAACTAGTTAGTTCTAGAGCGCTTATTGAGGTTAATTTATATACATATTTTACCTTAAAACTATACATTTTTATCTATGTCTTTAAGCATTTTTAGTGTTTTAAAGTCTTATTTTTATTATTTAATTAATTAGTGAGTTTTATGAGTTTTTGTCTTAATTCCTAAAATTTAATAAGTTTTATTTAACTATCTATTAGATTTTATTTCTGTTAATTAGTTTATTTTAAATTTTGTAGGCTTAATTAAAGAAAATGAAAACAAAAGCCCAAAACAAATAAAAGAAGAAGAACAAGCCCAGCCCAAGTGGAGAGATGAAGCGCAAAAGAGGAAGCAGCCGACCCAGTCCACATCTTGAGGTAGCCGAAGAGTCACAACGCCACACCAGCAAAGCTTCCGCCCAAATCAAATGCTTTGATTAATATTGGCTCCAGCCAATACGACGACGACACGTGGCACAACAGCAATCAACCCAGTGCCTCTATTTTTCTCTTCCGCCCAGCAGCTGATGCACACCTCCCCATGCTAGCCACAAGCTAAGCCTTGAGCCGCTTCTCCACTATCTCTCTCTCCCTCACGATTTCCTGTGCAACCGCAACTCACAAGCCAAGCCAAGCCGCCGGTGCAATATTAATCTTTCTTGCAGCCAACCACACTGCGACACGTGTCCCATCTTCTAGCTGCTTCCAGATTTCTCCAGCGCCCTCTTGTGCTAATCCCCATCTCAAATAGCTGTCACCAGCTATCCTCTCAACCTTACATAAGCTGCCACATGTCTCCCCCTTCTGATATTTTCTACCCTAAGCTTTGCCTATATAAGGAAGCATTCAGCCCCTTTACCATAGCTTTTTACTCTATATTTTTAATTTTCTGCCTTTTTCTAGTATTCTCCTAGGATTTCTCTCTCAAGCCCTTTGGCTATAATGTTTGAGAGAGAATATGAATGTAATTTTCTTGCACTTTTAATTAATGAAACTTTAATTTATGTCTCTCTTCTCTCTTCTCCTAATCTTTTATTTACTTTATGTCTTTTATTTTATGTAGTTCTTTACTTTATGGTTAGTAGTGTTATTTATTTTCTTGTTCTTTAAATTACATGCTTATTTATTTCTTTCTTTATTTAAGATTTTGATATTAAAATGAGAAAGAGATCATCTTTCACCCATAATGTCATATATTATGGGTAGTTAGATCCTCTTTTCACATTTTAACTTTATGGTTAATCTTTTAAATCACAAACTTTTTTGAACTCTAGTTGTTCCTTAGTTTTGGTTCACTTGAGTTGTTTAAAGTTTGCATTTTCTAAGCAAGATCAAAATCTACCATATACATCTTCAATTTTTGTGCTCAATTCATATTTATCTTTGTAAGAGGGTATCAAGTGACTCTTGGGTGCCCTCCTTTTTGGGGAAATTACTAAAAATCTCACTTAATATGTTCATAAGTGGTGTGGAACTCTAACCTTGGTTCTTATACCATTCTTTAGCTTCTAAAACCAAAGAGTTGTTATTTTCCTTTCTAGTTTAATATTTAAATTCTTGCACCTTTATTTACTTTATTCTCTTTTCATTTACTTTGTTTGCTTTTTCACTTTAGTTATATTTTATTTTAAGTTGTCTCACAAATCAACAAAATTTCCAAACTAGGTTAGTTTTAAATTAACTTAAGTTTAAGCTTAGTGTATTGTTTTGCATCACTCCTTGAGGTTCAATCTCGTTAATATACTACTAGACTCGTATATTTGCGAGTAAATAAAATTTTACAACAGCGCTCTTATATATATATATATATACAAAAATGCTCTAAAGATAACTAGTTAGCAAGTTAATATGAAGCTAACCATGCTTTTGAGCTTACCACATAATTAATCTCATAATCCGAACCGTCAATTTTTTAGGCCCTACTTCAAAGATCATTATTACAAAAAATCAACTAAATCAAAAATCATTTAGTCATTTAATTGTGATCAAATAAATAGACGAACACTGTTTTCGATAAAAAGCATATAAATAGTTGTTATTATAATCAAATTGCTAAATGATTTCCGATTTTGGAGAATTTTTACAGAGATGATGTATGAAGTATGGACTAAAAAATAGACGGTTCGGATTTTGAAAATACATTGTGCAGTGGGCCCAACAGAATGATTAGCTTTGTATTAACTTACTAACTAGTTAACTTTAGAGCATTTTTGTATATATACCGCACAATGTAATATAGACAGGTTGCTCACCGTTTTAGTTAAAAAATAAACAAATAATACAAAAACATCAATAATATAAAAAACAGCGGTAGGAAGGGAGAATAAAATAAACCCAAAAAACAGGAGAAAGAGTATATCGATCACAAATTGGGTTGCTCCTCAAAATGTAGAATTGCAAAAGAAACCCATAGTTGCTCCTCAAAATGCAGAATTACAAAAGAAACCCATAAAACAGATCTCTCACAAGTTTAGTTAAAAAGGAAATAAATCAACCTTTGGGTTCATTTACATTAACACCCCTTAAGGTTTATTATGTTTTCAGATAACCCGTCAAGGTTTTAGCATTTTTTCATATTACCCCTTAATCATAAACATAAATGGCAGAATCTTGTAAATACCAAAATAACATTTATGAAGTTAAAACAATGTATCTCAACAATATATTTTCTTTTTTACATACTAAATAATATATATATTTTCAACTATTGCAATATTTTGTCATCTTCCTTTTTTATTTTTTTATCAAAGACTTATGTGAAAATGTGTTGAAACTTTGGGGATCTTTCTATAATTGAGTTAAAATCTCAAGGTATGTTACTATAATTTGTGGAACCATAGGGGGTTGTGTGAAAACATGATAAACCTCAAGGGGTGTGCATGTAAATAACTAAAATGTTAAACTTATAATTTAGAGGTAGTTTTTATACTGATGTCAACAATTTTTGGACATAATTTTAACCGAATGGGTTATGTGAAAACAATTTAAAACCTCACGTGGTCTTTTTGTAATTTCTGAAAACTCAAGGGCCGGGTGTATGTGAAAACACGAAAATGTCAGGGGTTCGTGTAATAAACCGGCACACATGTCATTGTTTATTTGTCATATCATAACCATATCATTAGTGTCAAAAGACTATATATCTTACCCAATACAATTTTTTTTCAACAAATAATTCAATAAAGATATGTATTAATTCTTAACAAAATCTCATTTGCAAAGCCCAAGAAATATGGATTCCATATGAATCCCGATACGGCCCAACTTCAAGAGACGACATATTCCAATTGAATCCCAAGAGTTGTACAAAGAGCAAAAAGACTCTTTTGTTGAGCTTGCGAATAAGTTTTCTGCCCCTTTGTGAAACCAAAGGATTGCATGCGATTTCTACATGGATTTGATTGTTATTGGGTGGAAGATGGACTCAAAATGGACCAGCTTGCTGAAGATGCCAAAGCACCACCACTACAACTTGAAAAGGCTATTGATTTGGGTGTTTTGAATTTGATAATGATGCTTCTTTGAGTCGATGATGATAATGATCTACAGAAAATGCTAGGTATACCACATTTTGATACCTAAAAGTATGATCCACTATTACAAATAAATATCTCTATTAAAGAAGTGGTACGTACCAAAATGTGATACACATTACCCATAATCTACTAGTACCAAGACCAATGGGAGAAACACTACAACACCAACAAAGACTTGTGTCTACTCAAGGCCCAATGGTTTGAGGTTTGAAACCCGGCTAAAAACTTTTGTTTTTGTTTTTGTTTTTTCACTCAATAACAAACAGCTTGCATCAACGTGGGCCTAAGAGGAAGGAGAAGGGCTGACGCATAGGCCGAAAGTGACATGGGCCTAGGAGCTGGGCTGATGCATGGGCCTAGAATAGGGGCAAAAAGGAATTGCAGGTGTTGGGGAGTTTTGAGAGAGTCTAAAAGATAGAGGGATGGTGAAAATTTTTATATTAAACTAGGGGGCTAAAATTAGGCACTGCAGTACCAATATTTTGACAAATATTTTCATATAAATTCTTTCAATATTGACACTTTATTGATATTTTCGTTAGATGTATTTGTATTTTCAGGTTGTGGATATTTCTGTTAACATTAATATTTAATTTCTAGATAATAGTAATAACAATGTAATATTTAATTTCTAAACCTGTTACTTGTTTACATCCACCAACCATTCAACTTCCACAAAAGGCCTCATTCCCTAAGCTGACTTTGGGCCCGTTTGGCACTGCTTCTTAGAAGCACTTTTATTTAGTAGCGTTTCTTACCTTGCCTTTTTCTATTTTTTTTAAAAAAAATTTTTATTTATTATTTTTGCTTTTTGCTTTTTGCTTTTTGCTTTTTGCTTTTTCTTGTTGGTAAAATAAATATTCCAGAGTCTGTTTTTATTGTTTATTCAGTTTTTCATGCCAGACTTTGTTTACAGGTTTCGACGCTTCGTTAATCTCAATACAGTTTAGAGGGTCCGTTCTGAAACAAAAATTTGTATCTGATTTACCAAGCAAAAAAAACAAAATACAGTATCTTTAAAATATTATTTTATACAAAATCAAAGAGACAAAATATTTCAGAAAAATTTGTCAAAACCCAGATGCATATTCTTCCCATCATTGCAAATCTTCTTTCCCTGAATCTGTGTTTTTTTTTTTTTTTTTTTTCCCAAATATTCCATCAGATAACATAATATATTATTTTTCTTCACCTACCCACAATTTTTTTCCCCCTTTCTTTTTCACCATTGTTTTTCTATTCCAATATCCCAAGTTTTGAGGTTCAATCTGTATACGTTTATTGTCAACGTTTGTTTCCCAATTTGAGGGTAGCTTTTTTCTTTTTTGGCTAATAATTTTTTAACAATGTATTTATCATCTACGAATTTGTTTGACTTTGGCTCTTTTTGTTTGATGCAGAGAAGAAACCGAGAAGAAACCTTCTGATTCAGATAAAAACTATCTTCAACTTTCATTATTTTATCCTATGTTTCAATCTGTAAGGATCCATTTGAATTCTTTGTATTATGTTTCATGGTTGTCCCAATATAATGTTGTTTACATTTTCTTACCCAGATTTTTAATAATTGAACCATTGTGCCATTGGATGCAGACAAGTTTATGTGAAATGGTTTTCCTCGGATAGTAGATTCAGATAAAAACCATATTCAGTTTATTATCTATCCTATATTTGAATCTGTAAGGACCCATTTGAATTCTTTGTTTCATCTTTCATGATTGTCCCAATATAATGTTGTTTACGTTTGCTTTTTCATATTTCTGATAATTGAATCCATTGTGCCACTGGATGCAGAGAAGTTTCTGTGAAATGGTTATCCTCGGAAAGTAGCTCCGTTTGATGATTTGGGTCTGAATCAATAGAGGATGGAGATGTCTACCCAGCAAAATAATTCTGGTCCTGACAATGTTTCAGGTAATAATTTTTATTTTTGTGAATGATTTATAATGAGTCGGAATGGCATAACATAGTTCATGCTGCCAAAGGCCCAAAGCTATAAAGGCTGATGAGGATATATGGACAATAATGATCAACTTGTTTGATTATTGTTAAAGGAAAGTAATAAATTTGCTGTGGGAGTATAGGATAATTGTCTTGAAATAACAATATTCTTTTCATCAACATTTTATAGTAACTTTTGAATGACAATATGGTTTTATTCCTCAGCATTTTGATGCTTGTATATGGTTTAAAATTGGTTAAGGTTAACCTTAATAGATGTTGTACTCTCGCAATGTTAAACATAGTTTCCTACAGTACAAAAGTTGATGAATTTATTGCACTGTGTTGCACAAATTGAATTTATATTGGCGGTCAAGCAGTTCATTGAACATGTTGCATTTGTAGGATCAGGTTCTTGCCTGTATGATCTCTTATCTTCAGACACACCAAGTTGGAGATGCCCAACTGATCGGCGGACACTGTCTGGTACTCTATAGCCTTTCGATCATTTACTTGATTAAAATTCTGTTTGTGTTCTGATTTTCCAAGCTTTTCCTTTTTCTTGATCATGTTCGTGTAGTTAGCGACAGTCACAATTAATTCAAGTCTAGAGTGCAGTATACCATTATAAATAGATGAGACTGAAAGTTCTATGAAATCAGTTATTAGAATACAATATGAGTTGTTCCAAGCAATATTTCAAATCCTGCTGGTTGGTGCAGTTAATTATCAGTGCAAAATGATATATAGATATCTCAAGGAAGATCCAACGCCTCCATATTATTTCCTGTTGTTTCATGTCTCTTTACTTCATGGAGACCAAACAGAAGACCATGCAAACAAAAACAAAAATAGATCATATGTGCAAAGAATGTATTAGGCTCATATAGAAGACATACTGTGTCAAAAGTGTAAGTGGGAATGTGGGAGGCGCTTCCATCCTCTAAAATGCTTGAGGCATAATATTAATACTTCAAACTTATTCACCAATTAAATTAAATTCTTAAAAATGGGTTCTGCACCACTAAGAAATCTAGTCTATCTAATATAGATATGCTTTTAAATTTGTGATTTGTCTTTGTTTGTTGTGGATGTTCCTGTCACCATCTTATGTGACCATATTGTATATTTTGTAACTCTTATACTTCATTGAACAGGTCCACAGGAAAGGCTGGATATTTTGTTGCGTCAATCTGCCAACAAGTCCTGTGCAGATTGTGGATCTCTAGATCCAAAATGGGTGTAAGTATCGCATTTGGATTGAAGAGAAAATTTTACCATCTATTTGTACTTTAAATTATGATTGGTTTAGTTACTTGCATTGTGTTTTGACTGTACCAATTGGTGATATCAGATCGTTAAACTTTGGAGTATTTATTTGCATCAAATGTTCTGGTGTACATAGAAGCCTTGGAGTGCATATTTCAAAGGTATGGCTCTGCTCTATGCTCCTCAATATAATAACAGGTTATGCAACCTTGTTATGACATTATCTAAACATTGTAGACCTGAAAGTTTGACTATAGGAGAAATATCTGTTTTTGTAAACAAGAAAGAATGACACTGCTCAATTACTTCCTGGATGCGCAAGCCTGCTTGGGTTGTCCTTTTGGTATGATCCTTTGAGGTTTGGGCCTTTGGGGTTATTTAATTTGGTTGAAAGCAGGTTGTGGCCTGTCATGTACTTTGCGCAAAAGCAGTTAGTGGGTAGGAAACCTACCTGAATGATAAAAGAATATCATAAATATGTTCCTTAAATAATTCCAGCCTTTTCAAAAATTTCGTTTGAGAATCATCATTCATTACTCTCTTCTCGCTCTCTGGGACATTTTAATTTGATCTGAAAATATGCTAGGTTGTATCGGTGAAGCTAGATGAATGGACAGATGAACAAGTTGATATCTTGGCTAGTATGGGTGGAAATACTACTGTAAACAAGAAGTACGAAGCTTGCTTGCCTGAAAATGTCCAGAAACCCAAACCAGATTCTTCTATAGAGGAGCGCTTTTATTTTATTAGGTAATAAAGTACAAAACTTGTTATAGCTTTGCATGAGAAACCTATGCCATTCTAAACAGAAATTTACTTCTTGTGTACTCAGGAGAAAATATGAGCTGCTAGACTTTTTAAACTCTAGCGAACAGATGTCCTGCCCTTTCCAGCCTTCTCATAAGAGATCATCTCCTTCTAACAATTCTTTAACCATTACTTCTACCCAAGATAAGAAACAATATGAGAAACAAGCAACAAAAAATCGTATTGGGCAGGCATTTCGTAACAGCTGGGGAAGAAAAGACTCTGAACATAAGGCCGCGAAGAAGAGCAACTCAATGCCAATGGTAATAGCTTTTCAGTTTTATTAATTGCTATGTTTTGTCATGTTATTTCACAATTGTTTTGATGCGCTTGCTCTCTCTGGAGTTAGGTGCTAAAGTACCATGTGTTACTATAATATGTACATTCTTCCTGAATAAAGATGTTTAAGTATATTTCTCAGTTTTTTTTTTCTTTAATTACATTTAGGAAAGGCTTAGTCATTCACAGCTTTTCATTGTTTATTTGACTTGGGCTTATCTGAGATTTTCACTTCTTTCCGTATATTTTTGATGATTTTCAAGCTCCAAAACACAGTTACTTGTCTAAAGATATTGTGTATGCACTCATGTTGAACTTATATGCAATATATATAGTAAAATTCAGAAGATAGAAAGATACTTTAGGACAGGTATGCTTTGGATATTCCTGGAGTAGACAATTTTAAAGAAAAATTGTTGTCAAAATTATTATTACCACAGGTATACATCCACAATCACCTGCACAAGCACATACACTCATAGATCCTTTCCCCATCGAAATGAAGTGGCTGTATGAGTGAGAAGGCACGACACTGCGACATACATCGTGATTATCTTAAAATTTTACTATAATTTAATTGTTATATATACATGTATATGCATGTAAAAAAACCATGAATGGTTTTAGGCCTCACTGCTTGGTCCAAGACTCCAAGTCATGATCAGTTTCTATGCATGGTTTACACATAGTTGCGAAGGGAAATACAGGATTTAATTGAAAAGAAGAAAAAGTATTTTTCTCTAAATGTGAATCAGTAATTAGGAAACCATAGTTTTAATCCACGACAAACAAAAAGGGGGAAGTATAAGAGTAAGTAAAATATGTTGTATAAATTTGAAATTTTGGTTAATATGGGTATTGAATCTTACTGCTCGAATTGTACATTATAGGCAGGTATGGTTGAATTTGTTGGATTAGTTAAAGTGAATGTGGTTAGAGGAACCAACCTAGTTGTCCGTGATGTGATGACAAGCGACCCTTACGTCATCCTGGCATTGGGTCAGCAAGTAAGTCTCTTCTATTTAAACTATCACAGATGAGATAATTCAACTCTGTCATAAACTCATAATGCAATTCACCCTAAATATTTGTTGCAGTCGGTGAAGACACGTGTCATAAAGAACAACATCAATCCAGTATGGAATGAGAGCCTGATGCTGTCAATTCCTGAAAACATTCCTCCCTTAAAAGTGGTAAGTTATATTCATCATACTTTGATTCCTATGAAGCAAATTATGTGGCATTAAATCCACCCAATACACCATTTGTTACATTATAGATGCAAACTGTGTTTGAGTATGATCTGCAATTTCATGTGTATCCTGTTCAGATTACTATTTTGTGCAAGACTGGTCAGAGATTGGTATTCATTTTTGGCTGGCCTACTTTGATAATGTAGCTCGGTGGTTGGCCCAAATTATTTTAGTTTTTAAACAGAATATGTCAAAGGAAGGGTGAATTTAATAATTTTATATAGTTTGGGACTGTTGTAAAATTAAATTCCCCAACTGCAGGAAATTTCCTCCACTTTCGAGAAAAATGAAAATTGTAAACATATAAATGGCATAACCTACAGTAAGGAACTAAAAATAGTTCTTTGTTTTTATTTAGCATTATGTAGACATGGGTCACATCACATGTATTCCATTGCTATTGATGATGGTTTTCCTTGTTTGCATCTTGGTCTTTGCTAGTATTTACTAAAATAATATTTGAATGGTTACATTCAGCTGGTGTATGACAAGGATACATTTACAACTGATGATTTTATGGGTGAGGCTGAGATTGACATTCAACCTCTGGTCACTGCTGCTAAAGCCTATGAGAAGTCCACGATCAGTGAGTCGATGCAGCTTGGAAAGTGGGTAGCCAGCAAGGAAAATACACTGGTGAATGATGGTGTCATCAACTTAGTAGATGGAAGAGTAAGACAGCAAGTCGCTCTCAGGCTGCAGAACGTTGAGAGGGGTGTATTGGAGATTGAGCTTGAATGCGTTCCTCTTACTCAATAACCAGCAATGAAACTTAAGGATATGAAACTCAAGCAAGTCTTGGTTGTATATTGATGTAGTTTTTGTTTTTGTCTGTAGATAAGAATTTTAGGATTGTCACTTCATGAATCATGATATGCAGATGGATTTGATTTTTTTTTTTTCTCTCTTTCTTTTTAGTAGGAATTTTGAAAACATTTTCCAGTTTGGGAGGATTGGCATTTCGTCATTGGACATTTATGTGAACTAAAATTAGTAAATATTATTGTATCATTGGAAGATTGTTTCCTCCTCTTTTTATAGGTTATACTGCTTAGGGAGGTAGTCTTATTGCCTCAAGCAAGTAACCACCACCTTGTAAGTTATCGACTCACGAAGTGGGTGGTACTCGCATTGGGCTGGTCTGTACCAGGACCTCTTGCGCCCTTTCTAGCTCTAAGGCTAAATGGCTCCAACCCAATCATTTGGCTCAACAGGTTCATGAGCTTTTGGATGCTTCGGATCATGCAACCCAGGCGTTTTTAGGTCTTCCTAGGGCTGCCTTTTGGTTTGGTTTTTACCGAACCGACTGAATTTTTTTGGTTTGGTATACCGATTTTCACAATTCGAAAATCGAAAATCCGAAACCGAAAATATCCGAAAAAAGTTGGTTTGGTTTTGGTAAAAACCGAAAAAAGTTGGTAAACCGACCGATTACCGAAAATTATTACAGAAAGAAACCGAATCGATTATTACCGAAAAAACTGAAACAACTACCAAAATTTAGTTATATATGCTTATATAATACTATTATGTTAGTGGTAAAATAAATATTAAACTACTAATATCTTAAACAACTATAAAAAAATATAATTGTATAATGTTATCATATTAATATTATAAAAAGTGTGAGTTAAGAAATAGAGTCATTTTCTAATAAAGTAAATGTTATTATTTTTAGGAAAATAAAAATCTCATCTTTAGATAAGTAATGCATATATATATATATATATATATACACTCATATTTATCGGTATATATACATACTAAATTAATAGGATATGTACTAATACATATTATTAAACTAATTATACTAGTATATATTATTACTAGGGTAAAATACTAGTACTATACTAAACTACTAATATTACTCGTGCAAATATATATTCATCAAACATTATATTTTATGTATCATATTTGATTAAATTTTAATTTATATTAGTATATAATAATTAGTATTATTATAATTAAACTGAAAATGAACTGAAGATATATCGAAGTAAACCGAAAATGAACCGAAGATATACCGAAGTAAATCGAAAATGAACCAAAAATATCCGATACCAAAATTACCGAAATCGAACCGAAAACTGAAATTTACCAAAAATTACCGAACCAAAAAATACCGAAACCGAAAAATACCGAAATCGAAAAAATACCGAATTTTTTGGTTTTGGTTTGGTAAGCCTCAATACCGATCCGAACCGACCAATGGGCAGCCCTAGGTCTTCCCCACGTGGTGATTCCTTGTTTCATCATATGGACTAGCATAGGGTACAAAAATATTAAGGGTATCACATTTTTAGTACCACGAGTACCACCTCTCTTATAGAGATAGGGTCAATATATATAAATGGGTTTTACCTCTATAAAGAAAAAAAATTATGGTGACCGTAACACCATTTGGTAGTGTGACCAATCTATTTAAATTATAACACGTGTATTATTTTAAAGGTATTCTTTAGAGTTTAGGATTTTATATATTAATAATTGTACACGTGTTATAATATAAATGGATTAGTCACACTAATATGGAATGTTATGATTTTCTATTAAAGAGGTGGTACACATGTGTTACAAAAAATGTGGTACTCCTATCATAACTCTTTAAGGTATATCAAGAAGTAAGCATGGTCAAGATAAGTCGATAACTTTGGTTGGCAGCATAAGTGGACATATTTGACATGGGAAGCAGAAATGAGACATAATATATGTTATAAATTTAAGAAACTATTGTTCGCGCACTCCCAATTGTTTATCCTCTTACTCCAAAATCAATATCTTGTCATTTTTAAAGCACTTTTACACTGCGTTTGGACGAGGAAATTTAGAAATGTTAAGTAATTTAAAATGACAGAATTTTAAAAGGCTTATTCGCATATTTACTCTGTAAAACTAAAATTTTATCTTACTTCACCCCCTGAAAGTTTAATGTCTCAACTTATCCCCTAAAAGTTTATCTGTGTTCCACATTACCCGAAACCATCAAGTCCATTAATGCCACCATTTGAATTGATGACAAAATTTTCTCGCTACATAGATGCCATGTCATCAATTCAAACTAAGGAATTGACAAACTTGAAGGTTCAAGTGAGGTGAAATAATAGATAAACTTTTAGGGGCTAAAATGTAACTTTAAACTTTCACGGGGTGAAGTGAAACAAAGTTATAGTTTCATGGGATAAATATGCGAATAAGCCATTTTAAAAGATGAAATTTAAAGCTATAGATTTTGTAAATTTTCTTATTGGCTAAGTGATTTGGGTGACTATATATGATAATGATGGAGGTAGGGTACATGGTAGTGGAAGTGACAAAAATGGAAGCGGGAATTGTAATAATTGTAATGGTTGTAAGAGGGTGCATGGTGCCGATACTGATGGTAGTTGCAATAGCGGTGGACGCAGGGGTGTAGTGGTCGTGGCAGCCTGTAGTTGTGAGGGTAGTGGTGGTGTTGGTGGTAGCGGGGGTGGTGGTAGTAGTACATGGCGGCGGCGGTGTTGGGGTGGAGGTAGTGGTGTTGACAATGACGATGGTAGTGATAGGTGTGTTTTATCTTAGAATTTTAAAGAATGATACCTATTTAAAGATTTGCAACCAAATCCTAACTTTACTTTAATTTTCAATAAAGGCTAAAATTTCTCAAGTTTTTTCTTATCATTTGATGATGCGATGCCTCCAAATTCGATGCAAAATGACTAAAACACCCATACATATGACATTCTAAACCTACACGTTGTCTCCGCATCATCAAACCATTAAAAAGGGAGATTTTATGAATTTACCTTAATTACAAACTAAAGTGAAAATTTGATTGAAAATTTGTAAACCATAAAGACTGAAGTAAAAAATGGCTCGAACCAGAAGGACTAAAAGTGTACTTTGCCCAAAGTTTTATTGCTTGCTAATATTCAACCAATTAAAACAATTTTATTTATTATTTTCTTAGTCTTAATTTCCCTACATTCTCTTAAAAACCCAACCCCAACTCAAAGAAAAAGAAAAAAATAACCCCTCATCCTGTTCACTTGTTTTTCGGCCAAGATTGGCTGAAAGCAACACTTTGATCCATTTTTGTATGAGTGCGGGGCGTGCCACTGTCAAGCCAAGTTTTCGCTCGATCAAAATAAGAATGTGATTGGATTGAGTTATTGCACTTAATATGATTCTTATCAAACAATTGATCGGCAGAGCTAGGAATCGCTCTCGACCTAAATTATTTTCTAGCCTCGAGGACAAGGCTCTTTAAAGCCTAGTCGGAATCGAAATCTGACCCACTAGTTGGCCTCCTAAGAATGACGTGATCGAATTCGTGCACAAATTGGTGTAAGTGTCCAAGCAAAACAAAGAAACTATGAACGACAAAAGTATAATGAAATTCAATGCAACCTTCACCAATCGAAATAACTTCAAGGTTAAAAGCAACTAATAATACGGTAAGCATGTGGAAAGCAACAAGAACTAGAATTGCATTAAAACTGGAAATAATAACAATCAGCGTTGCATGAAAAGTAAAGAGAACAAAACTAAATCGATACCACAAGCCTTTGAGAGGATGATGGCAGAGCTACAAACCTAGTGAAATTTGAAACTAAGAGCAATTAAAAACCTAAAATGCACTTCGAATGGAAGCACCAAAGAAAATACGAAAGCAGAAGAACTTTGAGTAATTCTTGAGACTTGAGAGTTTGTGAGTTGATTGTTGTGTATTCTTCTTCTCTTTTGAATGCGTTTATATATAGGGGTTAGGATAGCAATGAGCCATTACTTGGCCCAGAATCCCCTCTAGACTCCTTGTACGGATGAGATTTGAACTTTCTTGAATTTAAGATTTTGACCGGATTCTTCCTTGATATCCACGTGATCTTGAGTATTGATGACTGATTGGAATCCTTTCCAAACTTGGACTCTTTACTTGAATGTCTTGGCTTCTTGATTCAATCAGGATACTTGGTCTCCAAGACTTTTCAAATTCTTCCCTTGGTAGGATTTGTATTAATCTTGCCTTCAATTTCTGAGTCCCTCTCCAAGTAAAGACTTCGACTTGGATTTTGATATTGAGTGGAGTCCTAAGTCGAGTAGGATTTAGTGGCGTATTGGAAACCTCTATCATTTTGGGTTGAGCCATTATTGGCTAGAGAATTTCAATTAAGAGGCTTTTGAGCTTGATCGAACTAATTGGGGGCTTTGAGCCTTAATTGATAAAAATCCAGCCCAATCATTGAGACCCAAAGCTTGATTAAAAAAAATTAAAAATAAAATGAAACGACCCAGTCTCAAAACTAGGCTGGAACCACCTCTTTTATTTTCCTTGCACACTAATAAAGTAGCCCGACCCATTTGTCTTCAATCGGGCCGATTTCGTTACTTAAAAAACATAACTCGGCCTCAAACTAGGCCGAAATTATTTCTATTGATTGGAATATATGGCCTCAAAAAATTGCATTTAATCGGGCCAATACACTCTATTTTGATAACGATTCCAATCGAAAAGTCAACCGGAATTTATTTGAGCCAAAGTTGATCGGAATGAATTTTAACCAATCTGATCGACATTAATCAACTAGAATATGCTCCATGGTACTGGTCAACATTTCTAAAAATTGACCAGACTAAAACTAAATGGATCAAAATTTCATTGGGCCGCTTGTCTCTTTTAATTGTCGATCGGAATAAATCCTATCAGACTTAAATTGGAGAGGTCGATCGAATTGTTTCACTCATTCCATGTACCTGCCCGATCACTCATGTTACTTGGCCTTCTCTTTTTATTTCACATTTCGATCGGACTCCAACCCACTTTTCTTGTTTGAAAACACAAGTCCTGGCAGGGCGCATTTCATCTTGGTGACTTGAAAGTTGCCCGATCATTTTTTTACAATTTTGGCTGAACTCATTTATTAGAAAAACCTCAACTCAGACTGTCAACAAGTGTAGAAATCGCCTAGCTTATATTTGCCTCCACTTGCCCACTTTTATATATATTCATACAAAACAACTAACTAGCCATATGTTTGGCTAGTATTAATGCTTAGAGAGATACCAGCCACACAACAAGTGCAAGTCACCTTTTCATTTCTAAGTGTTGTCTTCTCTTTATTTCTAACTTCAACACTCATTCATAATTCAATCAACATAGATATATAATATATATATCCAAGGCATGCAAGTACCTAGCTGCCCGACAACCTCTACTGAACTTCACATTTTTCCCTTGCATATATATAAAGTTGCCCGACAACATAAACCCACCTTTCCTCTTTGAATTTTACATCACAAGCCCAACCAATGCATATATATATATATAGTCTTTCTCCAAAGAAGATGTTCGCATTTTTCAAATTTTGCGGATGTATAAACTATTCAGTCGCCCTCTGGTAGACATCCGGATGGCGACCAAATAGTTCATACGGAGACCGGATAGTCCACACATTTGCAAAATTTGAAAAATGCGGACATCCTCTCTAGAGAAAATCCCTATATATATGCCCAAGTATCTAGCTGCCCGACAACATACAAAGGGAGGCTGCTCGATCAATATTAAAGAAAAAACCTCCTCTTCCTTTCTTTCTTCCAAGCTCCGGTATACATACAATACATATATGCGAAAGTCAGCCTCCTTCCAATCGTTACCCACATTTGAGAGGCCTCTAAATACACTGCTTGGATTGATTATTTTGGGGTGTGTTTGATCAATTAGCATTCAACCACCCTCACTCAAGCAGCGGGCAGTACACGTGTTTGATGAAATACTGCAACCAAGTGAATTGTCTCAAATGTCACCAAATGTTTAGGCAGCCCGATCAATATTGATGTCATCACTTTACTACCAACAATCATCCCGGTTGGTGTCAATTGTATGCCCAAACACATCCCCTATGTTGTAAAAGCATCTTCAACAATATGTTCAAAAGCTTGTAGCTGCTTGATTTGGTGAGCCACATTAGATATACTTGCTCCAAGAGACTCATCAAACACATGTCAAATTGGGGACTTCAATCCCACTCGGCTATTCTAATAAGCAGCAAGCCACTCGTCAAATAACTTTTTGCTATTATATATTGAAAGCTGCAATACATTGGAACTATACTAAAACACTAATAAATAAAAATTAGTTTTAATTTAAAAAATAATAATAAACTAATGAAGTTTGTAAACTAGGTTGGAATTAAAAAATTTAAGATAATGTTATAGTCAAAAATGCTTCTGCCACAACATGCCTTGCCGTAAGCGAGGTTTTCGACCTTTGGGGGTGAGTGTGCGGGCGTGCCACTATTCAGCTTCGAGTAGCCGAATAGAAAAAGTGTGTAAAAAGGGAAATTAAAATAAATATGAAGCGTCAAATGAAAATCTAACTTCTAAAAGTGATTGAGCAATATAAAAGGAATGATAAAAATCTATCTGGGTTCGTTTCTTGCCTGGACATTCCAGGACTTTGGGTATGAAAAATAATAAATAAATAGAGTCTAATATAAACTGAAGAAAACTAGAAGACAAAGCTTTAAAATAAAAGCTAGCTGATGTAAACAACATTAATGTAAACTCGATGCTAAGGAGAGGCTAGATCTTTGCAAAGCAACAAAGAAAATATGAATATTAAAGATCTTGGAACTTGACAAAAACACATAAAGAAATTAAAGGCAACAAAAGAGAGCTTTGAGGATTAAAAAGCCTATGAGCTGAATTTGAGAGCAAAAGTTGCTAGGAGATTTCACATTGCGTGAGTTTTCTGAGTTTGTTTTGGGTATTGGAGGAGAGCCTCTGATTGTTGTTTGTGAGCTTCCTTTTATATTGAGCCTTTCCTTTGTCCCCTAGTCTTAATAGCCACGTGTATGGCTTGAAATGAATTGCTCTTAGACAGCTGTTGACAGCTTTTTGGGTAAGTAGACAGTTGTAAATGAGTGGCTTTAGTAGTGGACAACTGTCTATGAGTGAGAATAGGATAAGGATGATGAGAATAGCTGAGTCACTCTTTGATTACTTCATGCCCAACCGAGAGACACCAAATAAATGAGCAAGAGCTACAACAAGGCTGCTGGGCGAGAGGTTGTTGCGGTGTTGGGTCAAGGATCAATCCATCATTTAATTGCCAATGGATGCCACCTGCTTCTACCAAAAGAATTGCCTAAAATCCCAAAAAGCTTCCATCACATCATTGTTAATATATATGCTTTTTTTATTGCGCAAATACCGATATTTTGACAAGCGGAATCCATTTAATAAGCTTTTCTATTTATATTCTCAAATCACAAATACAAACAAACTTAGTTGTTCAACCCAAATGAAAGATCTAAAAAAAATTGAATATGTGAAATTAAAGGGAAATTAATTAAGGAGAGAGAATTAAGGAAAAATTAATTAAGGAGAGAGAGGCGGCAAACCAATTCTCATGGGCGGGAAAGTAAATTTAAGAAATAGATAACTGACTATTGGATTTAAACTGAAACGATCTCAGCCATTCAAATCCGGAGATAAATTTTAAAATTCAAAAACCGTTTTATTTTATTATATAGATATATGTATATCACTTTTCAATTCCAAAGTCACCTAAAGAAATCTTTTGCACCCACCAAACTCTTTTATATTAATCAATTGGAAAGCACCAAACTTTGGCATTAACTTTGAACCTTTTGAAATCAAATAAGCCTTCGCCCAAAGCCAAGCCAAGCCTTTTGCTTTTGTCTTCCTCCAAAGCCATGTGACAACACCATTCAAACTCTTATATTAATCAACCATTTGGAAAACCAAATAGCTAAGGCTTTCTCTCAGACCAAAGAAAGTCTATCGCCAATGGCATTCGCTCATGCCAAAAATCCTTCCTCAAAGGTCCTTCGCCCAATCATTTTTATCCAATTATTGCTTTCAAGACCCACTCCAAATTAATTCCGAGAGTGGTAAAAACGGATACAAACAGATAACAAATTTAAATCTTCAAAATGCCACGTAGGTCTTCGGAAAAAGATTTTACGTCGAACAAGCATTTTTTGGAGGAGATTAAAAGTATGGTTGGTTTATTTTCTAATGTTCATTGTCAATATGTGCCTAGAGCTTGTAATAATGTGGTACATACTATTGCCAACTTTGCTTTACATAGTTCTTGTGTATGGAGCTAGGATGGTACAGCTCATCCTTGGTTGGAGGTTAGCCTCCAAGCAGATATTGTAGCTCCTTGAAACTTCTTCAATAAATTTTATTTTGCAAAGATGAGGAATCTAAACACACCGGAGTGACCAGCTCGTCAAGGGGAGTTGATTGGAGGTGGTGGCCCGTCCCAATTCTGCCAAAAAATGAGGTCAATAGCAGAGGAGGGCCAATCAAGCTTGGGTCTGGGTTTCGGGTTCTCGCTAGTTTCTAGGTAAGAGAGAGACACCAGGAGTTAAAGGGAAGGAGAAGGAAAGAGAGGAGAGGAGAGAAGAGAGAGGAGAGGAAATGAAAGTGGATCGGGCTAGGATTTTAGTCTATCGGGTGGGCTAGGTAATCAGGGCTGTTTTTGAAATGGACTTTTAAAAAAAAAAAAACTCTTTTTTAAAAAATTATTTTTAGGGCAAAAGACATTTTTGGTCTTTGTACTTTGGATGAATCGCACTTTGGTCTTTGTCATTTTAATTTGAATTTTTCAAGGACCGTGGTTCCATTATGTCGCAATCAGGTCTAATTCCCTAAAGTAATTTACTTCAAAGCCAATTAGGTGGTGTCACATCTGCATTTTTCGTCTCGGTTTTGAGGAATTGGACCTAATTACTACATAATGGAACCAAAGTCCTTGAAAAATTCAAACTGAAATGATGAGGACCAAAGTGCGACTCATCCATAGTACAGGGACCACAAACATCTTTTTGCCTTTTTTTTTATGCTTCTAATAGGTTTGGGTTTTCTGGCCTGTCACAGGGAAAAAAAAAAACAAAGAAAAATTCAGAGAAGGGCTGTGCAAAACTTGAAATATATTCTCCCACGTGTTTTCATATGAAAGCAGATGTACGGAAGTTGCATAAATCTAGCCGTCAGCAAGCAAAGTTTGCCAATTATGGAGGGAAGAGCAAAAGGCGGCAAAAGCCCAAATATAACTTTTCCGCTAAATGACCAAACCTAGCCACCCGCCGTCAGCAACCAAAGTTTCATTACAAGTTCATCTCTCTCAAGTCCTCTCCAATGGAAACAACAGGTATCAAACCCTAGCTTTTCATTATTGCTCTCTTTATTTTCTGTTTGGTTGCCTAGAAAACAGAGGAAACTCAAAAAAGAAAAAGGAGAATAATTATGGCCACCTCAATCATATGAACGGTGCTTATCCAACATTAATATTGTGGTGTACAATTTCCTTGAAGTGTTGTTTGTATTGTGGTGTGCTTCATTGTTGCTTAAAATTAATTGCTGCAATCATAAAATTTTCAAGGTTGATAGTATAGGATGTTGGAAATTTAAAGGTTTTGATCATTGTAATGAGTAAAGGGCAACAAAGAAATTTTTTTTTTCTTTTTATCTTAAAGCAATTTGCTTACTGCCCAATGAGCTGAGCAAAAAATTTTGACGTTCTGCAAATTTTTGTTGTTTTATTTTTGGAACTTATCTATCTAACAGAGGAATGGTTATCTAAGTAGGTAATTGGTTATTATGCCTTAAATGGTAGATTAAGAAAAATTGTCTTGAAATTTTTTGATGTGGTGAGAGCGATTTGTACATTTTCTTTTTATAAGTTGGAAATTATGCTAGGCAGCCTGGGCATCGATGATCGGCAGGGGTTTTGATAGTAAGAAGAAGGCCGATTCAGAGGAGATGTACAATTAACTAATTAAGGGTCATGTGGCCAAACTGATATTGGACATGTTTTTTAGTTTTTTCTAGAGTATAAATCATATTTAGAAACAGTATTAATTATGGGAATCTAGAGATCTCCAATTTCCCCGTATTAAATTGTAGATGAATCTTATCGAAATGTCGTCACCACTTCTTTTTAAGCACAAGGGTTCTTATAGGTTTCCTTGAAATTCATTTCAATTTTCGAAGAATTTTGTTATATCTATGGAGTTTGCCTGTGGAGATGTGAATGTCTCTAATATATATCAGAACAAGATATTTGGATTTTTTGCTATACTTATTTTTGTTTGTTTAAATCCTAGTCATGTACTAGAAATCTATCGATTATAAATTCATGATTGTGACCAAACACACCCAAAAAGTATTATGAGTCAATTTTGTATTTTGTTCTCACAACTTTAAATTTATATAATATACAATTAACAGTAAAAGTCAAATAAAAATAAGTATGATAAAAAACAAGTAGTTCTCTGGATCCCTGAACATGTCATAATTTTCAATGATTTAAAAGTTGGGCATAAATGCAAAGTGTGAGAAAAATAGATGGTAACTCATTTGAATTATATTAGCTTCGCAGAATTACTCTCATTATCATCTCCCGATGCTCTATTGTCAATAAAGTAGTAACACAAGTTTGAAAGAGTTTACTCATCATCAGCATTGTTTTAGCTAATTGTCTGTCTTCATAACCAGCATTGTTTCTTCATCAACTTTCAAGTTTCTTCGTAACATTATGACACACTGTAGCATGTCTGCTGCCAATCCTTTACAACTTATTTTGAATGAATCGAAGCCTTATAAATATAATTCTGAAATGTACATTCTTTGCTCACATCTTAATGTATTATTTTTTCATTCTCTTGTACATACATGTAACATTTTTGTGTTGATTAACCAATGAAATGTGTTATGATGCCTGAGGAAGAATAATTGAATGTAGTAGAATTTGTTAGTCGTTCTTTTAAGAGTCAGTAATGTTCTGATTTTCTGATGAAAATCTTCACTGCATCATGGTCTGATTTATCTTGTCTTTTCATTTTTTGTCTTGGTCAACTTACTTGCAGGAAAGTGCAATCTGGCCATTAAGGGTCGTGGCACTCTTGATGTTCGGTCGAATCCCCTCACACAAACATATCCTGCAAATAAATCAATTAGTCAACAAGTAAACTTGGCTGAATAACCATCTGGATAAACTTTGAACTGAACCAAATTCCTGACCAAATGGAACACATTCAATCTTCAATGTTCAATCTCAATTTTCTTAAAGCTAGAGTTTGCTTGTGTTATAAAGACATTTTACAGGCCAACAAGCGTAGTGCTGCCCATTTTCTTCAGAGTATTTTGCAGCTAGCAGACTTGATTGCTCCTGTGTGCTCTCATTGCATCTTGTTGGTATTTCTCTTCCATACAAATTGACATAGTCCAATACTATTATTACACATGCCATTTTTTCCTTTTTGAATATTGACATGATTGTGGTTTTTGGGTTAGTAAAAGTAGGAAGAGAGTGACTGCTTTGTTGCTTGTATTAAAAGTTATCTTATAAAAGATACATGTAATAATATTATCGGACAACATGAACTTGTAAGGATGAGAAGGTTCTGAGTCTCCTGACTGTCAGGACCCAAATGTAAGCTAGCAGCACTTGATGAAACATAATTATGTCAATGGTAATATGGTATATTGTTGTATGAAACAGGGGTTTTATGTAGGAAGAAAGGCATAGGTTTGTTTTGGATTTAGTTAGCGTCAGCCTTTTCCTTTTGCTTTAGAGGACGCTGAAACATATTGATAGCATTTATAACCTTAAGGCCTCGTTTGGTGTATAGGATAGGATTGGATAGGATAAATGGCTAAATTCATGTGTATTCAAGAAATAAGTTTCTAACTTGAAGGAACCAAATGTATTAAGATGGACTAATCATAAGGGAAGACTTATCCCTTCCAATCTCCCCAAAAATGGTGGGATTAAATAATCAATCTTCTTCCCATCTTCTTCCTTCAAGTTAGAAGACACCCTTCATGTTCTTCCTTGAATACACATGAATTTAAATATTCATCCTATCCAATCCTATCCTATGCACCAAACGAGGCCTAAAAGTTATAAATTTTTGGATATGGTTTGCATGTCATTTTTTCAGTTGAATGCTAAATGACAGAAATCAGTTCTTTAATAGCAATATTTCTTTTTCTTTTGTAGCAGTACACCAAACTTTTTCCTTCTTTTAAAAAACACTCATTGAACTTTTGTCAAAGACAAGGTTCATCCATCAAATTTGTTAATCATTCGTTGGCTAATCGCATATGATTGCACTATCAATGATTTGTCTTGTGCATTAAGAAATTACATAGTAGTTCACAGTTTAAGATTTACTTTTGTTTTTCAGGCCAAAAGAATACGTTAAAAGTTTGAATGTCCATGGGTATGGTAATTAGTCAAAAGCATGATTGGCCAATTGTGTAGTTTTTGTTATCATCATGCAATAATGGAAAACAATGTACTTTTTCAATTCATAGAAATATGTGACTAACACAATTGTTGCAATCCATGATCGTTGGAATATCCAATGCCTATTTTTTAAATGATGTTTTAAATGTAATTACCTTATTGTGTGACAAGTTTTTTTTTTTTAGACCAAAACTTTTGCTGAAGGATTGCGTAAATTAACAACCTCTTTTTCCATGTCAGAACTTTACAGGTGCTCAATCAATTAAATGTTATGTGCTTAGTTACTCAAATGATCAAATCTATGGTTTTTCATTGTGATTCATTCTAGATATTTGAATAATTTGAATGCACTTATTTGATCTAATGATAAATTTAATAGACGAAATGCAGGAACAAGATGTAATTGCAAAAAATTAACTGGGTTGTTTTTAAGTTCAATTTTAATTTCCAAAAACGATGTTATTAGGGTCAAAAGTTAAATTCATGATTTTTTGTTGTGTTATACTCAAAACAGATAAATGAATACGAAGAGTAGAAGTTAGTATTGCATACCTCTCCAAAAGCAGTATTGAATTCCCTCGGTTGATAGACCTAGTAGACAGGTATTTCATTGTAAGTAACTTGTATACTTTAACTGGGATCATTATGCATTAAACCCTGGTATCTTAATTTTCTGTTACCTTTGAATATTGTTGATACAGAAGTTCCAAAGTATACGGTCCTTCTTGGCAAATTCCATATCCACCCCCTTGGAACATCAATTGGGTTCACACTAGAATCATGATCAGCAAACATCTGCATGGTGATAGAACTTTTCTTTTTATACATCTGGAAATTATTGGCTCTAAAATTCTGGCTAGAAGTGGATGAAGCAGTCAGTAGGTTTTCCTCATGAGGTAGTCAGATAGCAGGGTCATTGTTAATCAACTTGCACAAGGAGTAATTTTTGGACTGCATTAACTTAATCCAGATTGTGCACAGTAGATATACGTAACGACATTAAGTTGAATAAGACTTGCCTCATTAACTTGAAAGTATGTGCCATTGAGTGGAAAGCTCCCTCTCATTGCTGTTCTACAAGGTATCTGTGCCAAGTTGATTTAAATTTCAGTAAACCGCAGGTAGTATATTTTCTTACTTCTACATATTATCACAATCAGTTTTCCTCACCAAAATTGTCCCCCTGACTGTTTGTAAATTTGCTTCTCTTACACTATTGCACGAAAAGCACGTCTTCTCAGTGCACAATTTGTTTTGGTCTTCGGAGCCACACCTGCTTTCTGGTGGTTGAATTGAATTTGCAGTTTCACCTAGTATACAGTGTTGTAGAATAAACGTTATTACATGTAAAAATGTATAATATTTCACTCCATTACTTGGAAAAATGTGTAATATTTCACTTCATATCTCCGATAGGAAATCAGCTAGCCCTATGTCATCCCTTCATCTGTATTCTGATTTCTAACTGTTGGTCTATAAAGTCAAATGCATTAAAATATCAGTTCTCTATGTTCCATGGGTAATGTAAGCTCATCTTTTTAGTTACTTTCTGAGATTATTTGGAATTATTTAATTATACACAATTTTCAGGAATGTTGTGTTTTGAGCTTACCTGGTGTCCATATGGCAAGAAGGTATGGGCTCGGATCATCTGGTTCCCGTCTGTCCATCTGTAAAGTTAAATATTGCTTAATTTAGAACGAGAATGTTTTAATTTAGGTCACTGACTCTGCTACATATTCTAGATATAAAATTTTACAGTTTAACCTACCCCTTCCAAGAGTGGATGTGAATCTGATAGTTCATACCTGCATTATAACAGCACTGGATGTGTCAGTGTCATAGAGACTTTATGTCATGTATATATGTTTGCATATAAGTAGTATGTCAGAACACCATAAAATTTAGTACAAGAATTTTGGTGGGGGCGAATTCAATATTTAGGCATCAGATATTGTTTTTCCAGATTGAATATGCTATAGCTTTGTTCGATCTGTTCCAATCGTAAATAGTATGAACCTTCAAAGTGTAATTTGGCTGTAGTTTAGCTGAATTTGTATTCAGTGTATTGTTTTTGTGCCTATGGGAAGACATGTACTTACACTTGGTGCTCTGTTCGTAGTCGACTGACATTCTTTAGCTTGGTTGTAGGGATAGAAGCAGCTTCTGGATTCAACGCAACTAAAGCCTTGGACATGTCACCTTCTTGGAGCTCCATCTTCTCTTGCATATAGTTTTGTAATGTCACTGTGAATTCTTCCATGTTGAGTTTGATGGTAGGAATCTCATCAGGATCCTCATAGAACAAGTCCTCGATGTCAACTTGCGATAGCTCCGTGAATTCTTGTTCTGGTGTTGCTGGTTCTTCAATGATCGGTTCATACTTGTTAATTTCAGCACCTGCTTTCTGAAGCGAGTTATTTTCAGGTGGAGGTAGTGACATAGGATTGACATCTATAGTAGGAATTTTCTCGGCTGCAATTGGAACAGTTGAACTCACAATACTCTTCTCTTCTGGCCCTGGCAGGGCAAGTCTTGCACTGCACAAAACATTGTTGGTATTTAGTTATTAGTTTTATAAAAAAAAATAGACTTTCATTAATGATAACTGTATTTTTTACTTCTCTTTATTGTTCCATGTCATTAGTAAGACATTGTTAATGTAGTTAATTGAATTATAAGTTTTCCATGTACTATCAACTAGTGCAAGTCCATCAAAGACTTTCTCATTGCTAATTAATGAGGCCCGAATCTCGTGCCTACAAAGAATACATGAAGACTCTGATGGCTTGCTTCTATGTTTACTTGCCTGCACAGTGGCAGTAGTATACATATAATTTTTAAGATCAGTATGCAAACCTTGCAAAAGCACTTGCGAAGTGTCTGCACTCTCCTCTCATTGGACATGCATTGCAATTTGGTTTACTCTTTGTGCAGAAAACCTGCATACAGATCAAAATGTGAGGCACTTAATTTATTTCTTTTGACTAATCACAGATAATGTTTTTGATTAATGAAACAGCATGCATACCTTTCCAAACGTAATCATCTGGTAGTGTAGCTCATACCTGTATTTGGAATAGTTCACCAATCAGTAAAAGCTTATGTATATTCAAATTAACATGAATAATTTGAAGGAGCTATGAGTTTACAGGGTTAGTTGATCGAGTTTGCATAATCTTGGCCATAAATACTTTTGAATTGACTCCAGCATTGGGTACCTATAGAGGAATATGGTTAGCATTTGTAAGTAATGGAATACTTAAGCATGCATAGGTTGGAATATTATTTCTTACAGTTCTAGGAGGTGTAACTGAAGTGATTCAGGTAGTGGTTGGAGGGGGACCCAACCCAGTCGTACTGCTATTCTTCCAACGTTTGTGTCAACCTTTAGGGTACAAAAAAATTGTAAATTCATTTATTGCTAGATGTTCTCCACCTCTTATAAGATAATAAGCAGCCATAAAATTGTTACCGGGAAAGCAAGATGGTGGAGTGTTAAAAGCCGGACGCACTCCACACTTTTCAAGCCCAATCCTCGTATACTTAATAAATAATCCCTACAGAAGAATCATTTGTGGTAATTATATATGAAATCTGCTGATGCATTATTCATTCATTTTGGATAGCCTTGCTAATTTCATTGAAGGGGCAGTTGTAACATTTTAGAAGAAAATGAATTATTTGGAATGGCTTACTTTGCTTTGTCAGGGGGAACATCTCTTAACCATTCAAGATCAGTGCTTCCATGTTCTCTAACCAGTCGGTTTAGGAAGTCCTACAAACATGTTTCAACCATTGTTATCCTTAATGATGTCTTAACCTATTCAGTGATGTTGCCAACATGTAGCAAATTCACGATGATCTTAACAAACATGAGATCTTTAGAGTTTAGACTAAACACTAAAAGGAGAGAAAACCTGAATTCGTTCGGCTAGCATGTTGTTCATCCCTCTCTCCTTGATGGCATCAGAAATCTCTTTAACATTAGCATTTATAAGTGCCTCATAGTCCAGTGAGTCCATTGTGTCTTTGTTTCTATCTTTTTTCCCACCATTGGCCTGCACCTGCTTTCGTAAAATGTCCCAGTCAACTGGATTCTTTTTTTCATTCTCACCCTTTCCTTTTTTTCCTTTTGAAATATTTGTGATTGTCTCATTATGTGATTGACCAGAGGAATATAGTTTCTTCTCTGAATTTGAATCAACTGATGGATTTTCAGAGTGTATTTGCTCATTCACTACAGAGATACTATTCACAACATGGAAATAATTTTTATTGAGCTCACTGACATTAGGGACATGCTGCATGCTACCATTCTGCTTTCCCAGAAGTGGTTCAGTGTCTTTTATAGGCTCTGTGACAGATGTGATATCCAATTGGAAGGTTTCATTCCCCTCATGTTGATGACTGTTGCAGGAAGGTTGGTTGTATCCATTTCTTGATCTTGGTTGATAATTAGTTTGTTGGTCTGTTGAGTGCGGTCTGAATGATAAATATGGGTCCTTTGGCGGTGTTTCTCGAGACCTCCACAAAATATTCTGTTGCACAGAGGAATTAACAACACTTCCTGATAGTTCTTTATTTCTTAAGCTCCTGCAATTTTCATCTTTTTCCATATTGAAGCTGGAAGATATGCTTTCTTCACTGAAAGATTCAAACCGATTGTTAAGATTGAGACGATCTATTCTGTCTGATCTTGTCTTTAGCTTTCCATATTCTATATGCCCATGCTTGGATCCATCATTTAATACTGGATTTCCATTTACTTGATGGTAAAAGTCCTGAAACATGGTAGCTTTCTCCATCTCTTGATATGTTGAGAAGGAAATATGAATCTTGTTGGGGTTGCACCCAGTGGTAGGATCTTCTACTTCGGAACTGGAGACCGAGTACGATGTAATTCCTACAGTGCCTTGAGTGACTGATAAGTCAAAAGAATCTTGAGATGATACAAACTCTTCCTCCAAACCTTGACTATATGCCTCCACCAGCTTACTTTCTGTCCCTGAGGTCTCGCTTTCTCTCTGATGTTCTGCAGACTCATGGAGTGTCATAGAGATTTGTTGACTTGATATTTCTTCATGCCATTTGGTGGCATCAACTGGACTTGTCATGCGCACTTCTGGTTCATTAACCAATATGTTTGTCCCAACCTTGTCTTGAGTTTGGTGATTGCTCATCGACTTAAGCGGAAATCGTGCTGCCAATGACATGAAGGCAGAGCTGCAAAAAGAGAATGGAACCAAAAAGAATACTGTTCACTTCAAGTCATTCACTTATGGGCATCTGGCTGTACAATAATGCAAAAATTTTGAATGTACCTTGATAGATGGTCTGAAACATTCTGAGTAAGGAAAACTCCAATCACTGAGTCAACAACTGATCCTTTCCATAGTGAAAAACGTCTGTCTCCTGTACAGATTAATATTGGGTCAAAGGCTGATGTTCATGTCATCTAATAACTGCCTATCCACTACTTGAAGAAAACTATAATGAATTTATATTTGTCGGAACATGTTCCACCACCAGGAGCAATTATTAATATGAGGCATTGAAATTAAATTATTTTATAAACTCAAACCTATTACGTCTCCAGTTTAGAGCTTCATTATTTTATAAACCTTTGGAATTAAATTATTCAAAGAGCTCTCAAAAGTGTAGATGGCCATGTTGATGTTATAGCATATGCAACATGGTAGTTCAGGATGATCCAATTTAGGACTAAAATATAAGGTATTTTACCTTGAACAAGGTGCATTCGTGCAATGAATGATTCAACTCGTCCTTGGAAAACTTTTCTTTCCTCTTCCCAATATTTCTCCTTTCCGTTGTCAGTTCCTTCAATGCCTACACTTCCTTCCTTGCCCATCAAAAGATTCCAAATCCTATTGGTTTCTGGGTCAAGCTCTACTTTAGGTCGTGGTTTACGTTTCTTAATAAACTCAAAGCCCTCGTAGGGAACAACTGCACCATCTCCTTTGTATGGGACAAGTGCATTTTGCTCTTTCTTTTGTACTGTGCTGCAGCTTCCATTGAGGTTCAGACCATTAAATCGATGTATGATGTCATCTATTGGTATAGGATATACTGTTCTCTTTGGAAACCCTACATCAAAATGAAGAGGTTTTCATATTTAAGTGAGTTGGAAATAATGAGTTATTGAGTGAATTTCTGAGATGATACAGTTTTTAAAGGTTTCTTAAGGTGGAAAGTACCTTTTTTTTTTGCAGAAAATTGCTGATAATCATACAAGGTATCCTGTTCTTGCAGCGATTTATTTGTACCGGATGAAACTGATTTTGATACATTGGGTCCCACAGTCTGCTTCTTTGCTGACATATTATCACGACAAGTTTGGAATACCAGCCTGTTTTCTGGTTGAAAGGATTTTCTAGGAAGTGACGAGGCAAGCTGGTTACATGTTTCAGTTGTGAAATGGGTAGAAAAACTACGAACTTGAGTGAATTCTTGGCCTGAATGCAATTTGGACGAGATCTGATGCTTTAGCAAATTATGCCCAAAAGCCATAGGATGAATGTATCTGTCATTGGTAGACTTGTTGATCCCATTGTTCTGTCTCTCCGGTTTTCTTCTACTTTCAATGTATGAACTCAATAGTGTGTGATTCAGATTTGGTGCAAATCCATTTGGATTGACATCATTTGCCCCTTTTCTTTCAACATTTCCTGGACAGTCCTCAACTGGTGTGACTTTACTAGGCATACCATAGATGCTCATGTAGTATCCTCCATTTTCAAATTTCTGTTTCTTATGCATGGGACTGTAACCATAACTACATCTTCTCTGGTATAAATCAGAATTTCCATTATCTACTTGTCTCCCTATGACATGCAAATTTCCCATCTGCATGTATTTTTTTGTTGCAATTGGGGCTGTAGATTCTCGCCTTTCTGGCAGGAATGAATAGTTATTTGGCATATGATTCATCGAAGGAGTAGGGTTACTCTTGGTTCCTGGTATCTGGATTTCTACCATCAACTCATTCTGTAGGCCAATTCTTTCAGCTGACTTTGTTTTAGACATGTGGTTAGTTCCAATGCCCATATCTGTCACTCGAGAGTCCAAAGTCAAATCAAAAGTCCTCTTGTTCCCTTGTTGCATCTCGTCTTGCTGACCAACTGTTTTGCCCTTGTTTTTATCTATGGTCTTCCCCAAACCAAAATTTAGAGCTCTCCTGCATGATTTTGCAACTTTTCCAGCATTAGGGTCTGTTGTCTCCCTTGGAACATTTGCTGGTTGACTTGCAGATTCCTCTTGCTTATTCTTTCTTACATACTTCCTCTTTCCTGGTTGGGTCTCCTTAGACTCTGTATTCTTTGGAGTTGCCGGCTTTGGAGTCCTTTTCGGCTTGCCTTCTATAATTACCTTGGGCCTGTGTTTTCTTCGCTTGGGTGTTTTCTGCTCAGGTGTCTTGTTTAGATCAATTCCTCGGTCACTTTCGCTGTCCAAATCTTTTTTTTCCTTGTATGGAGTAGAAAGCCCTGCAGATGATGACTCCACAATGTTCTGCAAGAGTTCGTCACCATATTTTTGAATTGCTTCTTCTCCTATAGACATGACTAATTTCACCTCCTTGTCTTTTTCCTTAAAAGGACCTTCATCTGTCAAGCACTTCAGTATTGCAGAAAGCCCATTATGCTCCAAATTTTTGGCCTGATTTGTTGTGAATTGGAGTTGGCTGTCAACACATGAGGCAGCATCAGCTTCTGTTCTTGGTGACGAATTTAGATCATAGCCCGATTGGAATGGTATGGGGAAACCATCTGTGCAACAAAACAGTTTTTTCTGTGAAGCAGTTTTAACAATGCAGGGATTTTTTGGAATCCCATGGTAATTAATATATACTGTCTTTTGGAATGGTAATCCCTTACGATTTCTAGTGCATTTACAAGAAAACCCAAGTGATGAATTTTTCACCTTCATATTAAAAGGAAAAAAGTTTGACAAGATTAAAACAACTCATTCATAGCTCATTGATGTCTGTCAATTGACTTTAGCCGTTGTTTGGTGCAAGGGTAAAAGTTTTAAGCTTTCAAGTGCAAATAGCCACTAGATTTTTAAGAGCAGCCACCTCATCTAAGTTTTAAAGGGTAGGATTGTATCTGCAATACCTCACTCTAGGAGGCTAATACTAGGTAATCAGCAGTATCTTTCATAGCATTCAAAATGTTTTGTTTAATCAGCAGTATATCTTCACCTCAAACTACAAGAGAATCATCAAAAATAAGATTGTTCATGATGTGAATTATTCTATTCTGTTAAAAGCTTTTGGTAAATATAAGAAATACTTGCACTTGAATTGATATTGTAATATGACACGAAAATTCCCCATGGTAATAATCTTATCTATGGCAGTATTCTATGTAAAAGATTGAATAAGTTATATGTTACACAAAATGCTGATGAGTGTTGTGACTTGAAATTGATTTGTGGTAACGTGGTAAAAATGCCAACTTATTTTCTTTCTCCTATTTTTTGGTTTTCATCAATGGAATTTGAGCAGAAAAGATCGTAAGCTTGATATCTTTCAAACAATTTCTTATGGAAAATATTTGTTGCATAAATGGCACAAATATCAGAACCAATTAAAATTACTTACACTGGTACATCTGGGCTGAGCTATTGCCATTACTCAATGGGTTTGAACCTGAGTAGTGAATTTGGTTGCTAGGCAACCAAATACCCGAGTTGCAATCTCTCTGACTGTTGTCAACTTGAGAATGAACGGCCATATTTAGAGGTCTGTTGATCACCTTACTTGAAGGATATGAACCATCGTTGCAATTTTGGTTGGTTAGCAAGAAACTGCCTGAGTTGTATCCCTGGTTGCCCACTTGAGAATGCAACTTAGGAGTTAGAGGTGCATTTGCTGCCATGTCCACTCTACTGCTCAGAGTCCTGTTTGCAGAGGCAACGAAAGTTGCCTGCTCCATAGGTAGTTGTGTCCATGGTATATTATTGTTCCAACTTGAGCTGTCATTGCAGAGCAATTGTGTGAAGGAGCCTGCAATTTGATTAATCATTTCATTGTTCTCAGCCGTTTTTGGTGCAAGCGTAAAAGTTTTAGGCTTTCAAGTGTACATAGCCACTGGATCACCTCATACAAGTCTTAAAAGGGTAGGACCGTATCTACAATACCTTAATTTAGGAGGCTAATACTAAGTAATACCAGTATTTTTCATGGCATTTAAAATGTTTTGTTCTGCTTTTACCATTTTTTTTTTTGGGGTGTGTGTGTGGGGGGTGTTAAACATCATGCAATAATTAAATTGTTTGAGATGTAGTGTGTGGATGCCAAACAAAGGTAGTTAAGTTTATTTTGTTTTTGTTTTGTTCCTTTTCTTGGTCAACATTTTTGCTTCTTTAAAACTACATTAGAAGACATATCATAAACAAATTATAGCACATATAGATCTTTGCCTCAAACTACAAGAGAATCATCCAAAGATAACATTGTGCATGATGTTAATTATTTGACTTTGTTAAAAGGTTTTGGTAAATGTAAGAAAGAAATACGATTCATTTGATATTTCAATAGGAAATGAAAATTCCCCATGGAAATAATAATCTCATTCATGATAATATTCCATGTAAAAATTGAATAAGTTTTATGTTACATAAAAGGGAGTGTTGTGACTTGAAATTGATTTGTGATCGCGTGTTATCAAATGCCAACTCATTTCCTTTCTCCTTATATTTAGTTTTCATTAATGGAATTTGAGCACAAAAATCGTAAGACATGTCTTTTGAACAATTGCTTAGGGCAAATAATTGTTGCATAAATAGCACAAATATCAGAACCAAATAAAATACTTACACTGACGTGTCTCGGATGAGCTGTCACCATTACTCAATGGGTTTGAACTTGAGCAGTGATTTTGGTTACTAAGCAACCAATCAGCTAAGTTGTATTCTCTCTGACTGCTGTCAACTTGTGAGTGAAAATCCATAATTGGAGGTCTGCTCATCTCCTTACTTCAAGGATATGAAGCATTGTTGCAATTTTGGTTGGTTAGCAAGAAACTGCATGAGTTGTTGGAAGAAATTCCTACTAATTAGGCAGGATCAAAGTAATTGTAAATTAAGCGTTAAACGAAGTATGCAATTAATCAGTCTAAAAATATGGGACCAACTGTGACTGATCGTAACTGACTGTAACTAACTGTGACTGACTGTGATTTCATCTCCATATAACTAGAACACACGAAACTCATCCTATTCTTCTTTCTACTTCCCTGTAACAGGAATAGAGATAAAGAGGTGGCATTTCAAATATGAGATGAGGGAGAGCCCAATATCCACATCACAAACATGATGCCACGTCACCATCCCTGTTCCAGGGAAGTTCTTCCTGTTTTGTAGAGAGAAGCTTAGGAATAATTATTGTGTTTGACAGAAACAACATATGGCTGACGTGGCATTACGAACCACGTCACCAAGATACTCAATTTATAATACGTGTACAATTATATCAATTATACACGTGTTATAATTTAAATAGATTCGCATCCATATTAATAATTAATATTTGGATGGATTTGTAACACAATCCGTCACATAGAATTGCTCCAAGTTTAGGGCTTTCTTACACGGTTTGCTCTAGACAGAAAATTTGGGCCGCCGATGCCTTGTCCCTCTGCTGCCGCTGCCGCTGCCGCCGCCAAACACCACCGAGACCCGGCCACCATACCTCATTCTCTCATCTCACCGCCGCCACTGGTGAGCCGCAATCCCCTGCATTCATGGTTCCACTGCCGTGGGTCTGTCTCCAAGCCTCTGCCTCTGTGAATTAGGAGCCTCCAGCCTAACGCTCAGCTCGCTGCCGCGGGCCAGAAATGAGCATCTACTTGGGTTCTGCTTGGCAATGGCAGTTAGCGACTCACTGCCAATCTGCAATAATCTGTTTTCCTAAATCGATTTTCACACCAAACCCATAATTGCACGCCTACAATCAAGTCAAATGCTGCAAATTCAGCTCATGGCAGCAGAATTACCAACAATTCCAATTTCCACCAACCACCATTTCAACCAAATCCTTCATTGGCTAAGATTTAAAACAAGAATGTGACATAGAATTCAACCCATTCAAGGAAATGGGGAGAATTGAAAAGAGTGAGGGATGTATAGGGTTAATTTTGAGTTAGGGACGAAATAAAAATCGGAAAAATCGATGGAGGAGAGGTCAAGAGGGAAGTGGTGGAAAGGGCAGAAAGGTCAAACCCGCGGCGGCTGAAGACTGGAGATCGACTTGCGAGAATGAGAACGATAGAAATGAGAGTCACACTCTCTCTCTCCCCCCTCGTACCTTCCTTACCTTCTCCCTTCGTTGTTTTTTAAGTCATGCGTCATGCTTTGGCCAAAAAAAGAAAAAAGTCATGCGTCATGCGTTTGCCCAAATAAAAAAAAAAAAAAAAAGTCATGCGTCATGCGTGTATTTTTGGTTTTCTAATACGTGTATTTCTGTCTTTGGCAAACAAGACAGTGTGCATTCTACATGTGTATTTTACAGACAGGGACAGATACTCAAAAAGTCATAAGTAAGCATTCATTGCATTAAAGTAATAAATTACTTGCAACGTTTCTCTATGTCTTATATTCTTCCTCATTTCCATCCAAAAAAAAAAACAGATTGTTTCTTGAATTAGCAATGTTTCTTTAATAAAAAAGTTATAGACGGCATTAATAAAAAAGTTATCGACGGCAGTTATTGATAAAAATATATATTTTTATTTTTAAATTATAAAATTAACAATCTTTATCGAGCACTTAGCAAAAATATTAACTTTAGTAGCGCTTAGGACATGAAAAGGTCTAAGTACTACTCAACGTCTATAAGGCTATCCATAATAGTGAGAGTGAGAGTAAGAGTAATACATGGCCTGAAAAGTGATTTTATGGCCTGAAAAGTGATTTTGTGATTTAAGAGTGATAGTAATATGTGCTGAAGCTGCAGTGGGGCTGAAAGTAATACATTTGTAACTAATTAAATTAAGCCTAATTTAGATTAAGTGATGATTAATTTATAATTTATAACTTAAATATTTATAAAAATTATATCATTGGTTTTATTTTAAAGAGATCTTTAATATAAAGTCAATATTGAATATATTTGGATTTATAATTTTATGGCCCAAATTATAAATTATATATTTCAAGTTGTTTGATATTTTTAATGATTGAAATGTAAAAAAATGGTAAACACAACACAATTTATTGTATTTTATAATATGAACGACGACAAACATATAAAAGAAATCACACTAAAATAACTAAAAACTGGAACGAGTACATAAACTTAAAACGAACGACGACAAACATATAAAGGAAATCACACTAAAATAACTAACACATTGGATCCAAGAAGGGAACCCACCACTTGCACCAACACATTGAGATCAGAATCATGGTTCATCAATGTTGTTCTCATTATCGTATGTTAGGTTTATCTTCGTATGTTAGGTTAATCTTCGTTATTTATTTTCGAAGTTTGTTTCTTGTCTTTGTGTTTGCCGTTTAAGTGTGTTTGTATTTGTCGGTTGCAGTTTGTGAAATGAAATAAAGACATTGATTTCTCTTAGCTGACTTGACATGACACAACCATCACATGCTTGCAAAATAATTCACTCAACCAATGACAAGACCATACACTTACTTCACACTTCATCCCATGCACAACACTGTTGCTTCACATGTGAGGTTTGAGTATCTGTGAATCCATCAGGGAATCCAATGGGCAAGTTATCATGTTTTTTTCCCCTATAAATACCAAGGTTTAACTAGTAGGCCAACACATCCACATAACTATCGTTTAGAAATGGCTTCCTCCTCTAAGCAAGGTGTCGGTGAGAGCTCTAAGCAAGGCGTCGGTGAGAGCTCCAAGCAAGGCACCGGTGAGAGCTCCAAACAACAGTGCGATCAAAGCTTGTGTAAGTGCCTCCCTAACTGTGCTGCTCCATTGTGCGATTATTGTTTAATGATGGAGCATGCAAAAGAACCAAACTGGAGGTTCTGCAAGTGTTCGGATGATATTTTGGTCCCTTTGTGTGAATTTTGCATGAGATTGGAGCTCAAGGATTTGGCCAATCACCCAAATCTTCGCCACCAATAGTTGAACCACCTACTAGAGCCCAAAACCATCCGTGCCATGCATCTGCGGGAAAAACCCTCTCGTTCAACCATGTGACAAGTGTGAAACCGAATAGAAGATCTCATATTGGTATAATTACGTGGGTGTCAATTCTTCGTCATCGGACTCCGAATAAGAACTTCGCTTCATTTTTTGTTATGTTGAATGCAGTTTTTGTTGTTGTTTTTTCTTTAAATTATCGTGTTGTTCTTGTTGTTTATGGTTGTTGAAGTTCCGATGTTGTACGGCTTATGTTGTCTAATTTATGAAATTTCCTTATTTTAAATATATTCTATATTGACCTTATTTTAAAGATCTCATTAAAATAAGACCAATGGTATAATTTTTATTATTATTTGAGTTTTAAATTATAAATTAAACATCACTTAATCAATATTAGCCATATTTTAAATATGTATAAGATACTGTTACCCAAAATGGGTCATAGCACCATTACTGTGAGAAATGGGTAACAACACTATTTGTGACCCAAAATGGGTTTTGGGTAACAAAATTTGGATATCCCCATTGTGGAAGGCTTAACGGTTGTACAAAACCGGCGTTTCTTTGATGGGAGCTGATAACACAATCTTCAAAAAGCTTCATCCAAGCTTCAACTAAAGCTACCTCTTCACCATTAGACCAATTGGGACCCTTTACCATGATTGAAATTGCAAAGAAAATTTTTCTACAATATGGGTGAGTGAAAATGATAGATAGATATGTGAAAAAAATGAGATGTGAATGCTCAATTTATAGGACAAGTGATGAAATAGCTGTTGGAAATTTTATTAAATTATTCTGAATTTTTTTGATTTTTTACGTATTTTTTGGTATTTTTTTTATATTTTTTAATCCTAATTATAACAGTCATTTATTTGCAGCTGTTGATCACCAAAGGTAATTAATTTAGATGGTCAGATATGCGCCACGTGTAAGGGCTACTTTCAAATAATAAAAAAAACAACGGTCCAAAGATCTAGACCGTTGATCCGCAACAGTGCATAGATCTTGACCGTCTGTGTCACGCACGCGTCCTCATGGTGCGTCAGTCAGCTTCTGTCACGTGGGCCAATCACTTGTCGACTGCTTTCACATCTCTTCATTTTTCCAAATCTGCCCCTTACATTTAATTTAATACCAACACAATAAAACAACAATAAATTTATGACAGAAGGGCTGGGAAGGAATTTCACCACCCCACTTTCTCTCAACCATCCCCATCCGTATGTGATATTATTCGGTGGACCCCACTCTCACTCAAACTCTCACTCTCAAGTTTTGCATAGATCAATCTCAAATATTACCTTCTGTTAGTCTAACTCTCAACCTCCGGCCCATTAATCAACTACTGAGAGTTAAGACTAACTATCACCCTCACTCTCACTCTCACTCTCACCCATTAATCATAGCCTAAGAGTATTATTCCCAATGCATGGTTACATTACAAGGGAAATATTAATATAAAATTTCTTTTTGACACTTAAATACAAGGATTGCATTGCATGTATTTTTTGGACTCCAATACATCATTGAAATAGTTTAGTTGCAATAGCTTATTATGATGCGTTTGGATGAAGTAGTTTGAAAATACTAAGAAATTCACAAATGATGGAATTTAAAATGATGTGATTTAAAATTCTGAATGAACCATTATGTATGTTTGTTTGTTAGTTAATGGAGGAATTTGAAATGTTTTATAGTTCGTAGACCAACTTGAAATGGACTTTATAGTTAATGGATGTAAATGTATTTGAGTCTTTATTTTTTGATGCCATCCATTATAAATGAGTGATGGTAATGGTAGTAGGGCTCACCAAAAAGCCCAAGGCCCGAAGCCTGCCTGGCCCATTAGGCCTGAAGCCCGATTTGGCCAGAAATTTGGGCTGGCCGGGCCCGGCCCGAAAGTCTCTTAGGTTGGGCTTGGGCCATCCCCTTGAAGCCCATGGGCCGCCCGAAACCCGGCCCGTTTAGGCCCGCCCAAAGCCCAATTTGGGAATCATAACATATTTAATAGGTTTTTCGTTTGTTTACTCTAATAAATTATTAATATCCTTATTAAGTTATTATAGAATATTATAATGTTAGTAAATAGTAATAGTGTAAACTATGTAATACCATAAATAATAAAGTAATAAACTTTTAAAATTATATACAACATTACAACTATAATAAAATATAAATGTATATGTGTATATACAACTTTTATAATACAACTATAATTAAAGTTATTAAACTACGATCGTTAATTCATTAATTCAACGATCTAAACCGTTCATTTTCTATTTTCATAGTCAAAGATCATCCGTACAAAAAATCGGTTAAATCGAAATTCTTCTACCCATTCGATCATCATTAGAAAAACCATGATCGTTCATTAATTTGACTACCATTATGTCACTTTTATATCTCCGATTGAGCTAATTTTTTGCACGAATTATCCTTTGAGTGCGGAACTAAAATTTGTATGGTTCGGATCGTGGACAACACAATTGCATCGTTTGTTTATAAAAATATGTAATAAAATATATAATAAAACATATGTACATTTATGTCTTATTATAGTTGTAATGTTGTATATAATTTTAAAAGTGTATTATTTATGGTATTACACTATTACTAACATAATAGTATTATATAATAACTTAATAAGCATATTAATAATTTATTGAAGTAAACAAACGAAAGAGCTATTAAATATGTTATGATTCATAAACTTGACAAATAAACTAGTCAGCTCAGTTGGTTGAGAGTTAAAGTTTGTTATGTGAGGTCTCATGTTCAAATCACAACATAGCCAAAATCCTATATTTTATTTTTTGAAGATATATATGTGTCTAAACAGGCTTTGGGCCCCTTTTGGGCCGCTCGTTCGGGCCTAGTCTGGCCCGGCCCTCCAAGCCCGCAAGCCAAAGCCCGATGGGCGGGCCTTGGGCTTGTGTATTAAAGCTCAAGCCCGGCCCGAAAGCCCTATTGGTCTTCTATAATTCAAGCCTGAGCCCGGCCTAAACTCGAAAAATTTGGGCGATTGCCGATCCCTAAATGGTAGCAACAATAAGGAGGATGCTTGTGGTGAGTTGACGATGTTGGTAATGGTGATGACCAACGAGAGGTGAGAGAAATTATGGTAGCAAAAATTGGGGTGGTGGCGATGGTGGCGACAACAGTAGCGGTGATGGTGGTGGCGGGGATGGTGGTGGCGGTGGTGGCGGCGACAATGGTAGTGATTATGATGGCTGCAGCGTAGTGGTAGTGGTGATGCTGGCGGCAATGACAGTGGTGATGGTGGTAGTGGAGGAGGCAGTGTTGGTGATGGTGGTGGTGGTGGTGGAGGTGGCGGTGGCGGTGGCGATGGTGTACTGTCTTTTGTAAAGCAGTACACTTTACGAGAGGCTCATAGTGCTCACAGTTGAGATGTCTTTAATACATATCGATTAATTCCGACAATTCATTTAGATGTTTTTAAGTGCTCATAGTTGATTATGAATGTGAAGTTGTATGTCATCTCTATTTAAATTTATTCTAAGTAAAACAATTCTAGAAAAAATCATTTCTCATGTCATATTATGGTCCACACAGAAAGTTCTCGAAAAGGTTAGTAAGTTTCAAGATTGAAAAGGGGATGATGATTATTTTGATTCATCTCATGAAGAGGAGGACGAAAAGGATGATGACGGTAATGATTAGTCACAGGGCCGGCCCTGAGCATGGGCAGCAGGGGCGACCGCCCAAGGACCAGCTTTTAAGGGGGCCCAATTTTATTTTTTATTTTTTATATATAATATTATATAAAAAAAAATATGTAGAAGTATCATTATTAAAAAAAAAAGGGATTAATACCATTTTGCTCCCCAGACTATTACACTTGTATCAGTTTGCTCCCCAGACTTCTAATTTGAAAAATTAAGGACTCTGACTTTTTCAATTTTGCCAATTGAGGTTCTTCCGTCAATTTACATATTTTTTATCCAAATCTTTGAAGGCAAAATAGTCCCTTCCATTTAGATCTTATCATTTTTTCCTCATGCATCATTTTCCCTCTTTTATTTGTCGCTAAATTCTGGTTGATTATCTCGACATTTTAGATGAAAAATGTAAAAATGACGGAATAACCTTAATTGACAAAATTGAAAAAGTCAGGGTCCTTAATTTTCCAAATTAGAAGTCTAGGGAGCAAACTGATACATGTGTAATAGTTTTGGGAGCAAAATGACATTAATCTCTTAAAAAAAAGCCCAACTTATTAAGAGGCCCAATCTAACTAATATAAAAAAGTTATTTATGTTTTAATTTTTAATTAGAATATCGAAAGTCAGATAAGTTTTTTGTTAAATTAAAGAGTTTTTTTTTCAATTTTGATACCTGAATTTTGGATCTTGTCCCAAATAGGTACCTAAACTATTATTTGTCTTAATTTCATAGCTAAATTTTTATTTTGTCCCAATTTAGTATATAAGGTGATTTTTTTAAGAGATAATTAAACTTAGATCCTTTAGATTTTTTTTAGGTGATTTTTATTCCGTATTCCAATATATTGCTTTTTGCCAATTTATTTTCATAATTGTTTTTGTTCATTTTTTTTTTAAAGGTTAAGTATCTTCTCCTCCAAGGGTACATAAGACTTTAGTTACATCATGATGTAAGGGAAAATTGAAAAATATTTACACCATTAATTTGCTGCTTAATTCCACTATTGGTTTATGTTATTGATGCAGCAGCAACTAAATATTGGTTTGAAGGATCAATAGCCACCTTGCAGTCACTCTTAGCCCACCATATAGGTTTCCTTTTTGAGGTTTGATATCTATTAGTCAACTAATATTATTAATAGTTAGACATAAAGCAACTTTTTGGGCTAGTGAATAATTAATGTTTACAACTACCAAATTATTAGTTAGTGACAATGAAAAATCTCAATTGTCACTAATTCTAATATAGTTTATTTTCAAGGTGGCTTTAGGCCATATTTGTTGTAGTTAATAGAGGCAGACATGAACCTCTATATAACTAAGGTTTATTTACGCCAATAACCCCTGAAAGTAATTTTGAATTTCAATTTGCCCCCTGAAACTTTATTTCTTTCACTTTGCCCTCCGAACTTTACATTTTCAATATTTCGTCGATCAACTTCATCTATGGGTCTGTCAAAAATGCCTACGTGGTACTTACGTGGACGTGGAAGGGGCAATTAGGTCTTTTACGTTAAACGGGAAAAATAAATACTTTCTAAAAAAAAGGGAAATAAAAAAATAGAAAAATTCCATCCCACCCACTTAGCTGCCGCCAGCTCCTCTTTCCGGCATAGCACCCCACCCCATCTCACCCAACCATCGACCAGCCTCCCCTCCCTCTCTCTGTCTCTCTCTCGCTCTCTTCCCCTCTCTCCTTCTCTTTCTCTCTCTTCCCCTCTCTCCCTCTCTTTCTCTATTGTCTCTGCTCAGATCCAAACCAAGTCGAAACCCAAAGTCGTTGACCTTCGAGTAAGTTGCCGATTACAGAAATCGTTGGTGGGGGGCCGACGACTCAGTTTGCCTCAAAACCCAAATCTAAAAAAAAAGGAAGGGGGAGATGGAGAGAGAATGAGAGGAAGATAGAGAGAATGAGAAGGGAAAAAGGATAAGTCGTTGGTTGCCGGTGGAAGGGGCTGCCAGTGGTGAAGAAAGGTGGGGAGGGTGGTGGGGTGGGTTGGGACGTCGAGGTTAAGGTGGGGCTGACTTTTTTTTTCTTGATTTATTTTCTTAATTAAAATATTAATTTATTTAATTTTTTTGATATATTATAGTTTTATAATAATTTTTTGTCCACATGGCGGGTTGTCAGTCCCGGATATTGGACACGTATGTGTTATATCAACATTTCTAACGGTTGGACTAACAGAGTTGACGTAATATGATATTTTGTAAAATTCGAGGGCAAAATAGGAGGAATGAAGTTTCAGGGGACAAATTGAAAATTAAAGTTACTTTCCGTGGGCATTGGCGCGAATAAGCCTATAATTAAACCATAGTTACAACCTGATGTCCTTCATATTTTTGTAATGTCAAAGTAAACCATAGTTTCACCAATTTTAATTGCTTTAAACAAATTGGTTTATCACGTTGTATTGATAAGCCTTTTCTTTTGATTGTTTTCAGAATATGTACCAGACATATATAATTATCACTTTTCTCTTTTAAGAGAAAATATCTATACTTTTGTGATTTGATAAAGGTGTAACTAGAAGATGAGTGATGTTATTTAATTTTTAATTAAATTTTCTCTTTAAGATCCTTCAAGTATGTTGACTTACCATTAAGACTATTGTAATTTGATTAAGGAGTTTGATGCCCCACGTTAGCTTCCTCTCTTTAGCACGGGGTCACCCCCTTTCTGTGCGTGATTGCATCATATATTGTGCATGGCCGAACCCAAGCCGATGCCCTCGTTGAGTACTACATGGCCAATGTGCACCATGTAGTCTCCGGGAGTTCACATATAGTTTGTGTGTTGTGCATACGGTGCGATATAAGGGAATTCCTCATGTAGCCTCGTGTGTGCGCTTTCCTAGCGCAATACAAGCTCTCTCGCTCACTTGTACTGTCCATGGGACCTTCTGTCCTACAGAGACACATGACTGCCCTTCGGAAGTCATGTGCCTGCCTCTAGGTCCCCAAATGTTTTTAGAGTAGCTTGCTTAATGCCCCATATATAGATGCAGGCGTCGAGGGCGGTGGAGAGCCTGACACCATGCCTCTCCCTAAAGAGCATTTTAAACATTTCTTCATAAACCATGAGGAAACATCAACTTGTGCGAGGAGTCATAATAACCCATAATAAATTCATCCGAACGCCAAATGATGATTTGTTAGTTGCGTTGGACTCGTTTCGACCTCCTGGATTTACCAGTATTTTTAGATTCTCCAAATTCCAACTGAAAGACCCCGAAACTACAAATTACTGAATTACCCTTCTACGTGCGCAACCCGGCCATTCTTCGCCAAACGAATGCCACATTCTTGCCATTCGGCCCCTCATCCTTCATATTAATGTCACGGAAGCACAGCTCTCCATATGCTTGTATTCTTAAAATCAATTAACCAAAAAGACCGCAAGTCTGTTGACCTTCACCATCGACTCGACTACTGCATTTATTTGTCTCATTAACTATATGACTCAAGAGTCAAGTCGACTCCATGCATTTTCTTTTCATTTATTTTTTGTGGCTATATTGATATAGAAAGCAACACTTAGACTTCTCTTTAGTCTTTAGTATAAGTCAAGTATATGCAGCTGCTTGTAATATACAGGCACATATTGTACAATTCTTATAACACTAAAAATTACAGAAGAGAATACCCTACTGGCCTACTCACATATTGTTCCCTTGCGTTCTATCGAGGGATATTTATAAGACACAAGCAGAAATAATTTTTTATGCACCCAAAGAAAAAAGAAATATATATTTTTTAAAATTTTTCCTATAAGCTGAATTTGTTTTTAGGGAATCTTATACTTTTCAACTTGTTTTTTGTTTTCTTTCCACGAAGTTTGATATATAATTATTAATTTCCTTTACAAGCACAGCTTCATACTTGTAAGAGAGTAGAGGAGGAAAAGGAAGAGGAATGAGTACTACAATTATGCAATTGTTAGTTCATATAACTACCCTTGTGTTGTTATATATGGAGCATAAGTACAACAATACTAGCATTATCATCATCAATATCAGAATTTGCAGCACCACCAATAGAAAAGCCTACTTGCACATCTCTTTGTGGAGATGTGAACATCCCATACCCTTTCGGGATTGGACCGGATAAAAACTGCTACTTTAATGAATGGTTTCGAATAGATTGCATTCATAACTCTACCAGTAAGCCTTTTCTGAGGCTCTTCAAACTAGAGGGTGCTGAATATTTCTGTTGAAGGTGCGCTTCGGGTTAACAATCTCATCACTAGCTTTCTTCAACAAGAGAAAGGAAACTAGCCAATTGGCACCAAAATTGACCATTTACAGCATGCGAGCACACGCCATGAAAAGCTATGTCGTCACGTAATGCACGCCGTAAATTTTATTTTTAAGGCACAATTTGCACGCCATAAAAGATATTTATGCTCATTTTTATGACACAATTTGCACACCGTCTTTGTCACATTATTTTTCAAAAAAAAAAAATATATATTATTATGTATATATAGCTTTTATTGATTACTGCTTAATGTGAGAAAGTGTGAATTTTAATAATTAACTATTTTAGTCTGGGATGACAATTGTAAAATGGAATTCTCTAACCGCCGAAAAATTTCTCCACTTTCATAGTAAAGGAAAATTGTAAGCCCATAAAGGGCATAACTTAGAGTGAGAAACTCAAAATCGTACTTGTGTGTTACATTTGATTTATTATTAGTTATGTCGAAATTAATTATATCACTAGCATTCCCTTGCTATACTAATGATGTGTCCTGCTTTGCATCTTTGCAACAGGTAAATATCTTGTTACTATTTGGATTTCGATTAAAAATGCTTTCTTATTTTGGGTGTATCATGGATTCACAATCAACTTTTCTAGTAACAAATGCTCCATGGTTTGGCTTTATTAATTGATGTAGAACGGTTCATGCAACAACTTGACCGTCAGAAGGTCAAGAAAAGGAACAAGCCTCAATCCGGCCCAGTATCCGAAATGGGCCCATGATATACCGATTCGAAGGGAACGACGAGACAAATCCAAGTCATCGCCATAAGCGATGGTCGAGGGCCTATTTTGGCCAAATTCCTTTGTTTAGGGCTTCAAATAAGCAATTTAGTGTTTTTGAATAAGTTTCCTAAATTGCACTTTATTTCCATTTTTATTTTTGTTTTGAATTTCGAACGTCTAGTGTTCTGAACGTATTTAAGCAACCTTTTTGGCTGTTTGTAAGATTGAATATTATCATTTTAATCAGAAAACCTTGAGATTTCTCTCTAATTTCTGGTGGACTCCAGATTTTTTCTTAGGGTTAACGCTAGTTTTCCCTAATTGCGTGTTACGCTACGTCATTAATTTAATACAAGAACTTAACGTTATTGAAAAAGGCAGAGTATACAATCAGAAAATTTATTTGCTTTCCAAAAATGAAGTTCTCATTAGTTACATTAATGAAATTGTGATTAAGCTGCTACGCTGCTTATGAGAATTGGACTTCTAACATTGTGAGTTCCATCATACCAAACCAACTATGCAGATACATGTGATCCATCTTGTAATATTCCGGAAATTCAAATTTTCTTTTATAATTTATCTTGTTTTTACAAAGAATTAAGCTAAGGAAATAAATTGGGGGGTGATTGGTTTTGAAAATGTTTATTTTACTTAATTAATTTTTATAACTTGGGTTGTCCAAAAGTTGACTATTTCAAATAATGGGTTTTTGATCGTAATTTTGGTCTCATTGGAAAGATATTGGGTTCACGAACGTGTAAACGCAAACCGTGCGTCAATTGGAGTTACAGTTTGAAAGTTACTGACATTTAAAGGTGAGAGGCATTTTAGTAATTTGAAGTTAAGAATTTTAAAACCCCCGAAATCCAAAAGTTTCTCTCATTCTCTCCCGGCCCTCACCCAAAAATAAAATCCAGAAGTTAAGAAATTTATGTGAAGTTCATTTCTTAATTAAGCTCTTTAAACCAAGTTCATATTCAAAAGGTATGCAATAAGTAGACATTTTGCAACCATTTTGCAACAAGTTCATAATCAGGTTTTCAAGTAGCAAATGGCCCCACAGTTTGGCTTGATTTTATTACAAGAATTTAACTAATTTGAAAAATGTTTCAGGTACACAATCAGAAACCTTTTCCATTCCAACAATGAAGTTCTGAATGAAGCAAACAACGAAGTTGTGATTAACATATGCAGCTGCACCAGCGGCATGGGGACAAGACATGGAGGTTCCAGATAGTATACTGTAGTTTAAACGCCTGTTATCATCAGGGCTATCGGAGATAAAAGCACTAGGCGAATATGCAGCCAAAATATCTACCCCTGGAGCAGTTATATCTGGTTTAATGATTTCGGGTAAAATTAGATATAACTTCACTTGGATCAGTGCTACTTGCTGCAACTGAAAGCATCCATGGTGCTACACTTGATACAGTGCCAGCTAGAGGACCATCGTTGCCTGCAGAGTTTGAGGTTAGTATCCCTTTCTCCATTGCATGAAAAGCACCAATTGCTATTGGATCCTTATCGAAATCAGTTGCACCATCGACTCCAATTGAAATTGAAATAATGTCAACTCCATCAGCAATAGCATCATCAAAAGCACCCAAGATAGCATCTGAAGGGCACCCCTTAGCTGTGCAGACTTGATATGCAGCAATTCTTGCAGAGGGAGCTCCTCCCCTTGCAGTACCTTGTGCTAGTCCGTAAAAGTTAAGCTCACATCCTTTACAGCATTCCCTGCTGCTGTGGAGGCAGTGTGGGTTCCATGACCTTCTTCATCCCTTGCAGACGATAAATTATAACTCTGAGCTCCAATGATCTTGTTGTTGCAAATGAAATTTTTGCCGCCTTTACAAGCAGCTTTCCACTTCTTGGGAGCAGGATCCGGACCAAAACCTTCATCTTTGAAGCTCTCGGATTCAGGCCAAATTCCAGTGTCAATCACACCAACAATAACATCACTCTCGATAGTGACATTTCGATTGATTTTCTCACTGCAACCGATGAAATTTCAAGATCTTGTTGTTTGAAGTTGGTAAGTTCTACTTGGAAAGACAGAGACTACTTCCTGTTGACTGACTATTGACTAAACTAGCTGACTGTACAACTGTCAATGTTTTAGTGGTGCTAGTATAGCCTTTAGGATTATGACATATGGCATTAGTTAGAAATGAATAAGTTGGTTAGAATGTTGCTTTAGTTCAGTTAATCCTGTTTTCGTTGAGTCTAGTATATAGACTTGGATTAGTTCATTTTTCTGTTTTTCTTGTTCTCTCTAAGCTTTAGAGCATTTCTTTTGCTTCTTCCATTACTGTTTTTCTTTTGATGGCATCGATTACTGAGGATTCTATGGAGTATATCTTGGATTGTTCTTCTGCTCATGAAGCATGGATGAATGTTAGAGAAAGGTACAGTACTGATTCTAGAGCCACAATTATGCAACTCAAAACTGATTTTCAAACTCTGCAGAAAGGTGCTGATAATGTTGAGATGTTTCTAATGAGGATTAAACATGCTAAAGCTCAGTTAGCTGATGTAGGAGTGTATGTTACAGATGATGATGTTTATCTGGTTGCATTAAATGGTCTTCCTGATGAATTTGATCCTGTGAAGGCTGTATTAAGAGGTCATCAGGGTCCTATGTCTATGAAGGAATTTTGATCTCAACTTCTTGCTGCTGAACATGATATTAATAAGAAGCTAGCTCTTGCTTTGGCTTCTACTCAGACTATGTCTGCAGTGGTAGCTAAGCTTCCTGTGCCTAAATCAAGCTATCCAGCAAGTTCTAATGGCAACATTGGTACTAATGGTTCTAATGGTTATGGATCAAATTCTGGAAATTCTTATCACAGCAATGATAATTCTGGGCATACTGCAAGAAGTGTTTACAATGGAGATGGAGGTTATAATCATCCCTCAAATGGTGGTTACTCTAGAGGAAGTTATAACAATGCTGGAAGATGGAATAATAATGGTCATGGTGGTGGTGGTGGTTACTGGAACAAAAATGAAGGTAGAAATGGGAATTCTGGAAGTTACTGGGGTAACAATGGAGGTAGGTTTAATACTGGTGGTCATAGAGGTTGGAATTATGGTGGAAATGGCAAGTTTAACAACCATTGGGGTGCAAATAACTGGAACAATGGGGGTCGACAGATTCCTGAGTGTCAAATCTGTTGTAGAAGAGGACACACTGCTGTCAATTGCTTTGATAGAGATGGATCATCTCAGAATGTTGGTACTATTGTGGAATGTCAAGTTTGTGGTAGAAAAGGTCATGTGGCTTTAGATTGCTTCAACAGATCAAACTATGTTTATCAAGGCTCAGCACCACCTTCAGCAAACTCAAGATATGGTTCAGACTACACTCAAGCATCAGGAGATGAGAGTTGTACAAATATTTTCGACTTAGATGGTTCCTTCTTGGATATTCCTACTGCTTTGCATGCCCACTACTTTGACCAAATTGGTTATGTGGTAAATGCTTGCCCAGGATCACCCCTTCATTATCAAGAGGATATTCTTCATAGTCACCATAACTTAGAGGAATAAAAGTTATCTGCAAAGTCTTATTCAGTGGCATCATCTGATAGTAATACCAGCTGTAGTGAAGATGATAATCATGAATCTAGGCAGTCAATTCTTGAAGCTCATCAGCAGAAAATTTCAAATCCAGACCACTCTTTGCAATCATGTGCCAATGATGTTCTTGCTAGTGCTCGTGATTGTGAAATTGTTCATTTCATTGATAAAGAAAGTGATTTGTTGAAGAGGAGAAAAGACAGATAGCAAACTAAAAGAAGCGTTATTCCACTACTAGAAGATGATAACATGTTTTTGCAAGCAGACACATCATCAAAATCAAATGGCAATCTAGTTGATCATGTCACACAAGTGGAAACTAAGCAAGTGAATCAACTTTTTTATAGACAAATGTTGTCAAATACAAGTAATATCTCACTAGTTGATGATGCAAATGGATCATTTAGGGGTGCATGCTTATCTCCAAGGAGTGAAGATTTTATTGAGAATTATTTCAATGTACATGTTGCAGATTTGGGAAATCGTGAGATTTGTAGGCAGAGTATGCTTTGCTATTGTATACGTGAGCTGGATTCTCTTTACAAATAAAGAGCCGTTGTTGTTTTACTGAGTAGTGACAACAAGCAGTATGTGCTACTCATGGTTTTGCTGTTCTCATCAGAATTCTGTCCCTTGGCCAAATCTGACAAAGAAGACTCAAGTGTAAATGGGAAAAGGACAGCTTTAGGGTTGGTTCAAGCTTATTGGTTCTGTTTGAAAGATTGGTTATGTTTGAAAGAAGATGTTGATCTTGGTAGGTTGATCTATGTATGGTTCTTTCTTCTCCTCCTCTCTTTCATAGTCCTTTGCATCATCAACATTGTTGCAACCTCAGGCTCGGTCCCCTTGCTGAGGTTGAGGGGGGATGTTGACTGACTATTGACTAAACTAGCTGACTGTACAACTGTCAATGTTTTAGTGGTGCTAGTATAGCCTTTAGGATTATGACATATGGCATTAGTTAGAAATGAATAAGTTGGTTAGAATGTTGCTTTAGTTCAGTTAATCCTGTTTTCGTTGAGTCCAGTATATAGACTTGGATTAGTTCATTTTTCATTGTAATGCAATATCATAAAAACACATGAGTTTTTCTTGTTCTCTCTAAGCTTTAGAGCATTTCTTTTGCTTCTTCCATTACTGTGATCACTTCCTTCATGTTAGCAAGCCTTTCTCTTTCATGCATATGGTCAGTGAGCTTGGCAGCAAATCCATTGAAACTCCTTTTGTAACTTCTTATCAACAAATTTGTAGCAGAACTGCTCTCGACAACTCTTTGTAGTAGACCAAGGTGTTGAGACAATGGTGAGTACACCTCATTAGGAAGTGATCCTAAGTACACAATATGAACCTTTCTATCTTCATCAATGGCTTTGGACAATAAGCTCACAATTAATGAGTGCAAAAATGGGGAAAGCACAAGAAAATAGGAGAGTTCCATGCTTAGCCATTGTTTTCGATGCTCAAAAATATAACTGGTGAGGAGTACTTTATACTGGGATGAAGGACATTAAATTTAAGCATCCAGATTTCTTTCCTTTATTTTTCAATGCATATTTGGAATTAAATATGCTTACACATGATTTGTTTCAATTGCCTGAAAACAATTACAAGTTCATATTCATTCCATATATGTTACATATCAGGATTATCAAGAATCCATGTACATTCAAGAAATTGTATTGCTGTAGATTCTATCATTATTTAACTCTAATAGTTTCCAAATATATTGCAAGATCCCTAATAGTTTCCCTTATTTTTTTACTTTTTTGGAAAATTTGAAATTTAAATAGCCCCTTCAAAACATGCTCAAAGACTTTTGGGCCCCACTTTTTTTCTTTTTTCTTTACATCTTTACAAAAAAGAAACTAGGATTAAAAACTCTAACAAAATGAAAAGAAGACAAAACTTATATATGCACTAAAATTAAACTTTTATTGTTTCAAAAATAAAAATTGAAATTATTGAACAACTATTATTTGGTAAAATAATTATAAAATCAAATATAATTTAGTTTTTATTTTTTTAAACATAAAAGTAAGCATAACTTGAAGATCAAACTGGGTTTTTTTTTTTTGGCTTATTGAAGATCTCAAAATGCTTTTGACCAGTTTCAGTAATTTTCAATGCTATACTAATTAATGATGTGTTCTGCTTCGCATCTTTGCAATAGGTATGTATATCTTGTTACCATATGGATTTCTATTAAAAATGCTTTCTTATTTTTGGTGTATCATGGATTCACAATCAACTTTTTTAGTAACAAATGCTCCATACATGTTTTGGCATTATTTAATACAAAAGAACTTAACGATATTGAAAAAGCTGGCATAAGATACAATCAGAAAATTTATTTGCTTTCCAAAAATGATCGAAGTTCTCATCAGTTACAATGAAATTGTGATTAAGCTGCTACGCTGCTTATGAGAATTGGACTTCTAACATTGTGAGTTCCATCAGACCAAACCAACGATGCAGATACATGTGATCCATCTGGTATTCCTTCTCCAACGACGGTCACATCAAAAGTCTTCTCCTCATTTAGGGACTTGAAGGAAAGAACATCAGGCACCACTTCAATGTCAAACTTAGAATTTGCAGAGATTTTGGCCTTGTAAGTGGAGTTTGCAAGGCCAACATTTTTGACTCTTCTACCAAATTTAATCGTAAAGGATTTCATTGGTGTAACATTAGCTGCCATTGAAGGATAATTGTGATCCTTTGGCGATCCTTTGTCAGAGCCTGTAGGGCAAGTGCTGTTATCTCCTGATATAACTCTAACTAAGGTCTCATCAAAGATCAAGCAGAGCAACTTTATGTAATCTTCTTTTGAAGCATCGTACACAAGACCGGGGTTTATAGCTTTTAGAGGATTGATATGTCCTGATCCATAAGCAAATTCACCAGGGGAATTGTCGGTATCATTCATGGGCCAAGCTGTAGTCATAAGAGATGATTTGATGGCTGCTGGAGACCAATCAGGGTGGAATGTTTTAATATATGCAGCTGCACCAGCAGTGTGTGGGCAAGACATGGAGGTTCCAGATAGTATACTGTATTTTACACGCCTATCGTCTCCGGGGCTAATTGTGATAGGAGAAACAGGCGAATATGCAGCCAAAATATCTACTCCTGGGGCAGTTATATCAGGCTTAATAATTTCTGGTAAAATTTGATTAGGTCCACGTGAAGAGAAGGAAGCAACAATAGGAGCAGCAGGATCTTTTATCTCTTCACTTTTTAATATGTTGGCTCGAGGATCTTTCGTGGAGTTCAGGTAGGACTTGACCGCATCATAATCTTGGAAGCTTAAACCAGTTGCAGGTTGTGGGACAATAAATGCAATATCAAGTCTTGAAGTGTTTGAAATAGAACCTAGTGCACCAGCTTTATGAGCCTGAATGTTTCCACCGAACTGATCACATAGCACAATCTTTCCCTTAACCAAATCACTGTCTAGGCAACCTGCTGCACAATTCCTAGCAAAGAATTCAGAGCATTGACTAGAAGCATCTTTTCCATATATCAACGGAAAACTTGTTCCATTTAATGTGAAAGTGTTCACTGAACTCCCAACTAGTGTCCTTCCATCTCCAAGAACAACCTTGTCAATGAATCGACGATCTGTGCTACTTGCTGCAACTGTAAGGATCCATGGTGCTACACTTGATACACTACCAGCCCGAGGACCACTGTTGCCTGCAGAGTGTGAGGTTAGTATCCCTTTCTCCATTGCATGAAAAGCACCAATTGCTATAGGATCCATATCGAAACCAGTTGCAACATCGCCTCCAATTGAAATTGTAATAATGTCAACTCCATCAGCAATAGCATCATCAAAAGCACCCAAGATAGCCTCTGAAGGGCACCCCATAGCCGTGCAGACTTGATATGCAGCAATTCTTGCAGAGGGAACTCCTCCCCTTGCAGTACCTTGTGCTAGTCCGTAAAAGCTCACATCCTTTACAGCATTCCCTGCTGCCGTGGAGGCAGTGTGGGTTCCATGACCTTCTTCATCCCTTGCAGACAATGAATAGTAACTCCGAGCGCCAATGATCTTGTTGTTGCATGTGAAATTTTTGCCGCCTTTGCAAGCACCTTTCCACTTCTTGGGAGCAGGACCAAAACCTTCATCTTTGAAGCTCTCCGATTCAGGCCAAATTCCAGTGTCAATCACCCCAACAATAACATCACTCTCGACAGTGACATTTCGATTGATTCTCTCACTGAAACCGATGAAATCCCAAGATCTTGTTGTTTGAAGTTGGTAAGTTCTACTTGGAAAGACAGAGACTACTTCCTTCATGTTAACAAGCCTTTCTCTTTCATGGTCAGTGAGCTTGGCAGCAAATCCATTGAAACTCCTTTTGTAACTTCTTATCAACAAATTTGCAGCAGAACTGCTCTCTACAACTCTTCGTAGTAGACCAAGGTGGTGAGACAATGGTGAGTACACCTCATTAGGAAGTGACCCCAAGTACACAATGTGAACCTTTCTATCTTCATCAATGGCATTGGACAATAAGCTCAGAGTGAGTACAAAAATGGGGAAAGCACAAGAAAATAGGAGAGCTCTATGCTTAGCCATTGTTTTCAATGCTCAAAAACGTAACTGGTAAGGAGTACTTTATACTGGGATGAAGGACATGAAATTTCCTTTCAATTAAGCATCCAGATTTCATTCCTTTATTTTTAATGCATATTTGGAATTAAAAATGCCTACACAGGATTTGTTTCCCTGAAAACAATTCCAAGTTCATATTCATTCCATATATATATATGTATGTTACATATCAGGATTATCAAGAATCCATATGTATAAAGAAATTGTATTGCTTTAGATTCTATCATTATTTGGCCCTAATAATTTCTAAAGATATTGCAAGAGTCTTTATTTGGCTACTCGGCTGACCACACTTTCCTTGTAGGATGACAAAAATCCAAATATATCAAGTAATTGAATTGCTTTAGATTCTATCTATATTTGGCCTTGCCACAATAGGAAAGCATCGATATCACCAAAAAGAAAACAATCGGTGTTCTTTTGGAGATTTTATTTTTCCTTATAATATGTTCGGTTGAGAAAAGTAAAAAGGACAGGAAGCTCATGTCTAAACGTTTTCTTCTGTTGAAATGGTCTTATTCTATGTCATTTATCTCTCTCTAATTAAAACGATAACACAATTTTATCACTTTTATACTGTCAAAAATGTACTTTGATTTTTCTGAAAGGAACTTTTATTTATAGGGAAGCAGAAAGAGAAACATTGTGTGGTTCTCACTTCTCAGTGATACTTTGGAGATAATCTTCTTTCATACTTTGGTAATTTGGTTGGCTGGTTGCTGAGAAAATGTAGTAAAATCAAATAAAAGAAATCAAATTTTAACTTTTTTCATTAGGAATTAGTGAACTGGTTTAATTAGTTGAGATGATTTACCATCACAGAATGAAAGAGATTACTCGTTTCAGTTTCTAATGAAAAGGTTTTATCTTTGGGTGATCATAAAATAAATTTATGTGAAGTTCATTTCTTAAGCTCTTTAAACCAAGTTCATATTCAAAAGGTATGCAACAAGTTCATAATCAGGTTTCCAAGTAGCAAATGGCCCCACAGTTTGGCTTGATTTTATTACAAGAATTTAACTCATTTGAAAAAAGTTTCAGGTACACAATCAGAAACCTTTTCCATTCCAACAATGAAGTTCTGAATGAAACAAACAACGAAGTTGTGATTAACATATGCAGCTGCACCAGCGGCATGGGGACAAGACATGGAGGTTCCAGATAGTATACTGTAGTTTAAACGCCTCTTATCTTCAGGGCTATCGGAGATAACAGCACTAGGCGAATTATTATATCTGGTTTAATAATTTCGGGTAAAGTTAGATTAGGTCCACGTGAAGAGAAGGAAGCAACAAATGGTGCAGCAGGATCTTTTATGACTTCACTTTTCAAAATGTTTGCTCGAGGATCTTTCGTGGAGTTCACGTAAGACTTGACCACATTATACTCTTGGTTGCTTAAACTTGTTCCAGGTAGTGGGAAAACATTCGAAACATCATTTCTCTCAACGTTTAAAATTGAACCTAGTGCTCCAGCATTATGTGCCACAGTACCTCCAAGGAACTGATCAAGATCACATAACACAATCTTTCCCTTAACTAAATCACTGTCAAGACAGTCTTTATAACAAATCCCAGCTAAGAATCCTGAACACTTACTTGAAGTATCCTCTCCATATATCAATGGAAAACCTGTTCCATTTAATATGAAAGGGTTCACTGAACTCCCAACTAGTGTCTTTCCATTTCCAAGAACAATCTTGTCAATGATCCGACGATCGGTGCTACTTGCTGCAACTGAAAGCATCCATGGTGCTACACTTGATACAGTACCAGCTTCAGGACCATCGTTGCCTGCAGAGTTTGAGGTAAGTATCCCTTTCTCCATTGCATGAAAAGCACCAATTGCTATTGGATCCTTATCGAAATCAGTTGCACCATCGCCTCCAATTGCAACACCCCTCCCTCCACTCCCACCCAAGCCCTGCCCCACTCCCCTCCGGCCAGCTTCAACATGCTGTGAGGGAAGTTGGCGACTGGGGGTGGAGCGAGGAAGGGGAGGGAGGATGGAGATGGACATGGAGGTGGTGGTTTGGGGTGGGGGAGGGAGGGAGGGAGGAAGGAGATGGGTTTATTTTTTAATTGATGGTAAAATAAAAAAGTTTTAGCATTTTTTATTAATTTTTTTGTACACATGGCAACTTACATACATGAGCGAAAAATAGGCCCACAATGCCCGTGTAGGTGCGACATTACAAATCTTTTTAAATATGCGAATTATTTATTTTATTTTTTTTCCAAGTCTACGAAATGACTAGAAAGCCTCTGCCACGTCATCATTTTGTACGGCTTGGGTGATGGAATTGACGAAAAAAGATAAAGTGAGATACGAAAAATAGTTGTAGGTGATAAAGTTGGACAAATAAACATCTGAGTGTTAAAGTAGGAATCAACTAAACCTATGGGTGATTAAAACACAATTAAGCCTTTAACAATACATCATTAGACGAGATTGCAGATTACTTAGTTTAAGCACTTACCTTGAATGAAAAGACAATAGATCAGTACAAGAAAAATATCCATACAGGTTACATTTGGACTTGGAAACATATTGTCTTCGGTCACCATTTTCATAGTGAAAATGATTAACAATTGAAATCCACAGGTCGAGAAAACCCTAGCTGCCACCTCTCTTCTCTCTCCTATGTTTCTTACAGGCCCGCTACTCCTACCCCCGCCTCTCATTTCTCCTTTTCTTATTCGTTTGCTATTTTGGTTTATACTAAGGAATACTCTCCTCCCTCTTTGTGAGAGCTTTTTCATCTCTCCATTTGAGAGTTTTTTCTTCTCAATAAAGGAGAGCTTTTTTGATCGCTCTGGTTTGGTCTGTCCACGGTGTTGTGCACAATCTGCGCGTTGTGCGGCGTCAGATCCTACTTTAGCGACGCTTAGTTGCTCTATGAAGATCTTTTTTCCAGTTTGTCTCTGGTTCTCATCACAAGGTGTAGGGATATCACTATGCTCGTTGGTACCGGTCGTACCGTTTACTACTACCCGATCAGCCACCTAGATCTACTGTTAGATTCGTTTAGAGATGTTGGTTGGATTGTGGACCCAAATGCAACTAGTTCGCTAATTTCTACGGGGCCTCACTGGCTCTGTTTGGCAGTTGTAGTGTTTGTTCGTACCGATGTTACGAGAGTGGGCTCTTATTTCTTTGTAAGCTTTTAGATTGTTGGCCCTATTGTTGTATGGCTTCTTTCCATAACTTTGTATTTTGTATGCCTTTTTGGTTGTTTTAATGAAATGTTATTGCTTTCTACAAAAAAAAAAAAAAAAAAAAAAAAAAAAAAAAAAAAACAACTGAAATCCACAAATCCAAACAACACAGCAAACACTAACAATTTCCCATTTTGATGAACACGCCCTCCTGTCAATTTCTTCTATCTAGAGCCTAGAGGGGAATAATCACACAATACCACAACTCATATCAAGAAAAGATAAAACACAGCCCTTTTACTAGAGCTCTTATTTAATTTACAGAATGAAGAAAAATAAATAAATAATGCAAAACCCTCAATCTGTTTGGTAACTAAAGGAAGCAAGCTAGGAAAGAATAAAGGAAAGTAAAAGATAAGCAAAAGAAAATGAAATGATAGGAATTTAAAATGTCTTCTTGTCTGGATGTCTGTGGATAACATTACATAAGGTACGTTTACATGTAATCCATTATAAAAAATAAAATAAAAAAATAAAAAAATGAACATTAAGAATTAAAGCCAACATAGTATGTCAGGAGTTAGAGAAATTATTCTGTGTAACCAATATACCGCCACGTGGTGTAACCAATCTAACATGTTATAATATGAGAAAATATTATTAATACTTTGATGGTTGTTTCATTTCAGGACATTAATTTTGATGAGAAAAATTTACAAACAGGACACATACTTTGATGGAATACTTTGATGGTTGTTTCATTTCAGGACATTAATTTTGATTCGTGTTAATGAAGGACACATACTTTCATTTTGTGTCATTAAGGACCATGTTTTTTTTTTTTTTCAGTTTTTATCTCAACTTTGGCCCGATGTTGGACACATCAAAACTCCACCAAATTCAGAAAAATTATACTGGGTTTAAAGATATGCATGTCCTCTTTACAACCATATAAAGATCACCCAAATCGGATCTCTACAACTCCAGATAATCGGCCCCAAAGTAGGGTACCTGAAACTGTCTGATTTTCCAAATTTTTTCCTAAAGGTCAGATTGGACAGTTGCGGGTACCCTACTTTTGAGCCAATTATCTGGAGTTGTAGATGTCTGATTTGAGTGATATTTATATGGTTGTAAAGAGAAAATACATAACTTTAAATCAAGTATAAGTTTGCTAAATTTGGTGGAGTTTTGATGAGTTTAATGTCGGGCCAAAGTTGAGATAAAATAGGATTCTTAATTAACACAAAATAAAAGTATGTGTTTATTAACACGAATTAAAATTAATGTCCTGAAATGAAACAATCATCAAAGTATTTGTCCTGTTTGTAAATTTTTCCCTTAATACTATACCAGCTTACTAATATAAATATACCGTCCAGTAATACTATTACACGTTGGAATGGTTACACCATGTGACGGTATATTAGATACACCTAATATCACGCTACATGGGTACTATTGATTTTGATTCACAATAAAATATTAACTTATTTATTAATATATTTTTATTATTTTCAACTCATTTTGTACCACCACCAAAAACAAGTAAATGAATTCCTCATAATTCCATATCTTGGTTTTCATGCTCAGGGCGAACATTACCGAAGAGAGAGTGATGCAGTCTCCAAATTAAGTATAATAAATATGCAATCCATGTACCAAATTAGATTAGATATCACAAATTACACAAAATATTGACTTTGAAAACAACAAATTAGAAGTTCAAATTGCATCAGTCATATTCGGGTCATCAAACTCATCATATTACAAGAATTTAAAACACAGTCAGAAACCTTTTTCTTCCATTCCAACAATGAATATCGGAATGTTACAAACAATGAAGTTGTGATTAAACTTGTACGGTGCTTACAAGAACTGGACTTCTAGCGCTATGAGTTCCATCAGACCAAACCAGTGAAGCAGATACTTGTGATCCATTTGGCAACCCTCTTCCAACAATGGTCACATCGAAAGCCTTCTCCTCATTCAAGGACTTGAAGGAAAGAACCTCAGGCACCACTTTGATGTCAACTTTTGAATTTGGTGAGACTGTGGCCTTGTAAGTGGAGTTTGCAAGGCCAACATTTTTAACTCTTCTATGAAACTTAATGGTAAACGGTTTTTTTGGTGTAACAGCAGCTGCTAGTGAAGGGTAATTGTGATCCTTTGGTGATCCTTTGTCAGAGCCTGTAGGACAAGTGTTGTTATCTGCTGATATAAGTCTAACTCTGGCCTCATCCATGACCAAGCAGAGCAACTTAATGTAATCTTCTTTAGAAGCATCGTACACGAGCCCGGGGTTTATAGCTTTAAGAGGATTGACATGTCCAGATCCATAAGAAAATTCACCAGGGGAATTGTTTGTTTCATTCATGGGCCAAGCTGTAGTCATAAGAGCTGATTTAATGGCTGCTGGAGACCAATCTGGGTGGAATTCTTTAACATATGCAGCTGCAGCAGCGGCATGGGGGCAAGACATGGAGGTTCCAGATAGTATACTATACTTTAAACGCCTCTTATCTTCAGGGCTATCTGAGATAACAGCAGTAGGCGAATATGCAGCCAAAATATCTACCCCAGGAGCAGTTATATCTGGCTTAATAATTTCGGGTAAAATTGGATTAGGTCCACGTGAAGAGAAGGAGGCAACAACAGGTGCAGTAGCATCTTTTATGACTTCACTTTTCAAAATGTTTGCTCGAGGATCTTTCGTGGAGTTCATGTAGGACTTGACCACATTATACTCTTGGTTGCTTAAACTTGTTCCAGGTAGTGGGAAAACATTCGAAACATCATTTCTCTCAACGTTTAAAATTGAACCTAGTGCTCCAGCATTATGTGCCACAGTATCTCCAAGGAACTGATCAAGATCGCATAACACAATCTTTCCCTTAACTAAATCACTGTCAAGACAGTCTTTTGCACAAATCCTAGCTAAGAATTCTGAGCACTCACTTGAAGCATCTTTTCCATATATCAAGGGAAAACCTGTTCCATTTAATTTGAAAGGGTTCACTGAACTCCCAACTAGTGTCTTTCCATTTCCAAGAACAATCTTGTCAATGATCCGACGATCGGTGCTACTTGCTGCAACTGAAAGCATCCATGGTGCTACACTTGATACAGTGCCAGCTTCAGGACCATCGTTGCCTGCAGAGTTTGAGGTTAGTATCCCTTTCTCCATTGCATGAAAAGCACCAATTGCTATAGGATCCTTATCGAAATCACTTGCACCCTCGGCTCCAATTGAAATTGTAATAATGTCAACTCCATCAGCAATAGCATCATCAAAAGCACTCAAGATAGCTTCTGTAGGGCACCCCTTAGCCGTGCAGACTTGATATGCAGCAATTCTTGCAGAGGGAACTCCTCCTCTTGCAGTACCTTGTGCTAGTCCGTAAAAGCTCACATCCTTTACGGCGTTCCCTGCTGCTGTTGAGGCTGTGTGGGTTCCGTGACCAACTTCATCCCTTGCAGACGATGCATTGTAACACCGAGCTCCAATGATCTTGTTGTTGCATGTGAAATTTTTGCCACCTTCACAAGCACCTTTCCACTTCTTGGGAGCAGGACCAAAACCTTCATCTTTGAAGCTCTCCGATTCAGGCCAAATTCCAGTGTCAATCACACCAACAATAACATCACTCTCAACAGTGACATTTCGATTGATTTTATCATTGAAACCGATGAAATCCCAAGATCTTGTTGTTTGAAGTTGGTAAGTTCTACTTGGAAAGACAGAAACTACTTCCTTCATGTTGGCAAGCCTTTCTCTTTCATGTTCAGTGAGCTTGGCAGCAAATCCATTGAAACTCCTTTTGTAACTTCTTGTCAACAAATCTGCAGCAGAACTTCTCTGGACAACTCTTTCTAGTATACCAATGTGGTGAGACAATGGTGAGTACATCTCATTAGGAAGTGACCCCAAGTACACAATATGAACCTTTCTGTCATCATGATCAATGGCTTTGCACAGTAAGCTCATAGTGAGTATGAGCACGGGGAAAGCGAAAGAAAGCAGGAGAGCTCTGTGCTTAGCCATTGTTCGATGCTCAGAGCATAACCAGTGAGGAGAACTTATACAGGGATGAAGGAAACAAAATCTTATGTGCACTAAGAATCCAGATTTTGTTCCTTTAATTACATGATGTCCATTAACAATATTCCATATACGTAGTCAACAGATCCGGATTAGCCTTAATTCTGGTCCTAATAATTTCTAAAGATGTTGTAATGGCCTAGATTTCGCTACTCTGGTTGGTGTGCGTACAAATTAAGGAAAAAAATCTCATCTCCATTAAGCATCCAGATTTTTTTTCCTCCTTTAAATGCATATTTGGAATTACTACAGGTTTATCTACAAATTTGATTGCTTAACAACAATTCTAAGTTCATGAACGCATATGCAACTTCCATATATGTAGAGATTATGATTAATTGTGGCCCAACTACTTTCTATAGTTGCTGTAAAAGCCTAGATTTGTCTACGTACTCTTAATTAGTTGTAGTTCCATATATAACATATATTTTCTGAGAAAAAAAATAGAAAAAATACATTAACATCAAATGATTCATTGTACATAGTCGTTCAATCGATAATATTACATTGTATCTGTCAAACAATGTGTTTAGGGTTTAATAATTTCAGCTTATTTTATTAATCATATAAAAAAGGTATTTATACCTGTACAAGTGAGGGTCTAAATAGCAAATACATCTATTCCTATAATTACAAGAAAACCCATATAAACTAGGAATTTAACACTCCTCCTCAAGTTGGTGCATAAACATCACACATGCCCAACTTGATAAGTGAACAATCAAATATCCTACTCGACACAGCCTTGGTAAGAACATCAGCCAGCTGGTCTTCAGATTTCACAAAAGGGAAATCAACAATCTTAGCCTCTAATTTCTCCTTAATGAAATGACGATCAATTTTCACGTGCTTCGTACGATCGTGTTGAACCGGATTATGAGCAATCTCAATCGCAGATTTATTATCACAAAATAACTTCATAGCGACCTTGAGTTTATACCCCAAATCTATCAACAACCTCCTTAGCCACAGGAGCTCACAAATACCATTTGCCATACCTCGGTACTCCGCTTCGGCACTGGATCTAGACACCACCTGTTGTTTCTTACTTCACCAAGTAACTAAATTACCACCAACAAAGGTGAAATACCCAGCTGTAGACCTTCTATCATCTGCTGATCCTGCCCAATCAGCATCTGTAAACCCAATAACATCCAAATGGTCATGTTTACTAAATAACAACCCTTTACCTGGTGCGGATTTCAGATACCTCAAGATACGTTCAACTCCATCCATATGTAATTTCCGTGGGTCATGCATGAACTGACTCACCACATTAACAGCATAGGCAATATCCGGTCGAGTGTGAGCTAGATAAATTAATCTCCCCACAAGTCTTTGATATCTTCCTCTGTCAGTCGGAGCAGAATTGTAGCTTTCAAACAACTTATGGTTCTGCTCAATAGGAGTTGCAGCAGGCTTACAAGCAAGCATACCTGTTTCTGTCAAGAGATCAAGGACATACTTTCTCTGGGACAAAAAAATTCCATGTGAAGATCTCGCTACTTCAATCCCAAGGAAATACTTCAGGTTACCTAACTCTTTCATCTCAAACTCAGAAGCCAGGTAAGTTTGTAGCGAGGCCATCTCCTCCTGATCATCTCCTGTCAAAACCATATCATCCACATATATAATGAGTACAGTACGCTTGTTACCTCTTCGTTTAATGAATAGTGTATGGTCTGAATTACTTTGTTTATAGCCTGCAGCTTTCATAGACTTGGAGAACCGTCCAAACCAGGCTCTAGGTGATTGCTTTAGGCCATACAATGCCTTTCTTAGCCTGCACACCATACCTGACTGTTCCAGTTCAGGAATTCCAGGAGGAGGATCCATATAGACCTCTTCTTCAAGGTCCCCATGCAAGAATGCATTCTTGACATCAAACTGAAGAAGAGGCCACTCCAGATTAGCAGCTAGAGACAACAACACCCTCACAGTATTCAACTTTGCTACTGGAGCAAATGTCTCCTGATAGTCAACTCCATAAGACTGAGTGTACCCCTTGGCAACCAACCGAGCTTTATACCTCTCTATGGAACCATCAGCTCTATGTTTAACCGCATAGACCCATCTGCATCCCACAGGTTTCTTCCCTTTAGGTAACTGAACCAACTCCCAAGTCTTATTTTTCACCAATGCCTCCATTTCTTCTGCCATTGCCTTAGTCCATCTTGAATCTGCTAAAGCATCCTGCAAATTTCTTGGGACAGATACAGAAGATAATTGATGCACAAATGACTTATATGACTCGGATAGCCTATGCGAAGACATATGACTATTTATAGAGTATTTGGCTTTGGCGTTAGGATCTGGTTCATAAGATGTAGGTGGAATACCTCGGGTTGACCTATGTGGAAGCTTATACCTAGAGGTGTCAGGCTCAGACTCAGATTGGATACTCAAATCATCAGAAAAAGAAGGGGAAATAGGATGTACCTCATGAGACGCCTCTGGAGAAGATTGTATCAGTGGTGAAGTATGAGGACTGAGAGTTGTACTATCATCAAACAAACCTCCAAACACGGAAGAGTCAGAAAGATCACTATCACACTGCACCGCCGAGTCTGTAGGTAAGCAAGATTGATCTACCAGAGGAGGTATTTCACCCACCGTACCCACTGAGCGCTCGATACTACATTGCTCGTCCTTTTTGTCCTGTAACCTGAAACCATTGAAAAACTCCATATCTATGGCATTCGTCCCTTCACCAACGTTCTCCCCCTGAAGGGAAGGTGCGGAACACTCATAAAAAAATTGTTCCTCATGAAATGTAACATCCATAGAGACATGGAACCGACGAGACGGAGGATGATAGCACTTGTACCCTTTAGTAGCACGACCATAGCCAACAAATACACATTTCAAAGCCCGGGGCTCCAACTTGGTATGTTGGTGCCCATGTAAATGGACATACACAACGCAGCCAAACACTCGAGGTTCCAAATGCAAAATAGACGGAAGCTCACAAGAATCAGCAAGGACATCCAATGGGCGCCGAAAATCGAGAACACTAGATGGAGTGCGGTTAATTAAGTACACGGCTGAGCTAAGGGCATCGCCCCATAAGAAGGTCGGTACCCAACCGCCAATCAACAATGATCGAGCAATCTCTAGTAAGTGTCTATTCTTCCGTTCAGCCACCCCATTCTGTTGGGGAGAATAAGAACAAGATGTCTGATGGATAATGCCATGTAAACCAAAGTAATCTGTCAATCCTTTGTTAACATATTCGCCGCCATTATCCGAGCGGAGAATACGAATCGAATGATTGAACTGAGTTTTCACCATCTGATGGAACAATTGGAATACTTCACATACATCACTTTTATTATGAAGAAAATAAATCCAGGTCATACGCGTGCAATCATCTATGAACGTGACAAACCATCGAACGCCATTACAAGTAGAAAGAGGGGCAGGTCCCCAAACATCAGAGTGAACCAAACCAAAAGGAATTCCACATTTATTATCATTAGAAGAAAACACTATTCGGTGACTCTTAGCCAACACACAAGTTTCACATTGGAAATCCTGGAAATTACAACCACGAAACAATGAGGGAAATAACCGCCTTAGATAACTAAACGAAGGATGACCCAACCGCTGATGCCAGAGCCAGATCTTCTTCTTATTCGCAACTAACTGAGCACCACTAACATGATGAGCCTGACCTACACCATCCAGACCCAAAGTATCACCATCCAGATAGTACAAGTCCCCATCTCTCCTACCACTGCCAATCCTCTCCTTGGTATGAATATCCTGAAAAATACAGTGAGTAGGAAAGAAAACAACAACACAACCACGAGATGCAGTTAGTTGACTAACAGACAATAAATTGCAGTTTAAGGACGGAACAAACAAGGTATTAAACAAGGTAAGAGACGAAACAGACACAGTTCCAATGCCAAGGACTGGAGAAGACACACCATTGGCATTAGTAATGAATGGTTTAGGACTACTAGATGACAAGGATTGGAAAGCATATCTATCACAAGTCATATGATCGGTGGCACCTGTGTCAATTATCCATGTATTTGGACAAGAATTAGCAGGAGTACGCAAAGCACAATAAGATATACCTGACTTAGCAGCAAAAATAGAAGTATTGACCAAATTTCCCTTAGGAGCCGGTTGGGTAGCCTTAAAAGGAGAGTCCCCTGGAGATGCCTTCATGCCTTTCGGATGCCATTCCGGATACCCATGAAGTTGAAAACACTTTTCTACCACATGATTGGTACCATTACAATGAGTACATTTCCGAGTCTCATTCTTTCTAGTCCCGAACCGGTTACCACTGGAGGGTTTGGCCACCATGGCCATACTAGTATTATTAGGACCACCAAGCATGACATCCTGGCGATTAGCTTCAGCACACACTGTAGCATAAGCAGTACGAAGGTCAGGCAGAGGAGAGGTAGCAAGAATCCTTCCTCTAACACTATCCAAATGCGAATCAAGTCCAGCCAGAAAAACATATAGCCGATTAGCACTAACAATATCATTATACAACCCAATATCCCTCGAACATTCCATAGGACAAGGTTGAATTGCATCCACCTCCTGCCAAAGTTTTTGCAAAATACCATAATATTCTATAATAGTTCGACCATTTTGATGAGTGGAAATAACCTGACAATGAAGAGAATAAGCCTTGGAACCATCCTGACTCACGGAATACTGCCTCTTGAGAGCGTCCCATATCTCCTTGGCTGTCGTCATACGAATGAACAATGATCGCACATCCTTGGTCATTGCATCCAAGAGCCAAGACTTAACCATGCAATTTTCATCTTCCCAGCCCTCGAATTCAGGTGAATTATGATCCGTAGGCATAGGATGTGAACCTGAAACTAAACCCCAGCGCTTCCGGCCTCGGATCTTATTCTGTGCATTTAAAGCCCACTCACCATAGTTTGTGCCATCAAGCTTTTCTGGTGTAATTACTGAGTCATTAAAAGTAACCGGAGGAAGTGTAGGAGGTGTACTCAATTCAGCCTTCTTGCCATCAGTCTTGGAAGAGTCGGTCATGATACCAAATAGCACTTCAAATATGGCAAATAGCAATTCTAATACCAAATAGCAAATAGCAAATATGGCAGCAGAACCAAATAGCAAATATGGCAGCGGAACCAAAAACAAAACTAATACCAAAAAACTGATTTGTAGCAGCGGAACAAGTCAGAAAGCAAGTCACGCACACAGCAGCAGCGAGGAGTAAGAATCAACGCACACAGCAGCAGGAAAGATGAACGGCGTCCCTGGATGGCTGCGGCGTCGTTCTCTGGGCGGCGTCGTTGTCCCTGGATGCAAGCAGGAAAGAACGACGGCCGTCGTTCAGTTAACGTCGCAAGGAGCCGCGCACGGCCAGTGGTCGGGCAGCAGGTTGGCGTCGTCGGGCAAGCGGCTCAGCGCGTCGGGCAAGCAGGCTGGCGGCGGGTGAAGTCGCTAGCGTCGCTGCTGGTTGACTGGAGCAGCAGAGGACGGCGGGATGGCTTGCTGTGTGGTCGGCGCACAGAGAAACAGACGGCATCGGCGTCGCTGCGACTGTTCGGCGCACAAGGAGGACTCGGCGTCGTCTCTGGATGGCGGCGGCGTCGTCGTCGTCGTCTGGGCAGTGGCGTCGTCGTCGTCTGGGCAGCGGCGTTGCAAGCAGGAGATCGACGGGCGGCGCAGCAAGAGAAGACGGCGTCGCAAGGCAAGAGTCGTCGTCATCCCTGGGCACGATGGCGGCGGCGCAGCAAGGCAAGATGGCGGCGGCGTCGTCTTCGTCTTGGCAGATGAAGGTAGTTACAGAAAATACTGATAGTTGTATTTTCTCAGCAAGCAGGTGTGGAGAAGTCACGCAAGGTACAAACAATAGAGCAAGATTAATCCCATGCACACAGCAATAAGGATTTACACAGAGATTCCCACGTAAGGAACAAGATCAACCCTAACACACCACCAAAAACCTAAGTATGACGAATAGGAGTTTGGGTGGCTCTGATACCATGTCAAACAATGTGTTTAGGGTTTAATAATTTCAGCTTATTTTATTAATCATATAAAAAAGGTATTTATACCTGTACAAGTGAGGGTCTAAATAGCAAATACATCTATTCCTATAATTACAAGAAAACCCATATAAACTAGGAATTTAACAGTATCTACTCATTTGAAATTAAATTAAAATACATGGTATACATTAATTTTAAAATTCCTTCCAGAAAAAAAGCCAATTTATCGATGAGGAATCAAAGAGCCCGAGTCAAAAGAGGAGTCCAAGAATTATAACTCGAGTACGTATCACTTTAGTCCATCATTTCTAGAGTTCATGAACTATTGCACGAGTATCACTTTAACTCCTTTTGTAACTTTTCTTACATTTTTCGTCTAAATTAAATACCAATGTGCCACGAATGTGACCTATATTTAAGGGGTATTTTGTCCACACAATGCCCTAACTTCCTTCAACATCTCTTCTAGCTCTTACACATTCATCCCACCCTTACCCATATGTTGGTTGCTTCCTTATTCATCTCAATAATTTTGAAAATTATTGGCAAAGGCTAGATGAGATGTTGAAAGAGGGTTAGGCATTGTGAGGACGACAATACCCCTCAAATATGGGTCACATGCGCCACAAATTGGTATTTTAAATGGAAAAAGGTAACATAAGTTACAAAAGGGACTAAAGTGATACTCATGCAATAGTTAATGGACTCCAAAATTTCAAAATGAAATTTAGATTAAAGTGATACTCAAAGGTATACTGGTATTAAATTTTGTTTTTTAGGGTTCCGAAATCGAAACATATGTTTAACAATTTTTCGTGAAGATTTCGTCGACATTTTTGAAATTTTCAAAATTTCGGCGAAATTTACCGAAATTTATCGAAATTATCGAAATTATCGAAATTTTCCTATTTTCTATTTTCTCCAACTTCAAAAATTCACCAAAAATAGCTCGAGACTCCAAATAATTCACTGAAAAATTCTACGGACTCGTATTGATGAGTACTAATTTCCTATGACCTCAAAATAGTCAAATTGCTTTCAAAACAATTATTAAAAATCATACTCTCATAATTTAATTATAAAAATAATAATAATCGCCAAATTCTTGAATTTTCATTTTCTAAAATTCATTTCCACACAACTGAACTCTAGAACCACAACCAAAGGTCTAAGTTAGTTAAAATAAACTTAAAGAAATTTCTAATTCCTTTAAACAAACCTTACAACAAGTTTGAAAATTTTAAGTAACAAAATTACCATAAGCCAAAATTTGGGTTGTTACACTCAGTGAAGACAAAGCTTGGCTGGGTGAGAGGCACGAGAAAAAAGGAAGGAAAGATAAAAAATAATAATAATAAAAAGACTAAAGTGTAAGACCCCGTATTTTTCAAGGAGTTATTTCAAATATTTTGCGAATTTATTTTAAGGATTTTGGGAATTTATTTGGAAATTTAAAAGGGTTTAGTTTAATTTTTAATTTTTGTTTTAAATTGGGCTTGACCCAAAAGTTGACTTTTAAAACTAGAGGGCTTTCGCCTTGGACTTTGGGCACGTTGGATAGGTCTCGATCCCACGAGTTCGTAAACACGTAGCACGCATCATTTGGAGTTACAGTTTGAAAGTTACGGGCATTTGAAGGGGAAGGCAATTTCGTAATTTTGTATGAGTGGGTTTTAAATACCCAAAATCCAGAAATTTTTGGGACTCTCTCTCTCCTCTCCCCCGCGTCTCCCTTCTCTCTCCTCTCTCTCTCTCTCTCTTTCTCTCTCTCTCTCTCTCTCTCTCTCTCTCTCCGCCTGCCCTCTCCCCTTGGCAGTTTCGCCGTCCGGCAACTCCTTGACCAACGGCGGGCACCGGCGAGTTCCTCTCGCCGTCGCCGACCTCCAGCGGCCCTCCTCATCGCCGGCCGACCACCGTAGACGGAAAATCGGCGCGAGACAGAAAACGTCCTCGTCGGCGATCCGCGTTTTTCTGACGGAGTTACGACGCCGGACCACTTGGGTCTCTTTCCCCAGGCTCCGGCGAATTCAGCTGTGCCACTCTTTTGCTCCGGCGACCTCCCACGGCGGCGAATCGACAACTCAAGACCACCGGCTTCCACCGTCGATTTCGGCCACTTCCAGCGACTTTTGGCCGTCGGTCCAGTTGTCAAAAACGACCATCGAGGTATGGGCTTTGTTTCCCCCTTGGTTGGATTGGTCAATTTTGTGAAATTAGGAAATTGAATTTATGGGGTTTGACCCCATTTCGGGTTGACTTTGAATTGAGCCTATTTGAATATTTTCTGAGTTGTTTTTCATCAAATTGAAGTGCCTAGGTTGAGTTTGGGTTGATTTTCAGTTGAAAAATCATTTTCTTTGGATGTGCCGCCGCTGCCACCGTCGGCTCCGCCACTTGTTGCGGCGAGATGGGTGGTTTTTCTTGTTAATCAGCCTCCCCAGGACTTCTAGAGACCAACCCCAGGGTTTGTTTACGTGTTGGTGAGTGTTGTGTGTAGTTGGGGCTGGGCAGCCACCGTGCGTGGTGGTTACCATCCATTTCGGTCGTTGAATGGCCAAATTGTGAACCCTGAATATTTAAAAGTTGGTTGTCTGGTCTTAACAGGTACACGGGCTCGGGAAATCTCATTCCCGATGCCGTTATGCTGCCGGATTTGGTATCCGAGCAATGGCACCATGAAGGGTATTTCGGTCTTTTACGTAGTTAAATTGTGAGTGAAACTTTCTAGTTTTATTGTAGAGTACCGTTAGCAAATTGTCTGTTTTGTGTGTTTGTTGCTATTTGTTAGAGGAAGCAAAGTGTAGGATGTGAATAATGAGAGTGAATTGACGAGGATTTGAGGCTAAGAGATTGATTAGGAATTTGAGAAATGTTTATGGTCGAGGTATATGAGTGAGGATTAAGCAATTATTATACAGTAGACTGTGAATAGGAATGGCAAACAAGTGAGGAGTCGTGAGTAGGAATCAGTTTCGGAAGGGATTCGGTGTAGCTCGGGGTAGACTGTGAGTAGATCTTTGGTTTTCGAAATGTTTTGCACATTTTATAATTCAACTCTTTTCTTGATTTAATTGAGTATGGACAGTTTCTGGGAATGGTTTTTGATATTATTTTGGAGAAGTTTTATTATTGAATTTTCGTCCTTTGGAAATGATTTGGATCTAGTAGCTTTCATGATTTGAGAATGGTTTTATTTTAAGCGGATTTATTGAAATAATTAAATTTCAGTTTTTATCTGGAGGAGTATTTTTGAGATGTGGTTGAATGAGATATTCAAAAGCGGTTTCAAACTGTCATATTAGTACCCTCTTCAGCAGGTATTGATTTGCTCTGCACTCGCCTAGAGATGACTCGGCGGTGTACAACCAGCACTCGCTCTGCACTTGCCTAGTTGGCGGTGTATAACCAGCACTCGCTCTGCACTTGCCTAGTTGGCGGTGTACGACCAGCATTACATTTGCTCTGCACTTGCCTAGTTGGCGGTGTACGACCAGCATTTGCTCTGCACTTGCCTAGTGGGCGGTGTATGACCAGCATCACAGCAGGTATAGATTTGCTCTGCACTTGCCTAGAGATGACTCGGCAGTGTATGACCAGCAGTTTCCCGGGTACTAGTGTGGCGTGAGTTTTCAGTTGTGGAGTATTTTAAAGAATTATATTACACTAGCAATTGTTTTAAATGACAGTTTCAATAAGGCATTGCGTATTGTTTCAGATATTTGAACAGTTTTACAGCTTGAGGGTATTAATTGTTTTTTTTAGAGTTTGATTTACGGTTCGAAGTGATTTAAAAATGGATTTGAAAGAAGAGATTTTAAAAATAGTTTTAAAGCTGAAGGATTTCAAAGAGCGACGTGAGTGAAATTAGTTGGTTTAACTGTTGCTTGATTTCTTGTGTGCATTTTTTTGCTAGGATTTGGTTTGGCTAGGACTTGGTAAAGTGTAGGCTTGAATCTTGAGGATGGACATTGATGAATGAATTATGCATTGAGGTTATGAGTTAGGAAGTGAACGATTCGAGATTAAGGTTAATAGTTGACGTTTAGGCATTTGAATGGCAGGATGATTATATTATTTTTGGTGGGATTATGATGTGAATTTGAGGAATTACATTTATCTTGATGCTTGGATATTTGTTGATGAATTTGTGATGTGATTGAGTAATCATGGATACTCTTGTGGATTATTTTGAGTATGGAAATTGAGGATATTATTGAGGTTAATTATTTCGTTATTTCACTCATACGAGCTCTAGTGAGCTTACCAGGTTATTTGTTTGAATGACCCGGTGTACCATGGATATGGTGCAGTGTGGTTATTGGTGTTTTGCAGGTTAAGCAGGCTGAGGAGGCAGTGAGGAGAAGACGAGGCAGTGGGACCCATTTTAATTTGATTTAACTGATTTTATACAGTAAATTTTACATAAATGTTTTCGGCTCACACTCTTATTTACCAAATGTATTTATTTATTAAGTGCATGGCTCATTCTTTGAAAAGAGGTTTAAAGGACAAAGTTTCAGTGTATTTTTGGACCCTAGGATCGGAGCGTTACATGAAGAGAGAGGCATGGGGAAAAAAAGTAAAGAAAGAAAGAAAAAGAGGGGGGGGGGGGTTTGGGGCCTTTGGGCAATTAGAAAGAAAAAAAAAAAAGGTTTGAGATTTCGTTTAGTTATTTTAAACCTTAAACTCGAATACATTTCTATATAAAAAAATAATTAAAAGTATCATAAAGAGCCTAAAACCTAATATCCTAAAGAATATAGAGTATATAGGGTTTAATGTATAAATTATAGAGTATAAAGAGTATTAGGGTATATAGAGCATATAGAGTATTAGGGTTTCGATTTTAGTATATAATTAAATTATACAGTATAAAGAATATATTAATTTTATTTAACAATATTTGCTCCAGCGCGCATTAATTATATTCACCTTATATCACATGAAACCTACTATATAATTTGGTTTCTTCAATGTTTTTTATCAATTTAGTAGATAATATGTTAAATAAACATATGGTAAAGTTTCATTAAAAATTTCCGTATTTTGATAGCAATTTCCGTTGTTTCCGTCTAATTTTTGTCGAAATTTAAAAATCTTCGAAATTCTCATCGAAATCTGAAATTTAATTCCTTGTGTATACTCAAAGGTATAATTTGATAATTTGATCCCATATAAAAATAGTAGTATTCAAGACGACTCCATATGAATTTTCGGGGAATTTTTCATATCCTGAGCTATATTTGGTGAATTTTCAAAGTGTATCTAGGGACCAAATTAATGTTCAGTGGCAATGATGAGGGATGACATTGAGGGACCAAATTGATGTTTTGGTGAAAGTTAAGGGACTATTTGTGATAAAAAGCCTACTATAATTAACTCTATTTTGTAATGTATAGGTGTTTGTGGATAAATCCACTTGGATTTTTCAGACCAATCGCATACTTACAAGTGGCCTAGCAAGGCCCTATGTGGCATGTTGACTTTCCAACGGCTGACCCAATGAAACACATCAGGTCCACGTTACGAGAAATTATTCTATGTAACCGATACACCACCAAGTGGTGTAACTAATTCAACGTATCATAATATGAATGGATGCTATTAATACTTTACCCTAGCTACTAATATAAATATATCATCCAATAATACCCTTACACATTGGATTGGTTACACCACGTATCGGTTACACCCAATAATTTTTCCTACGTCACCACTTCTACTAACATTAACATCCAACCCAACCCTCCAGTCAATCACTATTGAGCTCATTTTAGAATATTTGTTTAACCTCTAAATTATGCATTCAAACCTCTAAATGGGTCATCTCATGGTGGTGTTTCCTCCTTAACCCTGATGAGGAGGTATGAAACTCACCATGATTGAGGAGGAAACACCATGAGATGACCCATTAATTATTTATTTAAAATTTTTCATCTTTGTGCTTAACTTAGAATTAATATATATCATTTGTTATTAAAGTGGAAAAATGGTTTCTTTCTTCACCCATTATATATGTCATGTATATTGGGTAGTTAGAGCCTATTTCTAGAATATGCTTGGTCGTGTAGTTTTTATAAGCAACCCTTTTGATTCCTTGTAGCTGCCTTAGGTTTGATTTCACATGGAATGCTTAGAAGTTGTACATCTATAAGCTAGACAATGATATACCTAAAGATGTAATTTTTGTACTTAAAATATAAAAATATTTGGAGAGAGTATCTAGTTGATTCTTTGGTGCTCTCCTTTGGGAAATTGTTAGATAAATGCTCTAGGTTGTCACATAGTGGTGTGGAAGCCAAGACCTTGGTTTCTACCATTGTCTAAATTCCTACACCGGCCTTCCTCTCTTGTATTTATTTTGCACTATAATTTCTTGCTTTTTTTTTTTTTTTTTTTAAGTTTGTTTCATCAAAAACCAACCAAAAATCTCTTGAGCTAGGTTAGATTTAAATTGATTTAGAGTTTTAAATTAGTTCATCCCTATAAACACTCCCTTGGGTTCAACCTTATCTTTTGTACGAACTTTACTATAAATATATACTCGTATACTTGCGAGAAAAATAAACAAATAAAATTCTACAACAATCACATTCAGTCAAGTACAACGAGTTCTTTTAACCAAAAAAAAAAGTACAACGAGTTGCGAGTCGAGCACAACTCTAACTCCATTAAAACTCCAACCAAGTATCACCTGACTCGTATGTTTCGATTCGATCAGGTTCGGTTCGGCTACACAATGCATCCCCCGACCCGATCAGTTGAGACTTCATTCCATCATGATGTTCTAGTGTTCTTTGGCAAGCAATACTTAATTAGTTCGGATTGGATAGGCTCTGAGTGCCGTACAAGGCAAACTGCTATTCCGGAATGATGAGATATTATTCCAGAATTTAATCAATTGATCATGACCTACCACCCTACACCACTTGACATCTTAGCATTGGATGGGACGTTTGGCACATCACCAACTCCCACAAAGGCATGCTTGCATTCAATGCCGGCGCCACTTTGTTGGGTTGTTGTGCATGTTATTGTTCCAAATTGGTAATGTTCCCTTATCTCCACCACTCATCAACATGCAGGTAAATATCTCTTATATCTCTTCCTAGCCAACGTGGAATATGTTGGATGGTTAGAGTGTATTGTGCCACGATCTAACTCTTAGTCAGATGGTTGATCATCCAAGCAAGGAACCACCTCTTGGCCGAGTTTCTTTTCTACCTTGGGGCCAAGGCTAGCTCTTAAATAAATTGAAAGGAAAATAAAGTGCACCAAATTAAAGAGAATTGAAGAACGAGAACGTAAATCAAAGGGTTTTAGACAGTAAAATGCAAAAACAAATATGAAGGCAATTGTATTGAAATTGAATTGAAATGAAAGAAAAAAAGTAGAGTACTTGAAATTAAATGGACAAGAGAACTAAATCGATACTAAGGCCTTGCAAACGCTTAGCAGAGCGAAAACTAAAACTTAAGACTATGAAAAATAAGATAGGTAGACATCGTGTATGAGTGTTTGTGTGATGTTGAGTGTCTAAGTGTGTCCTTCTTCTCCCTCAAATACATTTATTTATAGGGCTCAGGATACAACCCTAAGAAATGGGTCATTACTTGGCCCGAAATCCTCTTTAAGCTTCCTAGTTTGGATCAGAGTTGAACTCTCTTAAATTCAGGATTCGACTAGACTCTTGCTTGATTCTTCCTTGTTAGTCATGTGATCTTAAGCATTGATGACTGATCGAAATCCTTTCCATACTTGGACTCTTGACTTACATGCCTTGGCTAGCTTTTTGATTCATTCGGGATCCTTAGTCTTCAAGACTTTCAGACTAAATCCCTTGGTACGATTTGAATTGATCTTGCATTCAATTCCGTCAAGTAAAGTCTTTAACCTGGATTATGGCTCTACCTTGGGTGGAATTCTAGCTTGTGTAGGACTCCTTGGCGAATGGGTAATTATTGTGTAACTTGGGCAGAGCCATTTTTGGCTAAGGAATTTTCATCAATGAGCTTTGGGCTTATCCGGGCTAGATATATGGGTTCTTGATAAAATTGATAAAATCTAAGCTCAAATGCTAGAAAAATAATAACGTCGTTTCTCTCTTTAAAAATAAAAGAGAGAGAGAAGAGAGATGACCTTGCTCAAAACTAGGCCGGAATCACTCATTTATTTATAAAAAAAAATAAATTGGGCATCTTAATTATTGAAAATAATAAATAGCATGTTTTGGCCTTTTTTGACTCAAGATGAGCCATTTTCCATGATTTATCACCATAACCAGACCTCAAAATAGGTCTTCTTAGCCGTCTATATTTCACATAACTTAGGTTGGTCAACTCAATTTTTAGCCCAAGGGAGATTGGGTGACCAAAATTTTGATACCATGGGTGAGGTTCCCCGGATAGATTTTAATTGATTAATTTTGTCACGTCGACAAGGTTGGACGATAAAAATATATGGTATTTGGGTGAAATAAACATAAAAAGAGGTTGGGTGATAAAAAAAAAAAAAAAAAGTAAAAATAGAGAGAGGAGATCATACGAGCAAGGAAATGGGTAAATAAAATGGAGGGAGGTTTGGTGGATATAAATAATGGAAAAAGGCACTTCGGGCAAAGTAAAGGATGCTTGGGTGTGGAAATAGATGGGGAGTGAAGATTTTCCGAATAGCATAGAAGGAATTTTGATAGAAAGTGATGAGAGGTTGGGCGGATAACTTGTATAGATTTTGGGTGTAAATTGAGACGAGATTGGGTGGTCAAATTTCATGTCTCTTTATAAATTGACCGGGACCCACTCAAGAGTAAAGACCACATTTTGGTCATTAATTAAACCATGTACTTGTCTAGGCTATATATACATATATATATTTACATTAATGTATATGTATGCTTATGTGTCAACACCAGTCGCTGGCATTTTTTCTTTAGTTTTAATTTTTTCCTCATGCATCATTTTTCCTCTTTTATTTTTTGCTAAATTTTGCTTGATCATCTCGACATTTTAGATGAAAAATGTATAAATTGACGGAATAACCTTAATTGGCAAAATTGAAAAAGTCAGGGTCCTTAATTTTCCAAATTAGAAGTCTGGGGAGCAAACTGATACATGTGTAATAGTCTGGGGAGCAAAATGACATTAATCCCTATATATTAATGCCAAGTTTGCTGGCAGTTTTCTCACAACGTATATTTACTTATAAGTAGATTTATACACGTGCAGCCCAAGTCCTTCAAAGCCAATTGACTTGGCTAGATTAACAAGCTAGGCAACCACCCATTTTTCCTCTTCTTTCTACTTTTGCAAGTGCTACGCACCCAGCCCATTCAGAATCATCATATTATTTCCACCCACGCAACCAAGCCATCCCCTCATAAGCTCCACCAAGTAGCCCGTGTTTAACTCTCCCTCGTGGATAACAAATCTTTATTCCACTTATACTCTCCTCTTAAATAGCTCTAAGGTGTCATTCGACTTAATAGGTTTACTCGACGGACAACTATCTGAAATGTTGTCCTCAAGATAGCCAACGATTGGTCGTCTTAGGGCACACATTTCCTACAGGATGGTGAGGCGAGTTTGTCTGTAGGGAGAGTGGAGGTGGGGAAGGCAAATAGAAGTGGAGCTGGAGGGGCCGCCTTGGGGGGGAAAAGGATGGGGAAAATTTTCTGCAAAAGAGGTAGGAATCAAGATGGGGTTAATCGAAGGGGGGGGGGGGGTGGAGGAGCCGAGTAGGAACCAAAAGTAACTAGTGTTTTGGGGCCCAAATGCAACTGACGCAATTCCTCCATCATGGTAGTGCAATCCTCTACTTGGCAAGACATAAGACTAGACCTGGCAAATGGGTCGTGTTTTGCCAGTTTGGGTCAAACCCGTTACAACCCGTTAGTGTTAACGGGTGAACCCAACATGACCCGTTAGTCTACGGGTGACAAAAACTTCAACCCAAACACGACCTGTTAAATAACGGGTATACACGACCCAACCCGTTTGACCCGTTAGAAATAATTTAAATAATAATAAAAAATCAGTATTTTTTTCCCAGCCTCAATATTCAGAGTTTCTTAGCAATTTCAAACGTTTTAGTCGCCACCCCTCCCTAAACCAGCGTCGGCGCTGCCCACCCAGCCTCGCCTCCTCCCCTCCTCCGGCGATCCCCTATGCTCCTGGAGATACCAGATCTTTCCCTATGAAATAGGATATTGAGAATAGTGTCTTAGATGGTGCAATTCAAATCAAATGAAATTTCTTTCATTACTCACTTTCATACAATAAGGGGCTTAGTTGTCCAAAGCAACACTTATGTTAGAATAATTATCTTTATATACTGTAGAAATGGCTCACACGCCTTTTAGAAGAAATATCCAAATCAACAACTAATTTAATTTGGATGAATTTTTGCAGAATGCGGGATGGGGGCAAGGATGAAGACTGGTTAAGTCCCAACAGTAAAGAGCATGAAGTGTGCTAAGAGAGAGAGAGAGAGAGAGAGAGAGAGAGAGAGAGAGAGAGAGAGAAAGCTAGAGAGAGAGCAGAGAGCGGTAAGTCTGCACATAGAGAGAGGGCTAAAGAGAGAGAACGCAAAGAGGAAATAGAGTGGTTGTGATGTTTAGGTTAGGAAACTTTAGTTTAGGTTTTGTTAAATGTATGAAAATATTTAAATGCCCTTATTTTTAACGGGTTTCGCGGGTTTGATACGACATGACCCGTTATCTTAATGGGTTGTTATTGGGTCAACACGATTTTGACACGACCCATTAACCTCCAACCCAAACCTGCAAATTTGCGGGTCGTTTTGGGTCATGTTAACGGGTCGTGGGAAGTTTTTCCAGGTCTACGTAAGACCTACAATCAGCTCACGGAAATCGTGAAGCTCTGAGGTCGTATGGTGGTGGAGCGATTAAAAAAGAAGCTCGATCATAGTGGGTTCCGGCGAAGGCGTGAGATCGGTGCCCACGGAAAGGGCTCTGATACCAAATGGTGAACGCCCAATTTCAAAGAAGTAAAGGAAAATTCTCATATATTTCTCATATCCTCATTAGTTCCAGTACAAGAGACTAAATAAGGAATCCAAAGAATAAGGAAAGGAAAGCGTGATGCCTAGCCACATGGGCACATGACCTATTACAGTTTATATCAAAGATAAAGCCTAAAGTAAATAAGGGCTCATGACAACCCAAGTATAAGGTAAAGGTCCAAAATATAAGCCCAAGTATAGTGAGGAACTCATCAGTAGCAAGTGGGTTTTGGAGTTGGATCATGAATTTTGGATTAGCATCTAGAGATATGGACGTGGGTTTTCTTCTACTGAGGAAGAACAACAACAACACACGGTGATGATAAGAGGTAAGCTTCCTTTCTCCTCCTATTCTTCATCCTCATTGTCATCATCTTCTTCTCCTTTCTACATCATGACCAAGGGTTGGAGCCGCTTCGTCAAGGAGAAAAAGCTCAACGTCGGCGAGATCGTCTCTCTTCCAACGCGACCTCGGCAAGGACCGCCTCTACATTGATTGGCGCCACCGCCCCGACACCCCAAACCCGCAACCCATCATCACCTATTTCATCACCATTGATGGAGCTTCTGGGAAGTGGGTGTTCTCTGGGAGTGGTAGATCTGAGCTTGACTTGCTAAATGTGGTAACTTGCTCTCCCCCATATGTGCTAGGCCCTGTTTGGGATTGCGGTGGAAGACTCAAAAATTGTTGTGGATGACAATTCTCAATCACCTACAGCAGTTTTGGTGTTTGGTAAAAAAATTAAAAATTGTTTTTCCCCACAATTCTCAACTCCCCACAACAAAAACAGAAAGCAAGTTTTTGAAATTTGCAGTGAATCACAGCAACAATTAATATTTTATTTTACCCATAATACCCTCATTGATTTTTGAAAATCACATCTTATATCCCTATTTTATTTTACGTTTTGTCATATTAGTCATTTGGTATATGATGGTTGAATATCCTTTTCATATAACTATTTAAACGTCTATAATTTTTATTTGTTTATTTTAAATTTAAAAATATGTCCATTGTTAGTTATATTTTATATTGTGATCATTAATTATGATATTTTATTTGTACGATTAAAATTAGAGATAATTAGATTTAGGTCCTTTAGAAAAACAATTTTTAGATGGAGACTGGGGGTGTTTTAAAATTTATAAGATAATCACTTTAGTTCATAATAATTTATAAGAAAATTCTTTGAATTCATAATAAAGTTCTTTTAATTTATAAAAAAATCTTTTTAATTCATAATAAAGTCATTCCCCGATTTGAAGGGTATTTCCCTCTATTTGAAGGGTATCTTCCCTCCTAAGGTATAGAGTGGGCTTTGTAGAGGCTGCATGTTAGGTTTTAACTCCAAGATTTTGGGCTTGGAGTTAAAACCTAATATAAATTCGTCAAAGAAGAAAAATAAAAGGACTTAATTGAAAACCCTAAATCACTACCGGTCTTAGTCTAAGAAAGACTCATAAAATGGACTGGACTCTAAGTCTCTTTTAAAATTATAATATACCTAAAAAAAAATAATAGGCATAGTTATTTTGATAATGTTGTTCTTAGAAAAATTAATGCTGATACATATTTGTAGCCAAAATTTTCAAAGACAAGTAAAAAAAACATTTTATTTTTACCAAACAAATAAATGAAAAACACTTTCAGCATCATGTCCATTTTAGTAATTATACACAACCACAACACTTTTACATTAACATTTACCAAACACTTTAATATTGTTTTTTACGCTCACAGCATTTTTGAAAACATAATTTACCAAACACTCAGCTGTTTTACTTTACAACGGACTTTACTTCACAGCTGTTTTACTTCATAGCTGTTTTTCTTCACAACAATACCAAAATGGCTCTTAATACTGGGAAAGTTGTTGCTAGGTCAGAGTGTAACAATCAACCAACAGGTTTAGCTGTCTCAGCTATGAAAGATGGGGTACAACAATCTCCAAAGTCATCTTATAAGAAGAAGCCTAAGATTTCTATTCCTGCAGCAAAGTAATTAGCTTTCTTTCTGTTTCCTATGCAGGAGTAATATTTTGATTGTTGAATTGTAGTATTACTTATTTTCTAGATTGTCTATAACATTGATTTCTTGCTAGGTTCTTCTCTAGTAGATTTTCGAAAACAATGGGAGTCGGTTGGTCAGTTGTCCCACTTTCACATATTTTCAAAAGGGAAAAATTTACAAACAAGACACATACTTTGATGGTTGTTTCATTTCAAGACATTAATTTTGATTCGTGTTAATGAAGGACACATACTTTCATTAAGGACCTTGTTTTATCTCAATTTTGGCCCGATATTGGACCCATCAAAACTCCACCAAATTCAGCAAAATTATTCTTGGTTTAAAGCTATGCATCTCCTCTTTACAACCATATAAAGATCATTCAAATCGAAGATCTACAACTCTAGATAATTAGCCCAAAAGTAGTGTACCGAAACTGTCCAATCGGACCTCGAGAAAAAAATTTGAAAAATCGGACAGTTTCGGATACCTTACTTTGGAGCTGATTATCAAGAGTTGTAGAGATCTGATTTGAGATTTTTATATGGTTGTAAAGAGGAGACATATCTTTAAACCCAGTATAATTTTTCTGAATTCGGTGGAGTTTTGATAGGTCTAACGTCGGGCCAAAGTTGAGATAAAAACTAAAAAAAAAACTGAAAAAAACATAGTCCTTAATTGACACAAAATGAAAGTATGTGTCCTTTATTAACACAAAACAAAATTAATATCCTGAAATGAAACAACCATCAAAGTATGTGTTATATTTATAATTTTTTCCCTTTTCAAAACCGACAACCGAACCGACTTCACCGAGTTGGGTGGAAACAACTTAACCGAGTGTTGTGGGTCAGTTGTCGATTGCAACCAATTCTTAAATTCGGGTTGGTTTTGGGTCGATTGTTGGGTGAAAACCGACCCATTCTCAACCCTACAATGAACAGACAATAGTCATGGCTCATTTAAAAATATGCACCAAATGAAGTAAACATGTCAATGAAATTTGTAAATAAAGATAACAAACGATAAATACAGTACTCATTATCAGAGCATGTTCTTTTTTGCGTACTTTACTTAGAAGCCCAAATTGAGAAGAGACTTAAGCCACAACTAACTCGGCTCAATACTTAACTTGCAGGACAAAATTTGGTATTTTTTTCAAAGGCTCGACACATGCAAATGCATCTTAAAAACTGCATATTTAACTATAAAAAAACCCTAAAAAGTGCATATCCAACTCCAAAATTAACTCTAAATGCTCAAAAAAAACTATAGATGCATGCAGATGCAAATGTATGCACATGCATATGCATCCGCGTGCACAAAAAATAAAATTTCCTTTGACTTAATTTTTGTTTTTAGATTGATTTACACTTAAAAATCTTTCAAAAACTCAGCTTTGGAAGTAATTTATTATTCTTGTAATTATTAAATTATTTAGTTTAAGCACTTCCTTCGAATGAAAAGACAATAAAAAAAACTAACCTATAACAGGGATAGGAACTGACTTGACATCTCATTAAATAGATTTTATCTTAAAACTAGAGAAAATTTTATGTGATGAAATATAAGAACATATGTGTCATCATGTTATTGGATTGAGATACCAAATCAATCATATACCTGATACACGGAAGTTTCTCTCAAAGACAATAGATCAGTACAAGATAAATATGCATAAAGGTTACATTTAGACTTAGAAACATATTGTCTTCTGCACTGTTTTCAGAGTGAAAATTATAATAACAATTGAAATCCACAAATCCAAACAACATAGCAAACACTAACAATTTCCCATTTGTATGAACACCCTCCTGTCAATTTCTTCTATCTAGAGCCTAGAGGTGCAATTAGCATGAATTCCCAACAGGGGAATAATCATACAATACCACAGCTCATGATCAACAAAAGATAAAACACACCCCTGCTACTAGAGCTCTTATTTATTTTACAGAATGAAGGAAAAAAAGAAAACAAAAAATAAATGCACCAGATCATTCTATTCTCTGAAGATCGGGCAGTTGCAACTAGCAAGCAATAAATAATGCAAACCCTCTGTTTGGTAACTAAAAGAAGCAGGGGAAGGAAGAAAAGAAAGGAAAATAAGCAAAAGAAAATGAAATGATAGGAATTTACAATGTCTTCTTGTTTGGATGTCTATGGATAACGATACATAAGGTTTACATTTAATCCATTAGGAATTAAAATCATAACCCAAAGACAAAGTTCAAATACTCAATTGCAGTTATGCCTACATCATCATATCAACACTTCTCAGCACTCAAGAAAAGAATATCCGCATACATGTAGAGTTGTACACTTTAAACTGCAACGCTTATGAAAGAAATTCAAGAGCAGAAATTTACAAGCATAAATAAATCCAATCTCAATACATTCCATCAGTTTGCAACCCTTTGCAGTGACAATACAATACTAAATATTTACATTACCAATAGGGAGGGCAGAAGCACCTCTCCCCAGAGTGTAATACAATCCAGACATACCCATACCAATTTTGCATTTTGATAACATACACTATTATTCAAAATGCAGTTCAAAGAGTGAATGAACATCATTTCCCAACAGATGAACAATCAACAAAAAAAACACCACAAATAAAAGGGACATTTGGATCCCAACTTTAAGCATTGCCATCAACTATCCTTGAGTAATTATTTATGCACAACAGAGCGTCTAAAATATGCAGCAAAGCAGGCATTTGAGAAATCAAGAACAGCAATCATGACACCGAATCAAACCATTTTCATTGCACTCCGGGCACCTCTTGAGAATCCCTTCATCTTCATCAAACACTTTCCTACTCCCACTGCAATTCAAGCATGGCACGAACCTTGCATCCCCACAACCCTCACACACGAACCCGGGTTTCCGAAGCGGAATCCCTTGAAGTATTTTCGCCAATTCGCCAGTCTCAAACAGCTGCTTGATCACCTCAGCACCTCCCACATACTTCCCCCTTATAAACACTTGCGGCAAACTCACATTCTTCGCACCCAAAACGCTCTGCAACTCTTTCCTATACTCGGAATCCATGGATATATCTCTCTCATCAACCCAAACCCCAAACCCTCTGAATATCATTCTCACCGCATAGCAATCCTCGTACGTCCTCCGAATTCCACGCAAGCTGGTGAAATACACCACAATTCGGTCGTCGGTTCCCGGCAACCGAATCGACAAGACCCTGAAATCGGGCGCCATTGATTTCGAGGGTCTTAGCTTGTGACTCGAAAGGGATAGGGCTAGGGGTTGCGATTCTTCGGGGCTCCGCATTGTTGCCGCCACGGGTTTCTCCGGTTCAAAGAAACTGCAGAGTTTCTTGACCTTCCCTTTGAGAGAAGAGCTGGCGGAACGCACCGTTTCGATCGAATTGTAGAATTTCTTGAAGGAACCGGTGTGATCGAGCGCGTGGGTATAGGCCTTTTTGGGCGAGTCCACGGCGTAGATGGTAAGCGACCGATTGAAGAAGAACGAGGGCTTCGACTTGTTCCCCGATAATTCGTGCCTGTTTTCGAGATCTGCCATCGACCCAGATGAAAATTCACAGAGAATTCGAATTCTCCGATTCCTCTTTGGGGGTTTCGCAGCGCTAGGGTTTGGAATTGCTGCGATGATCAAGAAAGGTAGCAAAATTGAGCTGACCGTAGAAATTAGGGCTAGAAAGAAAATGATGAAGGAAATGATCGGAAACAAAACGCGGCGTTTTGGATTAGGGAAAAGGCGGTGGTGTCGGTAGTGGATTGTGCGATATAGGGGATGATGAAAATGATGAAGATTGTGAAGGAAAATGAATTGGGTTTGGTTTGGGGTTGGGTTTGTTGCTTTTTGTGTTGTCAAAAGCGACTTCTGTTTCTGTTTTTTGTTTGTTGTGAGAGAAAATGTGGAGAGAGAAAGAGAGCTTCTATGGCTGCTTTTCAAAGGGAGGAGGAGTCGTAGTTACAAAGCTAGGCATTTTCTCTCTTTTTTTTTCTTTTTTTTTGGATAATAACAAAGCTAGCTATGCAGTTTGATTACGCCTTGTTTTGTTTAACAAAACAAAATTTATGAGAGAGAGAGAGAGAGTTCTTGAAAAAGTGTGCTGACATCTGGGCTCACCGTCTGACTTTTTGAATTTCAGGACGCGGTATCTTATTTTTATGACTTTTTTATTTATCTGATTAAAAATGTGGTATTTACCAAAACACAACGAAATGATTTTGCTGACAATTAACTAATTAAGCATTAGAAAATTCTTTTTGTTATATCGGTAGAAATAAAAAGTCTTTATTTTGTTTTTGCTGCATATGGTGCAATGTCTTATGAGCAATGCATATATATGGTGCAATGTCTTATGTGCAATGCATATGATGCAATGTCTTATCTCACAAATTTCAATAGTTAAAGATGATTATTTTGTATGAAAATGTTTATCGTCACACAATTTTATATACGCATATATTCAATTTAGACACATAACTATATATGTCATTTCAACGGGGTCTACAAACTTTAAAATATTTTAAATATATACCCGATTTATTATCTAAATTAAAAAATAGACTTCCGTCCATCGATTTGTTGAGAAATCAGTTAAATGCCAGCTTGGTTTTAGCTGACGGGGATTAGTTGGCGACGTGGCGCCAACTCAACATACATTTCCCGCCAAATGAGCAACACATGTCCACTTGACACGGGCCCACACACCCATCACATTTTTCCCGCTCGTCAAACGCTTTCCTGACCATTTAGTCTCCCAAAAACATTACTTTTTCCCAAATTCGAATATAAATCCATCACATGTGTTCGACGAGTGAGAAAGAAATGATGAATTTGTGGGCCCGTGTCAGGGATTAGGTGGACAGGTGTCACCATGTCGCTCATTTGGTGGGAAAGGTTTGCTGAGATGGCGCCACGTCGCTAAGTAATCCCGGTCAGCAAAAGCCAAACTGACATTTAACTGATCTCTCAACGAATCAATGGACGGAAGTTCATTTTTCAATTTAGATAATAGATCAGGTGTATATTTGAAATATTTTAAAGTTCGTGGACCCTGTTGCAATAACATATATAGTTATGTGTCTAAATTAAATTTATGCCTTTTATATATTATGTTATCATATTATCAATTTTAATTATTGATTATACATATTTTTATATTTTAAGATCCTTATTTGAGTTATTTCTATTGTTCTTTGCTTAAAATCACATTTTGTCATTTTTTCTTGAGAAAATATATCATAATGCTGAAAGCATTAGGTGGGCACTCCATCTCCTACTTTTTATTTATTTTATTATTGAGGTGGGTAGGGTGGGCTCAAGTTTGTGGTTAGAACTTAGATCTCATATAATGGATTAGGTTTACTCCTAAATTGGTAAAATCATGAAAGTGTTCATCATAAGGTCCAACCAAAATGAACCTAATTTTAATGATATGAATGGTAAGCAGTAAGTTCAGCTAGCTACTAGCTAAGCAAGAAACACTAGTAGACAATTCTCTGCTATAAAGGCTTGGAGTTTTATATTTTTAAATGGTTCAATTTGAATGGATTATCAGAATTATTTTTTAATTAGAATATATTTCCCTAAATAGTAAACTGTTTTCTGTTTCTTTGGATTCCCAAATCCCAATCATTAATTGTGTGGCATATTAGAATGTAAAAGTGTAGAACTCTGCAAAATTTGATATTATATCCAACCTTAGGCCCACAACTTCTCCATTTCTTTTTGTTTTTTTAGATAAATGCAGCATATAAGGTAGGCTTGGTCTAATGGGCCATACATGACCCACTATCCCACTCCATGGGCTACTCAGCCTACTCAAAGGCCTCAACTAATACATGGCCCACTGTATCTCCTCTTTGTCATTAATTGATTAATTAAAACATTACTAAAACAAACCCTAAAAAGCTTTTGTTTTTTTAGACTAATCCAGGGGCACACCAAAGTCTAAGGGTGCACAAAAATATCGAAAAACCGAGTTTCGAACCGAACCAGTTTGGTTTGTTTTTTTTCTTTTCTTTTTTTGGTTATCAAACCGAAGTGAGAGGTTCGATATTGGTTTTCAATATTGAAATTTTCAATTTTAACCGAACTAAATCACCACTTATAATATATATTAATTAGTTTATATATAGTTTTAATACCTATTATAGACTAAACCAAACCCCCTATTATAGTTTATATATATTAATTAGTATATGTTTGTTATAGCATATATAGTTTATAGTTTATAGGTTTAATCTATAGTTCATAGTTTATATATACTATAAACTATTATAGTTATAGGGTATAGGCGCTAAACCCTAAACCCTAATTCCTATACTCTAAACCCTGAGTTCTATACCCTGTATCCTATACTCCATACTCTATACCCTATACTCTATACCCTAAACCCTATACTCTATATCCTATCGTGTAAGGGATAGGGTATAAATAGAGTATAGGGTATAGGGTATAGAGTATGGAGTGTAGGGTATAGGGTATAGAGTTTAGGGTCCTATTGTGTAGGGTATAGGGTATATACCGTATATGATATATATTTAATAGAGTTTAGGGTTTAGAGTATAGTACTTAAATTTTATATAGTTTATTGTTTATATATGTTTTCAATTAGTTTTTATATGTTTATATATATACTAAAAACTATAGTTTATATGTGTACCTATTGAATTAGTTGGTATTAATGTTAGTATATAGTATCAGTATGCTATTAAAAACTATTTACATTACTTGGTATCTATTAAAAAAGTATATAATTATAATATCAGTTTATATATTATTAGTTTAAATTAGTTTATACTATATGTTTATATAGTATCAGTATATATAGTATAGCAAATTTCAACTAAGTCAATAAATAATTGGCAAATTATAAAAAGGTCAATACATAATTTGCTATCACATTTTAGTCAATCATATAATTTGAAAAATTACATTTTGGTCAATAATCCTGTGGGCCCTAACTCATTATTGATTTTATTTTTTTTAGTTTGTTTTACCCTTTTCCTCCAGCCCATTGTTTTAATTTTAATAATTACGTATAGGTCAATTGGTGTGCATCTGTGTGGCCCCAGCCCATTGTTTTAATTTTGATAATTATAGGTCAATTGATGAGATGATAATGCATACGATCAATGGTGCCAAAACTGATGAAGACAAATATTCAGTCTTGCAAAGTTCGTCCTCTCATGTCTTTGTACATCTTGCTTGCTATTGACAATGGTGACCTCCCATTCTAATCTCCAGGAACTTTCCTTAGTAATATATCTCCATCCTAACACTTTATTTTGCAAAATTCAAAAATCATTGCTCCAACCTAACACTTTATTCCTCATTCTGAGTGTTTAGTCATTCTTGCAATGTGCTTTAGGATTCCCATAAAGCCCTTAGACATTTTTCTATCCTCATACAATATTGAAACATGACTTATTCAAAATGTAACAAGAAATGCATCAATTCTTCCTTCGGCCGGATGCCAGAGAAATTAAAATACTCAGGCTATGAATGCGATAATTTATATTTGACACATTCATATAGCACCATTGATGAACATAGTATAGAAAATTCTTATCTGTTAGATATTTTCATTTGCTCCACAGTAAGAGCTCGGGCATGTTCCTTTCTTTTGAGCACACATTACTTAAGTGTGTTTCCTTCCCCACAAGTCATGTCTTTCATCACCATGCTTAATTTCAAAAGTATACAGATAGATTTTCATCAAATATTAAATAAAAAAAATAAAAACAGAGCTCAAGTTTCAATAGGCTTTTTATTCAATCCTTATCATGTGCAATTTTAGGTGGTAAAACACCAATCTTGATTCTGGCAGCAAGCAAGTATATCTTCCGTGTTTCATGCTATATTTCACCTTATACCAAATGCCTTAATTTCAATCACAACTAACATCTCTCCAATTCCATGGACAATAAACTATCATCCTCTACTTCAATCATGGCCTGCTTAAGCGTTGGCAAGTTTTAAGGGGCACCAACAACACTTGGGAGGACAAAGATTTATGGTCCTGGCTTAATCTTTGCAATGATACTGAAGTTATGGGATTGGGCTATGATCCCGAAGCTAAAGATTACAAGGTTGTTAGAGTTATAAGTAATTGTACTTTTGAAGGGCCATGTTTACTTTCTCACACGGCAAAGATTGATATATTGAGAGAACAATATGTCTTTTTCTTTTCAGTTAACTTGTATTTCAAGGGAATTTATTATTGGTGGGCACGAGGTTTGCAAATAGGAAATTAATTACAAAAAAGTCATCCTTTCATTTGACATGGGTGATGAGATATTTTATAATATATCTCTTCCAAATTGTAACTCTCTATGTTATGACAACCTTGTGGTATAGAATGAATCCATTGCTTATTTATCCTCTAAAGTAAAAGGTGAGGTTCTCGACTATTGTGAAGTATGTATGGGTGATGGATGACATTGGTGGAGTTAGGGGTTCATGGACAAAACAGTTAACCATTAGATCCTTAGTGGACATTGAGATGTCATTCTTATGGTTGCCATTGACGGAATTGTTGCCTATGATAATGTTAATTAGTATGCAAACCCTCAAGTATCTTCCTCTTCTTCCCGTTCCTAGTGAGCTTAGATTTTTTCAAGCTATTGTTTATGTGAATTGCATTGTTTCAGTCAATTAGCAAGGCAACAAGCTCAAGGGTATTGTTCTTGAACTATATTTCTCACTCTTTATCATGTTTGTAAGCTTGGATAAAATTTGTATCAACGTCGATGGAAGTTTGTTGAAACTAGAATTCTTCTTATCCAGAAAAAAGTATTACTAGTAGCCTAGCTACTATAATTCTCATGTTGTCTTACATTTTTGTTGGTAAGAATGTGGTCTTACTTTTAACTTTCAATCTAGCTAGTATTATTATTCCTATTTGTAATTTGGTTTTTTAGGGGGTAAATTGGCATGATGATGGTGATTGGAAATGTGATATTAATTCAGATTTTTTGTTCTGTTTTATTTTGGAATTAGTGAACATTTTTGTTTTAGTTTGATCCTACTCTTTTGTATTCTTTGAATTTCTTTCCGAGATGCCTTCAGCCTTGAAATAAACCGAGATTTGTAGTGGAACAAAGAATTGATAGTGTTGAAGAAGCTAAATAAGGAGACTAACATATATTATTTAAGATTAAAATTCTTGGCCCTAATTTTTGAATTTGAAGGTATTAATTGCTGTGTTGTACAGAAAAAACAAGAAGGCTGAACCTTTTAAATTAGTTTGCTAATGGGCATTCAAAGTTCAATAAATAGTCAGCTAGCGTGCTGTTTTATAAAATAATAATAATAAAAAACATAACACAAAAAATTCTTTAAAAAAAAAAAAGAAGACATTCTAAGTTGAAAGATTATGTATTATTTGAGGAAAAAGCAAGCCGATTTATTGAAAAAAATAAAATTGAGATTGGTACTATTCACTACCAAACAATACATGCATGTGAACTTTTTAATACTTTTGCATCTTCACCAACACAATTAATTGTCGAACTTAAAACAAAATCACTAATTCATCCGCACATTTTCTTAGTGATCGAAGAACAAAAAAAAAGGCTAATCTTTCTTGCATGGTCTCTCACCCAGGGTTTACAGTGGGGTTGGAGGAAGTAATAATGATATGTAATTATTGTTATACCACGAAAAAGAAACTTTCATGTACACATGCAAAACTTTCATGAAGTATTTCTTGTACGTGGTCCGGAGTCTCCGGAGTGAAATTTTGGTAGCAAGTTGACTTGTTATTATTAGCAAAGCCAATGAATTGATTTGGAAGAAAGATCTTTAACAGAAAAGAAAAGAGAAATTTAGAAAACTAACCTAAATTGAAGTCAAATAAAGACTTTTTAACCTCTTTCTTTTATATTTTAAAAATTTGACCCTCGAATAGTGCTCGAACCCCCCCTTAAGAAGTGCTTGAAGACCCCTCGAGCACTACTCGATAGGGTTCAAGTACTACTTGAGAGGGATTCGAGCACTTCTCGATGAAAGTTGGAGCACTTCTTGATGAGAGTTCGAGCACTACTCGATGGTCAAATTTACAACAAAAAAAAAAAAAAAAAAAAACCTAAAAGTCTTTAATGGCAATCAAAATGGGTTAGTTTTCTAAATTTCTCAAAAGAAAATACTTTATAAAGGATTGGGCTATGACATAATCCATCTATGAACACAAATCAGTGCTCATTAATATACAAACAACTTAACAAAACCCTGCACTACAATTACTTGGGATTGGCCAAGCATACTGTATGTCACTATTCAGTTTTATCCGAGGCTAAATCCTCGGCAAACTCAGAGGCATTCATTTGTAGTCTACATCCTATGTCCTAACACACTCCAATCAAAACAGACCTCTTCATCATTACAAAGCATTCAAGCTCCCAAAGCTGAAACTTTCTAGTTATCTTTTCTTTTCTTCACAATGCCCTCGAAAATCCCATCAGTCTCAAAAGATCCAATAAATTGTTGCGGATCAACTGGACCAGGAAGCTGGAACGAGATAGAAAAGTGACCTGGTGGGCATAGATTTTGGCTCTGCATCTGAAAGATCTGGGAGTCCTTGCAGACTATTTGCTCACCTGTCGTAGTTATTCCATTTATTGATACTTCTCCATCATCTTCAATGGTACAACTAAAACCTGCATCCACAAAGTCAATGATCAGGTTCATTAATTAAGCATGACCAATGATATGCGAGACATGTTGATCAAGATGATTCAGTTTCAGTTTAGTGGCAACAAACTTTTCATGACTAACAGATAACCCAATTATTGAAAGCTTAAAATTAAGGTTTTATAAAAACAAACAGTCAACTTGCCAAGCATGACTATAATGTAGAACAAATTTGTTTTTGGCTGATAATCACACCTATGTCAAAGATATATGCACTTAGTCTAATATGCCAAGGCTTCAATCACAATTACTAAGAAGCATCATTATATAAAGTAAAAAATGCTAAATTAACAAACACGCCTCCCTTCGTACAATGAAGAAATGAACTTTGTATTTATTAGCAAGTACAGAAATAACGAATAAATTATTAAGTAGTTAACCACATGACACAAAGTTAACATACTCACTCTCATCCCTTGAAACCCCTGGTACGGAGACACGAAATAAGTATGACTCTTCGCACTCGCCAATGTCAACTAATCCTACTATTGGTCCCACTCGTCCCAAGGCAGCAGCTCCAGTCAATGCAACCCCTGATTTGGTGGTTGCCAAAATATTATCCCGCTCTTCTTTGGTTGAGGGAGAAGAAAGAAATATCATAGCCGGCTTAACTTTTTCCGTTGCGTCAGAGTCTTTAGTTGGCATCGTTGTGGGTGGATGCATTGTAGGTGGACCAATATATGGCATGCTTCTGAGAGGTGCCACATTGTAAATGGGTTGCTGAGGATCTAACCTGCAAGAAGACCATAAGTTTATCACAACATGGATACCACTGTACCATAAAAGTCTATCAGGAGATTTAGCATTAAAAAGAAAACTCTTTCAACCCAAAAAAGAAAAAAATTATGACTTTCCATGAAGGCACTAAATTCATATATATCATGGAGAACAATTGCCTAAACAAGTATACAGAGATGCTTGTTAAACTTAAATTTTGTTTTCCTCATAATTTGTTACATTTCATTTCTTTTTCTATAAATAATTGTGGTTTGTTCAGTATCACAACTAGCATGACTTCATTTCTTTCCCTTCAATCAAGACCGAAAACTAATATCTCCATCAAATTCACCCCCATTTCATAATCCTAGAACAAAATCACTTTTGTTCCTACCAAGAACCCAAACATTCCTCAAAAACATGCCGTTATAGGCGTAAAATTTTCAAAGAAACAGTTTCTAAAATATACCTTCCAAATCAAAACTTACCCCTTAGCATCAATTTAATCCACAAAATCCATAAATTCAAGAAAAATTTAACTAAACAGATATTTATCTTTCTTATTCCTTTTACTTCTACATATTCCCCACTCATATCAAATTTTTCATGGAAAAATTGCCTTACACACATCAACATAAAGAGGGACAACTTACATTATCAATTTCACATATAGCTATAGCCAAAAACATCAACATTCAAATATATAATTCCATTTCCAATATAAGAAAAAAATTAAAAAATATATGTAACAGACATTTATATAGGAATACATATATATACAAATGAATATACATGCAACTTCCAATCTGACTCCCAAAAATAATTGAAGATTAACTGAAAGCAGTTTTGTAAAATACTCAATTTTATATCTATAGAATTTATATAGAGAGATATATGAAGACGGTGTACGTATGTGGTCAATGCAGTGGTGTGTGTTAAATACCTATTCGGAGCCGAAGAATCCATCGGAGAGTGGTCGGAGAATTAAGAAACGGCGTCGCAGCAGAGAGTTCCTTGGGATTTCTGTGTTTGCCTTTTGCTTGCTATTGACCGAGTGAGGTGCGTTTTAAAGGCGGGATGCCACGTGTAAGATTGTGAGTTATCGGCTGGACAGAGGCGCACTGTAAGTATCACGGATAGAAACCACAGGCGGGCCGAAGCCCAAAACAAAAATACTGAACAGGCCCACAGGCCCACAGCCCACACAGCCCAACTCCATCTTCAGCCCAGCAGAAAGCCTATTTATTTGATCAAATTATTGACCAAAAAACACAAGATCTAATTTAATTTAATTTTAAAGGCATAATAATTCCAATTGTTTGCTTCATTCTTGACATTTTAACTTGTGTTAATACCGTCTAATCATGAGAAAGATTGAATGAAATTGCAAGAAAGCCTCGAAGGATATGGGAGCCCCATATAATTTTTGAGTGCTGCTATTTGCACACCCTTTTCTTCTCTTTGCACACCCTTTCTTAAAATAAAAAATAAAAACTCAAAGGAAAAGACCTTATACCCCATCAATTTTTCTTTTTGCACACCCTTCCTAAACAGAAAAAAAAAAAAAACACACACACACCCCATCCCCATCTTCCCCCTCCCCCCCGTACACACCCCCTCACCCACACACCTCCTCCCCACCTCTCCTCTCTCCGGCACACACCCATCCCCGAGCAGCCTACCACCACCGGCGACCACCCCACCCTCTCTTCTTTTTCTTCCCCTTACCCAGACCACCTCCCTTCCTCCAGCAAGCTCACCATCGCGCGCCGGAGAAGAAAACTTAAAAAAAAAAAAATTGGATCGGGTTCGGTGGACCAGTGCCGAACCCAATGGTTTCGTTCGGTAGGTACCCACCGAACAATCCTATTCTATTCGGCGGGTACCTGTCGAACGAAACCACCGGGTTCGGCACTGGTCCGCCGAACCCGCTGCAATTTTTTTTTTTTTTTACTAGTTTGGCTGTCTGCTTGGGTGAGAGGAGAGAAGGAAGGAGAGATAGAGAGAGAGAGAGAGAGAGAGGAGAAAGGGAGGAGCCGAGGAGGGGCTGCTGGGCTGGTTATGGTGGCTGTTTTGGGTGGTGCTGCGCGCGGTGGTGGTGCTGCGAGGAAGGTGGTGGTGCTGCGAGGAAGATGGTGGTGCGAGGAATGTGGTGCTGCTGGTGCGAAGAAGGTGGTGGTGCTGCTGGTGCGAGGAAGGTGGTGATGGGGCGGAGGGAAAAAAAACAGAGCAAGGGGGTGTGTACGGGGGGGAGATGGGGATGGGGGTGTGTGGGTGAGGGAAGGGCCAAATGGTCTTTTCTCTTGAATTTTTCTTTTTTTTTTTCAGAAAGGGTGTGCAAAAAGAAATTTAGGGGTGTGCAAATAGCAGCCCTCTAATTTTTTTGGTTTGTTATAAAAAAGATATAGAGTTTATTGGTTCAATAATGGTTTATGTTGGTACCTTCAAAAAATTATGGCTTGAATTTCATATGACAATGAAACATGGCATGTCCATTAGCAAAGTAAACTTCCAAACCATTGTTGAGAGACCCAGTTGATTAGATTGAATACTATTCCTTCTTAGAAAGCCAACTAGTATCCACATATGACATACCACATTAGCAACACTTTGTGCTGCAAAAATCCAAAAGATGGAAGCAATACTTTTGAGCTACGTTTTGTAAGATTACCAACATATATCAGGTAACCTAACAAAAAGAGAACAATGACTAAATCAAGATCTCATACACTTTTGAAGCACATTCTCTACATTAAGTTTGCCTATCTTCAACTCAAGATTGTTAATGTTAATGCGTACCACTAGTATTCTCGAAAATAAACATGTTCCCCTGGTGAAATGGAAATTAGGAAAGTTTCTTCACTTACCTAAAGGAGAAGAAGAAGCAGTGGGAGGCTGGGAGCTGAAATCTGGAGACTTGAGACTTGAGAGAGTGGGCTGCAAGTCTGGGAGATGTTTCCAATCGCCGCAATCGTCGCCGATTGACTTATGGAGATGGTGACGCTGCCACGATGAACAACCTCAACCACCAGTCAGCCTCCCTACCACCGATCCAAACCCAGACCCCACCAAGAGACAGAGAGGGTGTGGTTACTGAGGTGAGGCGAACTCGATGGAGGCTGAGGGTCAAGAAGGAGAGATTGTAGAGAGAGAGAGGGAGAGAGAGAGAGAGAGATTGCAGAGAGTCAAGAGACAAGAGGCGGAGGGGCTGTTTTGTTAGATGTGATAAAATGACATAAATGCCCTTTTCTTAACGGGTGAAAAGGTGGGACAAGATCCTTTGCCAAACTTTCTCTATCAGACTTGTGCCTTTTGATTTTGGTCATTGAAAGAATCCAATGGTTATGATTGCACAATATTTTCAAAACTCACCTACCATATTTTTAAAAACTAAAAGAAAAAAAAAATGCAGAAAAAAATCCCAACCCCATCCCGAACCCACCCCCCTCCCTCTCCGGCCACCAGTTATTCTTTGCAAATTTCTCTCACCAGTATTTCCAATTGTAGTTCCTATTAAAATGAAACAAGGTATATGACATGAGAAAACAGTGAAAACCCATTTACTACATTAGACAAAAAAACCCCAGAGTCACTCACATGCCATGATAATCATCTAAAGAGCTCAGCTTTAACAATTCCTTTTTCACCTTCTTCTTCTTGCTCTACCTAACTAGGAGGTAATCTGCTGGCAGCGAATGGGTTGCTGAAACTAGCATATGCGTACAACTGCCCAATACGCATGCACCAGAAAGCCATAAATGAGATTAAGGGATAGGACAAGGATCCTTTGCCATACTTTTTCTACTAGAGAGAGAGAAAAAAAAACAGAGTTAGAGAGAGATGCAGTAGTGGGGTCGCCGGCGGTGGGGTTGCTGGCCGGAGAGGGAGGGAGGTGGGTTGGGGCTGGGATTTGTTTTCTTTTAGTTTTTTAAATTTTTTTTATAATTCTTTTAGTTTTATTTTTTAAAAATATGGTAGGTGGGTCTTAAAAATAGTGTGCAGTCATAACTATTGGATCCTTTCAATGGCCAAGATTAAAAGCTTGGCACAAGTCTGGTAGAGAAAGCCTGGCAAAGGATCCTTGTCCAAAAGGGTGACCCGTGAATTCATCCGACACAACTTATTATCTTAATGAGTCATTAACAGGTGACACTGATATTAACCTGGCCCAATATCAACAAACCCGAACACTAAAATTTTGGTGTCATTTCGGATCGTGAACATTTTTGTCAAGTGTAATAGTCGCTTTTCTTCTAACGAATTTTTCTGTAATGCGTGACTAAAAAAGAATGTGAGCGAGCCTTATCTCATATCTTGCATTGTTCCTACATCTATGGCTCACTTAATTCTTCACGCTTACAGCTAATTGATTGGAAAATTAACGAAATGATATTCATGTACGTGATTGATACAATAAGAACTCCACAGGCACTTTAGACCATATATATGCTTATTGTTTTACTCTCATTGACAGGCTGACGTGTGGCTATAATTTTATACCAGATGATTATTCCACATACAAATCATTTTATTCAATCTTAATTTCCGCTACAAATTTAGTGACGCGGCCTTAACCAGACATCCATGTTATTTTTTTGAAAAATTTGCACATTGACCACCCAAATTATAGGGGATGTGTGCATTTACCATCCAAACAAAATTTTTTAATTAATTGCTATACAAACTTTGTTCTGTGTTGCAATGTACCACCTACCGTTAGATTCCATCTATTTTTATGTTAAACGCTAACGTGGCGTGTGCCACGTGTCACCTCTTTCTGATTTTTTCTATTTTTCTATTTTTACAAACTTTGAAAATTAATTAAAAAGAGGGCTGCTATTTGCACACCCTTTTTTTTCTTTTTGCACACCCTTTTTCTCTTTTTTTCTCCTACACACCCCACACACTTACTTCAAATTCAAAATCTCTCAACACACACCTAACCCATTACTAAAATACCCTCATTTCATTACACACCCTTCTTTCTTTCCCTCTCTTTTTTCTCACGTTCACACCCCTTTCCCCCTGTTTTTTTTTTCTTCTTCTTCTCCAACCCTCCCCCAGCCAGCCAGCCCCTCCACCCAACCCACCTAGCCCCTCAACCCCCTCACCCGACCCACCCCTCCCTCTCTCCCCCTCCGGCCTCCCCCCTCCACCCAACCCACCTAGCCCCTCAACCCCTGCACCGACCCCCCCGCAGCACCACCTTCTCTCTCTCTTCCCCAGCCCACCCCAACCCAGCCCCGACCACCCTTCACAGCCCACCCCAGCCCCGACCCACCCACTCAGCCCCTCACCGGACCACCTCATTCCCTCCCGCACCCCAGCCCTGTAGCAGCACCACCTCCTCTCTCTCTCTCCTCCCGCGCGCAGCTGCGCATCCGTTTGACACTGGCCCGCCGAAAATGTCACACTCGTTCGGCAGGCATCCACCGAACGATGTGAGTGTTGTTCGGTAGGTACCCACCGAACATCAAGGACCCGTTCTACAAGTGCTCGCCGAACCAGCTACTCGGAGAGAGAGAGAGAGAGAGAGAGAGAGAGAGAGAGAGAGAAGGGCACGCCGGTGGTTGGAAGCCGCTGCGCGCGGTGGCTGGAGGGCTGGGGTGGTCGGGGCTGGGTTGGGGTGAGAAGGGGCGGGGCTGGGGTGGTCAGGGCTGGGTTGGGGTGGGCTGGGGCGGGGCTGGGGTGGTAGGGAGAGATGGTAGAGAGAGGGAGAATGGTGGTGGGGGTGGCTGTGCAAGCTTGAGAAAGATGGAGGGGTGTGTACGGGGGGGGGGATGGGAATGGGGTGTGTGGGTGAGGGGAGGGTTAAAGTGGTCTTTTTTTTTAGGCTTTTTTTTTTTTTTTTCAAAAGGGGTGTGCAAAAAGAAAAAAGAGGGTGTGCAAATAGCAGCCCTCATTAAAAATAGCTCCGGACTCAGAAAAATATACGAAAAATTCCTATGGACTCGTCTTGACTAGTACTAATTTACTATGGGGTAAAATTACAAATTTTCTATTTGAGTGTTTCCAGAAAATTTGGGAAGTACAAATTTATTTTCAGAAAATTAAAATAGTCTAGACTTTTTGAAAACTCATAGGATAATCTCCCGAACTCCAAAAAATATAACGACTGCACCATTAGTCTTCTAAAACTAACATTACCTTTCTCTTAAACACTTACTATTTGAGTTTGGGAGATTATCCTATAAATTTTCAAAAAGTATAGAGTATTTTAATTTTCTGGAAATAAATTTGTACTTCCCAAAATTTTTCGAAAGACTTAGATGGTACAAATTGGTAATTTTACCCTATAGTAAATTAGTACTAGTTAAGAGGAGTCCGTAGAAATTTTCTGTGTATTTTTCTGAGTCCGGAACTATTTTTTATTAATTTTCAAAGTTTGTAAAAAATAGGAAAATATAAAAAATCCAAAAATAAAATAAAAGATGTGACACGTGGCACACATCCAGCACGCCACGTCAGTATTTAACAAAAAAACAGATGAAATTAAAGGTATGTGGTACATTGCTACACAGAACAAAGTCTATATGGCAATTAGTAAAAAAAAATTGTTTTGGTGATAAATGGGCACACCCCCTATAGTTTGGATGGTAAATGTGTAAATTTTTTTTTTTTTTTTTTTTTTTTTTTTTTTTTTGAATATAGACATTCATGTTTAATTTATTCAAACATATATTCATAATATAAGTGGACGTAGTCATATTTAATTGAGACACATTTTGACACAAAAACACACATTTTAAACTATTAGATGAAGGCACTAGGAATGTTAAAGATTGCATCGTGAACAATTCTAACTACTTATATATAAACAAGGAAACCTTATACATCTCTTCCTAGCTTGCTTGTCGTACGTGGTCAGAGTTTTGACTTGTCATAAGAAGTACCATAAAAATCCAAAGTAAACCAGCATTTAATTATCAATAATACACGCATATAAGCCAGGCAATTTCCTGAAGTCCATAGTAAGCTTGTAACTAAGCTAGATGGACTAATTAAATTCAAGGAAGGGTTTATTAATAATCCCCAAAACATTATTATTACGAAGATAATAATCAAGCTACTTGAGAACCATAACTGGCACCATGCTTGTCTGCGCGCTTGACAAATTATTGTATATGGTCTTGTTCTTCGATCGGCATGCATATATGTACGTACTTCATAGCACCGTATAAGCTGTAGATTAAGTTAATTACAAAAAAAAAAACTTGTAGTGAAGAATTAAGCATAATTAAATATTGCTCGTGAGATTGAATTATTAATTTTGAAGTAGGATGCATTAGAAAAAGTGTAATAATTAATTGATTAATTAGTTTGTGAGAAAGTGATTGAGATAATATCACTACAAGAAAAAAAGGTTCGGGCGACGAACCTAGTTCCTCTCCCAAAGTCTAATTTCGTCGCCCAAGTGTTTGGGCGACGAACTCAGTTCGTCGAAAGTTTGGCCGCCCAATCTGTGACGCCCAAGAGTTTGGGCGATTAACTAGAGAATTTCGTCGCCCAAAGACACCTTGCGCAACGGAGTTTTTTCGTCTCCTAAAGCATATTATTCCTCGCCCAAAGCATGTTTAGGCGACGAAATGTGTCGTCGCCCAAACATGCTTTGGGCGAGGAATAATTAATTTACTCGCCGGAACATGATTTGGGCGACGGAATTTTTCGTCGCCCAAACATGCTTTCCTCGCCCAAAATATTTTTAGGCGACGACATTGTTCGTCGCCTAAACATGATTTTGGGCGAGGAATAGTTATGTTCGCCGCCCAAAGCATGTTTGGGCGACAAACAATTCTGTCGCCTAAACATATATATATTTTTTTTAAATTGTTTTTTTAATTTAGATTATAAATTTGAATTTAATATTTTTAAAAAAATTCTTTATTCAAAAATTATATAAAACAAAATTAATAAATTTATATATCAAAATATCCATACAAAGTAGTAATAACCCTAATAGTCAATCTATTCTAAACTAGTAGCATCATCATCATTCATATCTGACGGAGGTTGATGAGAAGATGGTGGCGGGACAAACCCAGGTATCGCCTTGGTAAATGCAGCATACAACGCCTCCTTCTTCGCTCTCTCAGCTCGTAAGTCTTCCTGCAACTTTTTCACTTGAGCGGACAACCCTGTGACAACTGCAGATGGCTGAGAGGAAGATGAAGACGAAGACGAGGATCGAACATCACGAATCCGCCCATATCCCATGCCGCGTATTTCCTTACCGGGCCTAACACCCAATGAGTCTATCATAATACGAAGTCCGACATCGGGATCGGGTACTGGAATCGACTCCAACGGAGTACCCGGAGGGTGCTGCTCAGCCAAGCTCTCCAAATATATTCTCGAGTTGGCCACCATCTCATCCTTCAAAATGTTATATATAACCAATTAGAAAAATAAATATAAAAAATTGTGAAAAAAATTAAAATATAAAAAACTAACATGTTTTGCCTTCGCCGCATCACAACCGGGATGAACATAGATATCTCCGAAAGTGTCTATCTCCGGGAATTGCGACCCACGCTGAAAAAGAAAATAATTTTGTCAAAAACCCAACCAATATTAAAGAATATATATGTATTAAATTAAATAATGACGTACACGACGTCACGACTCCACTCGATATGAGATGGGCGTCGGACCACTATGATGGTTAAACGACTTCCCTTTCCGGTTTCTGGCGTTGGTGACCGACTTCTTCTGTTAAATATTAAGCAAATTATAAATGTGTTAGTGTATGTATACAATAATAGAATAACAAAACAATAATTAATTTTTTAAAGTCTTAAGATGATAAAATGTACCAAAAACGACGAACTCATGAAATGATCGCACAAAAAACGCCACTGGTCAGACCGCTCTACCAACTCCATAGGGGGATTCGCCAATGCGTCAACTGCCGACGAAAATCCCTTGAAATGCACGTGTAGTTCGTGCTTCCACTGCCTGTAGGACTTGATGAGTAAATCTGTCATGTACGTGACGGTGAGGGGATCATCCATCCGAATGTCAAAGTTAACCTGAAAAAAAAATTAGATTGTTATGAATGATCAAATTTATCGTTTTGAATTAATTATTGAGCTATATACTCACTGAGATGGAGCGGATCACTTTGTGTTGAATCTCTGCCGGCAATTTTTTCCAAGTGGTTGCAACCATGGCGCATTCGGCACGGATAATAGCCCCCACATCGTGCGAGAACAAACTGTCAACGTTAGGATCTAACGGTCGTCGGCCGTTTTGCACACACATGACTGGAATCCGCGCCCCAGTACTGCGCACGATCCGAGAGGACTTCAACCCACTACATGGTCCCCTCGTCGTAGTGGATGACGTCGCAGTAGATGAAGCGGAAGCGGAAGCGGAAGCGGTGACCTGACTAGAGCGATGAGATCGACGGGCCCTCCGTGGCATAGAGGGGCTCCCAGTACTCGAGGATGGCTGAACTACATCATTGGGAGCTGGCTCCATCGCCTTTCACCTTATAACTAAATTATATTTCTCAAACTAATTAATCTACATTTTGTAATTAAACTAAATTTTATATTTAAAAACTAACAAACTAACTAATCTACATACAAACTACCTAATAAATTTTATAATTAAAAAACATATAAAACTAACTAATTTTATATGAAAACTAATTTGTTATCTAACATAAAAAAATATCAGCAAACTAAGAACAATGATTAGAATTAAACTAATTTATTCAACACTAATAAACAAATTTAAGAAAAAAAATTAAAAACACCAGCCAAATAACATTAAAGGAGCGATTGAGTCTTAAGTCTGACCTGAAAAATTTCCCTGGGTATTACTATTCCCCTGGCCACCTGCACTTGATCCCTCTGAAAAAAAACTAAAGCTAATGAGCAGAAAACACAGAAAATAGAAAAACAAAAAACACCCAAATAAAAAATAAATAAAAAAACCCACAATCGGGTGGGTTTGCTGCAACCGGGTCGGCCATAAAATATAAACCCACAACATTAACTAATTACCACTAAAATCAGAAATTTCACAACCAATTTATGCAAAATCCACAACAAGTGCAAAATCCACAATATAACAAAACATAAAAAATAGAAAATAACAAAATTTAAAATAACAGAAATTGAAAAAAAAAAATACCTCTGTGGGGTTTCGGTGAGCTGGTTTCGGGTGTGGGGGGGGGGTTTCGAGCTGGTTTCGGGTGGGGGGGGGGGGTGGGTTTCGGTGGGGGTGGGTTTTCCGGGGAGAGTGGGTTTCGGTGGGGGTGGGTTTTCGGGGGAGGGTGGGTTTTCGGGATGAAGGAGGAGGAGGGGGTGGGTTTCGGGGGGGTGGGTTTTCGGGGGGGTGGGTTGCCGATGGGGGGGTGGTTTTGGGTTTCGGGAGAAGGAGGAGGGAGGACGAGGGAGGAGGAGGGGAGGAGGACGGAGCCGGCGCTGAGAGGGAGGAGCGAGATCGAGCTGCGAGGGAGAGAGACTTCGGGGGAAGGAGGAGGGAGTGAGAGGGAGTGTTCAGTCTGAAGTGAACCAGAAATGGTTAAGCAAATTGAAAGACTTTGGGCGACGAACATTATTTCGTCGCCCAAAGCGCCTTTAGGCGAGGAATTGATTCTTTCGTCGCCCAAATCACCTTTGAGTGACGGAATCTTGTTCGTTGCCCCAAAGTCGTTGACTTTAGGGCACCGTTTTATCCCGCCATAATTTCAGATATATTTCGTCGCCCAAAGTTGATTTTTGGTATGAACCATGATCGTTCATACGTTCGAGCTCTAATACCAAACTTCTAGATCTCCAATTGACCTAATTTTTTAGAGGAATGATCTTTGAGTGGGAAACTAATAAATGAACGGTTCGGATCGTTAAAAACACAATTGACATATAAGGTTCTACATATAAATCAGTGAATTTTACACTTAAATAATAAAATTCTATTAACTATTTCGTTCAAACCTTGTCGATTCAATAATTGTGAAGACAATAACGTCATTACAACAATCACAGTCGTTCATAATCTATGTTCATACGCAAAGATCATCCCTGCAAAAAATCGGCTCAATCATAGTTCATCTAGCCGTTCGATTATGATTATAAAAACCATGATCTTTCATACACACTAAATGTTAAACCTAACTTCTACTTTTCCGATTGAGATAATTTTTTGTATGGATGATCTTTGAGTGGTGGACTAGCCAATGATCGGTTCGGATCGTTAAAAACATAATAGAAATTTAAGCTTCTACATATAAATACACTTGAAGAGTATAATTATATTAACTTTTTAGTAGAAATTTTGGCGATTCAACAGTTTTTGAAGACTACAATGTGATTTCAACGATCGGAACCGTCCATTTTATTCATTTATACTGGAAGATCATCCCTGCAAAAAATCGGCTAAATCGGAATTCATCTCCTCCTTCGATTAATATTAGAAAATTCACAATCGTTCATAAGTTCAACCACCGATACCAAACTTCTACATCTCCAATTGACCTAATTTTCTGCAAAAATAATCTTTGAGTGAGAAACTAATAAATGAACGGTTCGGATCATTGAAAACACGATCGACATATGAGGTTGTACATATAAATGAACGATTTTTACACTTGAAGAATAAAATTCTATTAACTCTTTCGTTAAAACCTTGTAACTTTAATAATTGTGAAGACCACAACGTGATTATCACGATCAGAGCCATTCATCATATACGTTCATACTCAAAGATCAATCCTGCAAAAAATTGGCTCAATCGGAGTTCATCTACCCGTTCGATTATTATTATCAGAATCAAGATCGTCTATACACCCTAAATGCCAAACCTAACTTCTACATCTCCAATTGAGATAATTTTTTGCATGGATGATCTTTGAGTGGGGCACTAAAAAATGATCGGTTCGGATCGTTAAAAACACAATACAAAAGTAATCTTCTACATACAAATACACTTGAAGAGCATAATTCTATAGTTTTTTCGTTCAAACTTTATCGATTCAACAATTGTGAAGACTACAATATAATTTCAACGATCGGAGCCGTTCATTTTATTCGTTTATATTCAAACATCATTCATGCAAAAAATCACCCAAATCGGAATTCATCTACTTCATCGATTAGTATTAGCAAATTCTTGATCGTTCATACATTCGAACATTGTTACATAACTTTTATATCTCTAATAATCCTAATTTTTTGCAACGCTGATCTTTTAATGAGGAATTAAAAAATTGAACGGTTCGGATCGTTGGAAACACGATCGCATTGTATGAATAACATACATATAATTGTACCAAAAAAAAAAGAGGGAATGACCCTTTGGGCAAGGAAAATTATATTCGTCGCCCAAAATACATTTGGGCGACGCAATTTCTTGTCTCCCAAAATAGGTTTGGGCGACGAATTTATATGTTCCTTGGTCAATTAATTTTTTGGTGCGTGATTTGAGGCGACGAAATTAGTTCGTCGCCCAAAGTGGTTTTAGGCGAGGAAGATGGTTTTCGTCGCCCAAAGTTCCTTTGGGCGACGAACGTGTTCCTCGCTCAAATCTGTATAACTTTGAGCGACAAATGTCATTGTTCGTCGCCCAAAATTACTTTGGGCGACTAATATAGGTTCGTCGCCTAAAATTTCGTCGCCCAAATATGTTTTTCTTGTAGTGTATATGGAGAAAGATCTGTAATATCCTACTTTTGACACAAGTTTTCAATGAGGCTCACTCTATATAGGATTTCAATGATTCGAACCGTCTATTTTTTAAGTCTCCATTAAAAATTATCCTTGCAAAAAAATTAAGTAAATCATAAATCATTTACTTATAAAGATTATATGGTCAACAAAATAAACTTGATATGTTGACCATTTAATCTTTGTAGGTAAATAATTTCTGATTTACCTAATTGTTTGCAAAGATAATCTTTGAATAGAGAGCTAAAAAATAGACAATTCGGATCATTAAAATCCTATATGGAGTGAACACCATTGAAAACTTGTGTCAAAAAAAAAAATATATATATATATACAGGCTCCTTCTATTGAGGTATACCTCAACTTATTTATGTTGAGGTATGACCTTGTTGGGGCCCACACGATTCGTTTTATGTCGATCCGAACCATTTGCAAGGATCATCTTCATTGATAGATCATCCTTGCAAAAAATTAGTCAAATCGGAAATCATTTGCCTATCTAGGCCAAATTGAATGGTTCGGATCAACGCAAAACGACTCGTGTGGGCCCCAATAGGGTATACCTCAACATAAATAAGTTGAGATATACCTCAATAGAAGGAGCCTGTATATATATATACAGGTCCCTTCAGGTGTGGGATGGGGCGAATAAGCCCACTCCATGTAGTTTTTCAACAATCCGAATCGTTTATTTTTTAGGCCTATATTCATAAATCATCCTTGCAAAAAATTAGCCAAATCGAAAATCATTTGTCTATCTAACTTTGATCAAACAAATAGACGAACCAAATATTTTTGATAAAACAGTTTATTTATTTGATCAAAATTAGATAGACAAATGACTTCCGATTTAGCTAATTTTTTGCAAGGATGATCTATCATATCCCACATTTAACACTAAATGTGGGATCCCACACTTGAAGCTCCCTATATATATATATATATATATAAGTGCTCTAAAACTAACTAGTTAACAAGTTAATATGAAACTAACTATACTTTTGGGACCACCACATAACTAATCTCATAATCCAAATTGTCAATTATTTAGGCCATACTTCAAAGATCATCATTGCAAAAAATCAACTAAATTGGAAATCATTTAGTAATCTAATTGAGATCAAATAAATAGATGATCAGTGTTTTCGATAAAATCATATAAATATTTGTTGTTATAATCAAATGACTAACTGACTTCTGATTTTGGAGATTTTTACAGGGATGATCTTTGAAGTAGGGCCTAAAAAATAGACTAATTCGAATTTTGAGATTACACTATGCGGTGGACCCAACATAGTGGTTAGCTTTGTATTAATTTATTAACGAGTTAGTTTTAAACATTTTTGTATATATATATATATATATAGATGGGTGGTTCACCTCCGCACTTGTAACCCTTAGGACGTTCAGCATCTCCACAACGTTTATGAATGGTGACCGCAACTACTGGCTCGAGTCCAAGGCTTCTGGCTACTGTAGAAAGTATAATCTGACAGAGGCAGGATTTGTCTTCCGCCTTCATCAAAGCACAGCACTTGTGAGGCACCGCCACCTGCATATTTTGTGCTGCTTTTGCACACGGAGGCAGCTTCTTAGCCACAACAATCTTGTGGAATATCCCACAACTCCCATCAGCCCCATCAAACCCCCAAATCCCTGCAAGTAGCAACATCAATGCTACCTTCTGCACGTACACGTACTTGAACTTAATTACACCACCATCTTCCATTTCTAGTTAGCTAGCTGCAGGGCTAATTGGTTCAAATGCAAATTAATGCATTCCACAAATTCTATCTACTACTCCGATCCACTTTGAGCTTAATTTATAGATAGCCAAGTGCCCTAAATTTGACATTTCATGAGCTCATGCATATATGCTACCTACCTCTCACTATTAGTATAGGGTTTAGGGTTACTTAATTGGCTATATATAATAATTAGGCCATCAATATGTCTTTGAGAAGGCCGGCCTTGAATGCGTAAATATATAGATAATTATGAGTTTGACATGAAATACTTTCATAATTTGAGAAATTTCTGGGTTATGTTTGATCAATTAAGTTTAGGTCATCGATCGATCAGTTTATGGTTGACTTTTTTACTTTGTTATAATTTGAAATGTCTATTTTATACGTAATTTTATGAGAATTAAGGTAAGTATCACGTATATCCCTCCCACATATGGTACCGCCACGTGTCACCACTACCAAAACGCTACATGTCATCTACAGCCACCACGGTCCGCTACCTGTCCCCGTCGTTGGTCAGCAACTGATTATGTCTCAAGCTCCTTAAGAAATTATGTAAAATTAAGGCCAAAGTGTATAGTTGGGGGGTCTGATCGAATTAATTAGGGAAAAATTTACAAACAGGACATATACTTTGATGGTTGTTTCATTTCAGAACATTAATTTTTATTTGTGTTAATGAAGCACACATATTTTTATTTTGTGTCAATTAAGGACCATATTTTTTTCATTTTTTTATCTCAACTTTGGTTTGACGTTGGACCCATCAAAACCTCCACCAAATTTAGCAAACTTATACTTGGTTTAAAGCTATGCATCTCCTCTTTACAATCATATAAAGATCACTCAAATCGGATATCTACAATTCCAGATAATTAGCCCAAAAATAGGGTACCCAAAACTGTCCAATCGGACCTCTGAGAAAAAATTTGGAAAATCAGACAGTTTCGGGTACCCTACTTTGGGGCCGATTACCTGGAGTTGTAGAGATCCGATTTAGGTGATCTTTATATGGTTGTAAAGAGGACATGCATATCTTTAAATCCAGTATAACTTTTCTGAATTTGGTGGAGTTTTCATGGGTCCAATGTTGGGCCAAAGTTGAGATAAAAACTGAAAAAAAAATATGATCCTTAATTGACACAAAATGAAAGTATGTGTCCTTCATTAACACAAGGCAAAATTAATGTCATTAAATGAAACAACCATCAAAGTATGTGTTCTATTTGTAAATTTTTCCCAATTAATTAATTAATACCAAACCTCACATACACAATTAACCAAACGATGCTTGATTTGTGTTTACTTCTTTGTTTTGAAATATTAATCCTATATTGCTACATGAATCAAAATTAAGGGTCCGTTAAGCATTGCTTTGTAAAATGCGCTTACACTCAGTAGCGTTTTTGTTAGAAGCAGATACAAATTCTTATAAAAATTAGAGAAGTGCTTCATGCAAAAGCACTTGAAAGTACAAAATGAGGAAGCAACTGTGGTGCTTCTCCAAAAACTACTTAAAAACACTTTTATAACCCATAAGTGTTGTAAATACATTATTAAGTGTCGCTATTCCTGTAATTAATTGTAAGGGCATATTAGTAAATATTCAAAACCTAGTAAACCCTACCTCTATATAAGGATATTTATAAGATGAATGAAATAGACATATCATATTCTCTCTGCCTCTCTTTTTCACAAACCCTATTTTCTACATACTTTTACAACACGTTATCAGAACGAAAAGCTCTTTGGATTGTGGATCGCCAAACAAAAGAGAATCATCATTCAATCTGTTCTTCAACCAAGTAAGTTTTATAAAACAATTTTATGTTCATGTTTTAAAACTTTGATTGATTGAAAAATTCTCCATGAAGCATGAACCCTAAATTTATGTGATTGATTTATTTAGGATTATCTATTTTATACATGTATTTGGGTTGAATGATTAAACAATAAAAAGATGAAATTTATTAGGGTGATCGGACACCACCCCGCGTGGCCAGCAGCTGCCAGCCCCCTCACCCACGCGCGCTACATGCAGCAGCCCTTCGCTGCTAGCTGCAGCCTTGCTACCTTGCGCTGCTAGCAGCCAGCCCTCGCACGCGCAGCACGTTAAAGCCCCTCAGTCCTTCGCTGCCAGCAGCAGTCCCTCGCGGCCAGCAGCTTTGCTACCGGCCCTCGCGCACCAGCAGCGAGGCTCGCTGCCTTCCAGCCTTGCTGCAGCCCAGCCCAGCAGAGCAGCGCACAAGGCCCAACTAGCCAAATGCCCAACAGGCCGGCCATGCTGGCAGCCCAGTAGGCCCGCCACTCAGGCAGTTCAGCAGGCCTGCCCCACTCTGCCACGTCAGCTGCCATGCGGACGCCATGCAGGCAGCTACCAAGCTGCCACGTCAACTCCACGCATGCGCCACCAAGCTGCCACGTTAGCACCACTCCCACACTCACACATGGCGAGCCTCCTGAAATTTTGTAAAAAAGAAATTTTAATTCTTGGCATGCCTGGGGTCTTTCAGCCCCTCAGTCCTTCGCGGCCAGCAGCAGTCCCTCATAGCCAGTAGCTTTGCTGCTAGCCCTCGCGCACCAGCAGCGAGGCTCGCTGTCTTCCAACCTTGCTGCAGCCCAGCCAGCTACCACGCGGACGCCACGCAAGCAGCCACCAAGCTGCCACATCAACTCCACGCATGCGCCACCAAGCTGCCACGTCAGCGCCACTCCCACGCTGACACATGGCGAGCCTCCTGAAACTTTGTAAAAAGGAAATTTTAATTCTTGCCATGCTTGGGGTTTGAACCGAGGACCTCTTGTGCACCACTTTGCACCTTAACCACTTTGCTACTGATGGTTTATTGTTAGTATACAAACCATTTAATATATATACTCTAAATGTCTGAAACTTTTATTCCAACAATTTTGTAGTATTTTTCTGTTCTACTTGGATATATGAATATTTTACTTGTTTAAATTTTTGCACTAGAGTATATGCGTAGAAATTGCAGGTAGTTAATAAACCAGTAGTTCATACATAAATATTGAACCTGTAGCTTCAATAATGCCATATAAGGAACCTGAAGTATCCATCATAAATTCACCATACATGATAAAACTAGTAGACTTTACATGTCTATACAATGTTATAGAACTTGAAGTTCTAATTTATTGCTTATGGATGTTATTGCCCAAAACACTAATTATGATTATTTGTTCCTTTCAACCAAAGAATGTCAAATCTCAACAAGCTTGATGTTGTCGCTTTGGAAGTTTCTGGAAGAAACTATATAAAGTGGACTCAAGATGTTAAGCTTTATTTGACTGCCAAGAAGATGAGATCGACAATCAATGCAGACAATGTTGTTGCAGAGTCTCTTATATCTTCATTAGGAAGCATATGGAGGAAGCACTCCAAGTTGAGTACCTCGCTGAAGAGGATCCACGAGCTTTATAGGTTGCTCTGGAAGAGCGATTTAACCATCAGAAGACCATTTTCTTGCCTGAAGCAAGACATGACTGACAAAACATCCGTTTCCAGAATTTCAAATCTGTGAATGAGTATAATTCGAAAATCTGCCAGATCCGGTCACTCCTCAAATTTTGTGGAGAAGAGCTCACCGAACCTGACCTATTGGAGAAGACTTTCTCCACCTTCCCTACCTCCTGTTTGGTCCTGCAGTAACAATACTGGGAGATGAATTTACCAAGTTCTCGGCATTGATCACTACTTTATTGTTCACTGAAAAGAACAACTTAGTAATGAGAAATGATCAAGTCCGACCTGTCGGTACTAAAATAGCACCATTGCCTGAAGCAAATGTTGTTCATCGCGATTCAAACCACGAAAGAGGATACCGAGGTCATGGAAAGGGCGCAAAGTCCGAACCCCCGAGATATGGAAGGAAATGTTCCCAGAGGAATGACCCGTATGACCGAGGCCATTGAGGTCAAGGCCCACGAAACTTCATTTCTCGTGGTCAAGGCCCACGTGGTAGGATCCACGGTCCCTCGACCCTAAGAACTCGAAATGAGAGGAACATTGGTCTGGCCCGTCGCCACCAGAATCAGAATCAGAATGATCTCTGTTACCGATGTGGAGGAATTGATCACTAATCTCGCACCTGCCGTGCATCAGCGCAAGCTGTAGATGAGTATTACGCCAGTCGCGAAACTCGAGAGACCAACCTCGTTGAGGGATCATTTCCTATGGATACCACCCTAGAGGTCACTAATTTCCAAGCTGAATCTGGACACTTCGAGGACTAGAAAATCGATGACATGGATATGATTGGCACCTGTGCCATATTTATTTTCTGAATAATGTTTTTCTTATTCAGATTATTTTGGTGATTTATGACTTGGATTATTTGTTCTGGAAATTTGGTTATGTTCGAATATTATTTAATTCAATCAAGTTATTTTCATACATGTGATCCATTGAATTAAATTTATGAATAAGCATGTTAAGTGGGGAAGTTTGTTGTCTGGCAGACAGTGCTACTACGCACACTATACTCCAAGATCAGAAGTATTTTTCAAACTTATTGCTTACTAATACTTCTGTGACAACCATATCAGGCCAATCCAACCTGATAGAGGGCCATGGCAAAGCCCATTTTTATGTTGTCCAATGGTATTGAATTACCATTAATGAGGCCTTATATTCTCCAAGTTCTAGAAGAACGTTGTTGAGTTTTAAGGATATTCGAGCCAACGGTTATCACGTTGAAACCACTGAGGAAAATGGAGTAGAATATTTTTGTATAACCTCCAATTTGTATGGCCAGAAGCATACATTGGAGAAATTGAAATGCCTCTCGAGCGGTCTCTATATGACCACCATTAGATCGATTGAGGCAAATCACATAGTTAACCAGAAGTTAACCAATTTGAGCAGTTTCTTGCTATGGCATGACCGGTTGGGACACACAGGTCAAAGTATGATGCGCCGTATCCTCAATTCATCACATGGGCATCCTCTTACTAATAAGAATCTTGTGTTTAATGACACACTATGCCAAGCCTGCTCGCTCGGAAAGTTGAATACTAGACCATCATATGCAAACACTAATAAAGACTCCACCCTTTTCCTGCAAATGATACAAGGGGATATTTGTGAACCTATCCAACCACCATGCGGACCATTTAAATATTTCATGGTTTTGGTTGATGCATCAATAAGATGGTCACATGTTACACTATTGTCCACAAGAAATGCTGCCTTTGCTAAACTCCTAGCCCAGATCATTAAATTGAGGGCTCACCACCCAGATTATCCCATAAAGTCTATAAGACTTGATAATACCGGAGAGTTTACATCGAAAACTTTCGATAATTATTGCATGTCCCTTGGGATTGATGTTGACCATTCAGTTCCCCATGTTCACACCCAGAATGGTCTCGTAGAAGCGTTCATTAAAAGATTATAAATGATCGCACGAACCTGGTTATGCGCACCAAGCTTCCAATTTTTGCGTGGGGCTATGCAATCTTGCATGAAACCATGTTGGTCCGATTGAGGCTCACTGCTAGCCAACCTTACTCTGCGTTACAGCTGGTGAATGGGTACGAACCTGACGTTTCGTACTTACGCGTATTTGGGTAAGCAGTTTACGTGCCAATTGCGCCGCTACAACGTACCAAAATGGGTCCTCAACGAATGATGGACATATATGTCGATTATGAATCTCCATCTATTATACGCTTTTTAGAGCCCTTGACAGGCGATTTCTTTACCTCCAGATTTGCAGATTGTCACTTTGATGAGACAGTCTTCCCGCCGTTAGGGGGAAATAAGAACGTCACCGTTCCTAAAGAACGACGTGAATTGACGGGGAATATCTCTACTATGTCTTATCTCGATCCCCGAACCGCACAATGTGATAGTGAAGTGCAGAGAATTCTAGATCTGCAAAGTGTAGCTCATAATATGTCAGACGCTTTCTCTGATTTAACTAAAGTGACGAGATCACATATACCTGCTGCAAACGTGCTTGCAAGGATATATGTCCCTGAAGGACGTGTCGTCCCAGGAGGACGTGTCGTCCCAGATGGACGAGGTACAGCCATAGCGGCTAACCAGTCATATGTCCCTGCCCAAAAGTGAGGTTGACCACTAGATTCGATGGACTCTTATCCCCAGAAGAGGATAAATTTGGCACAAACGAGTCCCCTTGACATCGCAATCTTAATCGATCCATCTCACGAAATAGTTCCGGATTATGGGTTCGTCCCAGAAGAGACGGCGTTGGGGGATGCTCCAACGTTTGAACCCACTCCTGAGAACATAGAGATCTCTATAAATCATGCATGCTTAAGTGAGCTATGGAATCGAAATGAGATTATCATCGATGATATATTTATATTCACGGTAGCTACTGAAATTATAACTAGCGATGACATCGAACCTCACTCCGTTGATGAATGTCAGCGTCGAGACGACTAATCCAAAATGGAAAGAAGCAATCCAGGTCGAATTAGATTCCTTGACAAAGAGAAAGGTGTTTGGGCCTGTCGTTCCTACACATTCCCCATGTTAAACCTGTAGAATTTAAATGGGTGGGCGTAATGAGAAAAACGAGATTGTGAGATACAAGGCTCGTCTAGTGGCCCAAGGATTTTCTCAACACCCTGGGATTGATTACGAGGAAGTGTATTCTCCCGTAATAGGTGTCATAACGTTCCGCTACCTTATCAGTTTGGTAGTTTCCGAAAAACTGAGTATGTAGCTTATGGATGTGGTCATTGCTTATCTCTATGGGGATCTTGATACAGAGATATATATGAAAGTTCCCGAAGGACTTAAGACACCCAATGCAAATAGTTCCAGGCCACGGAACACGCTCTTCATTCGTTTGAGGCGTTCACTTTATGGAATGAAACAATCCGGACGGAGGTGGTATAACCGTCTAAGTGAGTATTTGATCGGGATGGGATATGTGAATAATGTTCTATGCCCCCAGATGATTCATCATACGAACAGCCATTAAGACGGATCGATCAGAGGTTTTAGCCGTGTGAGGGGGATTGATGATTTTTTTGAGTGATTGGATTATTTTGAGATTGTTTTTCCTTCTCATGTTGTTGTTTTTTTTCCTCATATGGTTCTTTCTACGACTATATATTTTGAGGGCTGCTATTTGCACACCCCAAAATTTCTTTTTGCACACCCCAAAATTTTAATTTGTGAAATGACAAAAAACACCTAAAACAAAATTACCCAAAACCCCATCCCCTCTATCTCTCCTTCCCTCTCTCTACCATCTCTCCCTACCCCAGCCCCGACCACCCCAGCCCCGCCCCAGTCCACCCCAACCCAGCCCCGACCACCCTAGCCCCGTCCTTTCTGCTTGCAGCACCACCGTGCGCAGCGCCTTCCAGCCATCGTCGAAGCTCTCTCTCCCGGCGTGCTCACCCGGCGTGCCCTTCTCTCTCTCTCTCTCTCTCTCTCCGAGTAGCTGGTTCGGCGAGTACTTGTCGAACGGGTCCTTGATGTTCGGTGGGTACTTGCCGAACAACACTCACATCGTTCGGCGGATAACTGCCGAACGAGTGTGACATTTTCAGTGGACCAATGTCGAGCAGATGCGCAGCTGCGCGCGGGAGGAGAGAGAGAGGAGGTGGTGCTGCGGGGGAGGAGAGAGAGAGAGAAGGGTGGTGCGAGAGGGAAGAAGGTGGTCGAGTGAGGGGCTGGGTGGGTGGGTTAGGGCTGGGGTGGGCTGTGACGGGGCTGGGGTGGTCGGGGCTGGGTTGGGGTGGGCTGGGGAAGAGAGAGAGGGAGGGGGAGGGGTGGTCCAGTGAGGAGGGAAGGGGTGTGTTTTTTTTTTTTTTTTTTTTTTTTTTTTTTTCTGAGTTGATGGGGTGTGTTGGATAACATGGGGATATTATGGTAATTGGGAGGGGTGTGTGTATGAGAAAATTTAATTATGAGAAGGGTGTGAGGGTGTGAAATGAGAAAAAGTAGGAAAATGGTGTGCAAAAAGAAATTTTGGGGTGTACAAATAGCAGCACTCTATATTTTTCAATGATGAATTGAACTGTAACCAAATAGTATTTAACACTGTAAGGATAATTTAGTCATTTTAAATATTTAGCTAGTTGGATTTTTTCATAAAGAGATTATGTATAAAGCAATTAAACGGTACTTACGGTGTAAAATTGGAAAGCACGTACATGGCATCATGTAAAAACACTTCAAACCTTAGAGCATGTACAATGGCTTTTTGTTATATGCTATGCTATATGCTATATTTAGCATGGCTTTTAGCATTTAGCAATAGCTTTTGTGCTTTTTGCTTCAATGGCACAAAAGCTAGCTATTGTATATGTTAATATGTTTATATTTTTAATATATTCATATATATATCCTTATAAATTAATATAACCTTAATATGTTTATATTTTTATATATTCATATTATATTAAATATGTTTATATGTTTAATTTATATGTTTATATATTTTTAATATGTTCATATATGTCCTTAATATGTTTATATTTTTAATATATTCATATATATCCTTATAAATTAGGAGTGTTTGTGTAATTAATCAAAAGAACAAATATATATTATTTCCTTTTGTGATACAAAACCAACAAGTTAAGTGAAGAGAATTTGATCAGAAAAAAAAAAGTGGAGAGAAATATATATTAATAAAGTAATATTTCAATATATGTTTTTTCATTTTAGGTATTAAATTTCAATATATGTTTTTTCATTTTAACTACTAAAATTTTTATGTCATTTTACTCTATATACAATATTTCAGTTTTTGTACCAATTTTAAAAAACGTGGTTCTACGAAACACTTACATTTTTTTTTTTTAAACAAACTCAATTGTGACTGTACAAGAGTCACAACTTTTTAATTGATTTGTTGTTTTGTCAGTGTTTGCGAGACTTAAGCTTTAGTGTTTAGTCTGTAGGTTGTAGTACTTTAATTTGTTTTAAGCGTAAATCAAAAGCATTAAACTCTTATAAACTTTGAATTTTTATGAATATTAGACAGTTACAGCTATATATCAAACCAAAAAAAATATATATATAACAGATAACCACTTTGGCCTAGCAATTGATGTAAAATATTCATATTTTGTATAGATTTGTGATCTAATCCAAAATGTCTTGCTATAGGTTAGTACTTAAACTAAAAAAAATAGTGTCTTAATTACTGTTTTGCTAAAAAACTATTGATATTTGATATTTAATCATATTTTTCTAAAAAATAATATATTAAATACAATATTCATACCAAATATGTATATGCTTGCAAAGTAAAATAATATTTGTTTGATCTCCTAAGTTTTTGATCCCATAAGGAGCAATCGATCTGAAAGCTCTAGTTTTTAAATGGGTAGAGATCTCATATCTCCAAATCTCCATGTCCCTCTTTGTCCCCTCTCACATATTTTGAAAAAAATAATAAAAATTTTAAGTAAAACAAGAATTACGAAAAGGCCCTCAAAATATGTAAGAGGGAACAAAGAAGGACAGAGAATTTGGGGACATGAGATCTCTACCATTTTTTTAATAGGGCTGAGGCTATACCTTATGTATTCATTTTTTCGACCCAAGTTCTTCTCCAGATTTATAATAGGGGGTGGGGCTATATTAAAGATTGTGAGTAAATATGGATTCAAGCAATTATTATTCACTAGTAAGACACTGCCGTCCACACAAATCAACATATTGGCAGCCGCATTAATTATATTGATTACCAGATCCTCAGTCCTCGGTCACATATATTAATCATTATTGATTACCATTGGTTACTTTTTATTAGTCCTTGGCCCTCTCCCTTTCTCAACAGTCATGTGCTAAAACTTGTAAAATGGGTTGAGGACGACTTGGACCCATCAAAGACTTGAAGCCAAAACATAATTACAGGGTTTAGTGACTATAGTCTTATTTAAGCCTATTAGCCAATCCTGTGAACTTGATTAGACTTGCAAACTTGTAAAATGGGTTGAGGAGGATTTGGACCTGCATGGACAGTTGGACACCCTTCATTTTATATTTTAAATACTGATTTTACACGCTCCTATCCTCCTATAAATTCACATGTTCTCAGTAGTCATCTGCAGCAAAGTAAGAAAACTTTGTATAATGGAAAACTATGCTAACTTCAACCAAAACTGTCACCTCAATATTGCTCACTATCTGCTCTTTTTGCTTTTGGCCTTTTCATATCTGCAGAGTACTACTATACTCTGTTTGGGTGATGGACTTCCAAGTAGTGTGAAATCATGCATCGAGGAAGAGAGACCAGCGCTTATCACCTTTAAACAAGATCTTACTGAACCTTCTAGAAGGCTTTCTTCTTGGGTAGGTCACCATTGCTGTCAATGGAAAATTGGAAAGGGATTTTATGCGACCACCTCACAGGTCACGTTGCAAAGATTGACCTCCGAAATTCATATGCATCCACTGACACTGAAGAGTGGGACGAGTCGGATTATGGAGAGTCTTGCTTGGGGGGTAAGATAAATCTTTCATTGCTTAGCTTGAAACATTTAAATTATCTAGACCTGAGCATGCAGGAATGATTTTCAAGGTATTCGCATTCCTAAATTTCTTGGTCAGCTTAAAGGTTTGAGGTATCTCAATATCTCCTCTAGCTGCATCATTTGGGGGAGAGATTCCTCCACATCTTGGCAACCTGTCAAACTTGGAAAACTCTTGACATCAGTTGGAATGTTGAGTTGAAAATATCTTCCAAAAACTTGAGTTGGCTTTCTCATCTCTTGTCCCTAAAGTACCTCACTCTGAGAGGAGTGGACCTTAGCTACACAGGAATAAGTTGGCTACATTCTGTTAACATGCTTCCTTCATTGTTAGAGTTAGACTTATCTACATGTGAAATTCAAAACCTTCCACTCTCACTCCGGACAATTAACTTCAATTCACATCACTTTTGGTCCTTCATATGTCGCAAAATTCAATCAGCTCTTCATTTTCCAGCTGGTTTTTTAATCTTACTAGCCTCATAAAACTTGATCTAAGTGGAAATTCATTCAGTGGTTCCTTTCCAAGTGAATTTGCGAACCTCAAATATTTGCAGCACCTAGATTTATCTAGTAATCACCTCAAATCTAAAATCCCCAAATTCATTGGGAATTTGTGTGAACTAAGGATCTTACACCTTGCAGGAAATTACAAATTAGATGGTGGGATTGGAGAGCTTTTGAGTGGTTTCTCAAATTGTACAAACAATAGGTTAGAGTCACTGGATTTGTCTTCTAATTGGTTGCAAAACAAATTGCCAGCCTCCATAGGGATGCTACAAAATTTGCAGTTTCTTAAGCTCTACGATAATGATATGAATGGGTCCATTCCTGAAAGTTTGGGACAACTCTCAAAGATAGTTCACCTAGACCTGTCTTGGAATCCATGGGAAGGTACTTTAACCGAAGCCCATTTCATAAATTTCACAAGTTTACAACATATTGTAATACACACAGGCCAAAAAGGACCTATGTCCTTCATTTTTAACGTAACTTATGAGTGGGTTCCTCCTTTCCAACTTCACACAATTGACATTATACGGTGTCAAGTAGGTCCTTCTTTTGCCATATGGCTTCAGTCTCAAACTGAACTAATTCATGTGACTCTTCAGAGTTCTGGAATCTCTGATTCCATACCAGAGGACTGGTTCTTTAAGATATCTCACCAAGTCGAATATTTCGATTTATCTTACAACCAAATTCGTGGAAAGCTTCCACATAAATAGAAATTCCCAAATTTAATGTACATAATATTGCATCATAATCAATTCGAGGGCCCTAGCTCTTCCACTTTGGTCCACTAATGCTTCCGTCCTTGATTTTCAAAGCAATTTAATTATTTTCCTGGCCAATTCCGTCAAATTTGGACCCACTGTTTCCCAATTTGGTCGAATTGTATCTTTCCGATAATCATTTGAATGGTACTATTCCACCCTGCATGTATTTGCAACATGCAAAGCTTGTCAATCCTTTCCCTAAGAAGCAATGGAGAACTCCGGCCCTCAAGCATGGAGTGTGTGGCGCAAAATATTGGTTGCATGTAGATTTAGCAAACAACAGTCTGTCTGGTAACATTCCCAGATCAATGGGTGTCCCAAGTTCTCTTGTAATGTTGAAGATGGACAATAACAATTTTGGCGGCGAAATTCCTTCTTCCATGCAAAATTGTTCTTCTTTGGTGAGTATTGATCTTAGGGGCAACAAATTTACTGGAAACTTGCCTTTATGGATAGGATCAAACGTATCCATGTTGTCTATCCTACGCTTGCGATCCAATTTTTTTAATGGACATATCTCCAAACAATTGTGCAATCATGGCTATCTTCACATCCTAGACCTTGCTCACAACAAATTTTCAGGGACCATTCCCAAGTGTTTGAACAATTTGGCTCATTTGGTCTATGGTAATTCCAGTTCACTTGATAATGGGGAAATGCGGTACATTTTGGAAGCATCGATTTCATTGAGAGGACAGGAACTTGTACATTTATAACAAGATCTTGGATTTGGTCAATAGCATTCATCTTTCGTCAAATGTTTTAAAAGGTGAAATCCCTGAAGAAATAAGCAGTCTCGTTGAATTGCGTATCTTAAATTTGTCAATGAATCAGTTACGTGGAAATATCCCCTCAAAGATTGGAAATTTGCATTTGCTCGAAAGTCTTGATCTTTCACACAACCGCCTTTCAGGACAGATTCCTCAAAGTTTCTGATTTTTAACTTTCTTGTCTTATTTGAACTTATCTTATAACAACTTGACCGGAAGAATTCCTTTGGGCAACCAACTCCAAACATTCAATAATTCATCTTTTTATGAGGGCAATCCATTGTTGTGTGGGGTTCCTATTTCAATTAAGTGTCCAAGCTAGAGATGGCACTTTTACTGATAAGGATGCAAAAGATAATCAAGAAGCAAGATGGAAATGATAATGGAGTGTTGTGGTTCTATGTCAGCATTGTACTTGGCTTTATAGTTGGCTTTTGGGGTGTTTGTGGCACATTACTCATAACGAAGTCGTGGAGGTATGCCTATTTTAAGTTGTTTGATGACATCAAAGATAAAGCAGCCCTAGCAATTAATTGCATTGAAAGCGGCACGTTTGAAAAGGAGATTTTGATTGAGTAATCTACTGAATTCATAGACTGCACGTGATGGTTTCTATCTATCTTGTAATATATGTGTAATAAGTTAATCACAACACGTACGTAAATAAAGTCAAGGCCTTGCGATGTTCTGTTTTCTTCTACTGATGATCGAATATAATACTTGTGCATTAATGTATGGCTACAAATTTGTGTTCGAGATCATTAACAAGGGAGTAGATAAATAAACTGTAGATAGTTGTTGAATTGAACACATGCCCTCCAAGATGGGATTACATAATCAAACTTTCCCAACAAGCATAAATGCCTTGCTCGTAACAGATCTAACCAAATTAGGCCCACCCCAAGCTCTTTCAAGCTCTTTGATCACCTCTTGAGATAACAAATCCACACCTTGGCCCTTAGCTGTAGTGACGGCAGAGTAGGACCTTAACATCCTCAGAACCCCCTCAAATGACAATTCCTTTGGTATTTCTAGTGATAAAGGCTGGCCCTCACAACCCAAACCAACACTCTCAAATGGGAATGGAAGTGTCCTATAACCTTCCCACAAGCATTGTGACTTTGGGTCCCAAAAGGGTTGAGTTGTTTCGTGAAAGCCCTCCATTACATGATCGAACGCAGGGCTTACTACAGCGCCATTGTAGCCCCAAACAGCAATTATGCCCCCTGGTTTACGCAGGAGGCGCTTGACGATGAAATAGAATTTGGGGAGGTCGAACCAGTGCACAGCTTGGGCCACGGTCAGCAAATCGACTGAGTTTTCGCCCCCTAGTAAGTTAACCAGTTCATCATCGGAAATGGATATTGGAGTGTGGATGTAACGAACTCGAGGATGCTGGATTGCATTCTTCAATTGAGCTTCGCTGATATCGCTTCCTATTACTTGTTCGTAGTGCTCTGACAGCTGTAAAACAAATGAAAACACACATATTTAGTCTTATACAAACAAAAGTAACTTAGGGTAGGTTTGGTAGCGTTTTTAGTTTTTGGCTTTTGGTTTTTAGTTTTTCGTTTTTGGCTTTTGGTTTTTAGTTTTTGGTTTTTGATGTTTGTTTTAATAAAAAATCAAGAAGGTAATGAGAAAGAAGATGATACATTCAGGAATATGATCCCTATGCTAATCTAGCTTCTTCGATCAGTTAAGGATTATGCGTTTTGAGTTTAAAATTTATACTAGCTAGAAAGAATTATATAGGGTTAATATATATAGAAGTCTAAAATGGTATAGACTCAGACATGAACCCAAGATCAATACCAAAATAATCCATAGAGGATATATCTGAATCCATACATGTAAGGAGAATAAATGGTACATAAACTAAAAACTCAAAATAATTTCAAATATATATTTTTTTGAGTTTTTGTTTCATGCATTCTCCTTCATTTCTTTATCCCCTCTTCTGTTCCCTCCTTTCTTCCTCTCTCTTATATTTTGTAGGTATCTCTTCGCTAGACAAAAAAAATTAAACGTTAACAAACAAGTTCTTAATGAACATATCGATCACATATATATAATATACAGAAATTCTCTTTTTGGATGTTAATATCCAATTCTTGCTATGGATGCGAGAGATGATTGATCAATTATTGTAAATTTGTCTTATGTGGATGGATCTGCATCCATTGATCGCTTAAATTTTAGGTTTTAATTCTCTAGTTTGGACATCAATTTTACACCTTAAAACAAGCAACCAGAGATTGAAATTTGAAAAATGAAAAAAGTGGATAAAAAATATTGTCGATTAAAGCACCTTGCTTCTAGTAGTTGTATATCCCATTGTCGAATGAGTGCAAAAGTTGGAAACTTTCGGACCTCCATATGCAAAAAAGAACTAACATATATATATATATATATATATAGAGAGAGGGCCCTTCCAATAAGGGATCCCTTATTTAGTGTTAAATGAGGGATCATTCTGTGTGGCCCACACGGGTCGTTTTGTGTTAATCTGAACCGTCCATTTTTTACATCTGCATTGATAGATCATCTTTGCAAAAAATCAGCCAAATCGGAAATCGTTTACCCGTTTGTTTAAGTGGTCAAAGTTTAAAACAAATGGACGAACAACAAATTCCTCTATAAACACCTAAACTTTGACCGTTTAATCGAACGGGTAAACGATTTCTGATTTAGCTGATTTCTTGCAGGGATGATCTATCAATGGAGATGTAAAAAATGGACGGTTCAGATTAATACAAAACGACTCGTGTAGGCCCCACAAGGTGATCCCTCATTTAACACTAAATGAGGGATTCCTTATTGGAAAGACCCTCTATATATATATATATATATATATATGTTTAAGGGGCCATCCTTGCAAAAAATTAGGTAAATTGGAAACCATTTACCATATAAGATTAATTAAATGGTCAACATTTCAAGTGTTTATTTTGTTAACCATTTAATCTTTGGAGAGGGGCAGCCCCTGTGTTTTCACAGACTCTCCTCCTCTCGCCCCTCTCTCCTCTATTTTTTTTTTCATTTTTCTGTGTTTTTATTTTTGTCTTTGGGGATACTCTCCCTGTGAGAGTTTCTTCACCTCTCTTTGTGAAAGGTTTTTCGATTCATTGTCATGTCGGCAGTGCGATTCAGTTTGTTTTGATTTGTTTTGTGTTTTGATGCTTTCAAGTTTTCTCTAGCGCTCATCACATAGTGTTAGAGAGTCACTATTTTCACCAGTACCGGTCATGTTTCCACTGGTTACTACAGCACAATCCGCCACTTTGAGCTACTATCAGCCTCGATTTAGAGATGTTAGTAGGATTGTGGACCCAAACGCGACTAATTAGCTAATTCCTATGGTACCTCGGCTCCGTTTGGTGGCTATATGTCTACTCGATGCCGATGTTATAAGATCTTGAAATTTATGTGGGCTTTTTTGCTCTACTTCTGTGGGGTTTTATTTTTTTATAAGCCTTTGGGCTCATATTTTGTATTATCTCGGCCTTTTTTGCTATTTTAATACAAGGGAAAATGTTAGCAAAAAGACTATAACTATACCCCTATTTTCAGTTGAGGATCCCGTTTTCACTTTGCTTCAATTAAGGACTATTATTTTTCAAGTGTTTCAATCAAGGATATTCCGTCAATTCTGTCAAAACTTCCGTTAAAATTGATCACGTGAGGGTCACGTGACCAATTTATAAGGGTAAAATAGTCTTTTCTCATAAAAAGATAAAACTAAATAAATTTAAACAAATTTAAAAACAAAACAAAAATTCCCTCCATCTCCCACCTTCGCCACCCCCTGCACCATGTCCCCGCCCCCTCCTCCCCCTATACCATCGCCATCCCTCCCCCCTCCCCCACCCGTCCCAGCCCTGGCCCCATCCAGCTCCACCACCCCAACCCAGCCCCGGCCCCGTCGCAAAACCCAGTCAAACCCAGCCCCAGCCCCAGCACCGTCCACCACACCCTCACCCACTAAAGCCTTCAATTCACCCAAGTTGACAATAACACCAGCTCCAGAGCAATGCTTAACCATGTGACCCACCTCTTTAAGCTTGATACCCATCTTCTCTTCACTCCCACCATTGACAACAAACTCGGAAATCCCTTTTCAACGCTCTTTCTAGACAAAACGTCGTCGATTCGTCTACAATTATCGTCCCTATCTTCGAATCCAGAAAAGGGGAAGCTGAAACCCGGACGAGCAGGGTCCGAATCTGTTAAATTGCACAAGAAAATGGGCGAGCACCGGGTCCGTGGAAATCGGGCCGACGCTTGCATCACCAGGGGGTGAACAACCGCGAGCTTTATATCACGGCTTTGAAACCCGACTTCCCCGAAGACCCGACTCACAATCGGGTCGTCCAAAATCGACAAAATGAAGTTCTTGAGCTCGACCTTCAAAAGCGATGCTGTTTGTTGCTGGTTGTAAATCTGCTGCAAGTGGAAGCTCTCCGGGTGCCTACGCTGGTTCACCTGCGACCGCTTGAATACGGCCATGATGGAGTTGGAGACCGGCGGCTCCTCCTGGGCCTTGGACGACGGCAACCGGTTCAGGGAGACTCCGACCGAGAGCTCCAACGCCCGGAACTGGAGGCGTGTGGAGAACTCGCTACTCCGGGCTGGTTTGACTGGGTTTTGCGACGGGGCCGGGGGCCAGGGCTAGGACGGGTGGGGGAGGGGGGAAGGATGGCGATGGTATAGGGGGAGGAGGGGGCGGGGACATGGTGCAGGGGGTAGCGAAGGTGGGAGATGGAGGGAATTTCTTTTTTGTTTTTAAATTTGTTTAAATTTATTTAGTTTTATTTTTTTATGAGAAAAGAATATTTTGCCCTTATAAATTGGTCACGTGACCCTCACGTGATCAATTTTAACGAAAGTTTTGACAGAATTGACGGAATATCCTTGATTGAAGCACTTGAAAAATAATATTCCTTAATTGAAGCAAAGTGAAAACGGGATCTTCAACTGAAAATAGGGGTATAGTTATAGTCCTTTTGCTAACATTTTCCCTTAATACAATGATATGATTTACCCTAAAAAATAAAAAATAAAATCTTTGTAGGTAAATGATTTCTGATTTACTTAATTTTTTGAAAGAATGATTCTTTAATAGAGATTTAAAAAATAGACGGTTCAGATCGTTGAAATTCTATATGGAGTGGGCCCTATTGAAAACTTGTGTCAAAAATAAAATGTCACGGATTCACCCCCTATATATATATATATATATCTCTTCAGTTGATATATATCTTATCTTAAACAAATAAGGTATGGCTTGTGGGACGCACTCTACATTGTAATTCGATGATCGAATCCATCTATTTTTTAAGTCTCTATATATATAATGAATTTGAGCAAGGGAGATGGAAATTAAGACTAACCGTGAAAGCAGCTTGGCCGTTGCCAGTGCCAGCATCCCAAGCTAAAGAGTGTTGGGGGGTGAGAGCGGCCAGCATGGAATACCATTCCTTGGGATAAGTTGGCCTCGCAACCAAGTAATCCTCTGCTTGCTTGTCGAATAAACCTGCCATTTTCCCTCTACACCAATATCTAAAGGCCTTTGTGAGTTTGTATAATGTGTCTAGCTGGTCTTTAATTTGGCCTTGGAACCTATTTATATGGAACCTGCTATGAATATGACTGGCCAATAATAGTGTTAGGCTGTTAGCACCCAAGTCCAACTTGATTGCTTTCCAACTATACATCATGCGTGGAGTGGAAAAATTAGTGTTAGCAGCCAAGTCCAATTTGGTCTCTCAACCAATCAATTTTATATTTGAAGGGCTGCAGAAAATTAATCAAAAGGTTAAATACTCTCTTTAATCTTTGACCAATTTTGAATTTTAGTTCTGTGAACTTTAAAACTTCACAATTGAATCTTCAATCTGTGATTCGGATGTTTAATTGGACAAAATGAAACATTAATCATTTAAAAACGTAACGGAAGAAGGGCAATTTTTTTATTTTATTTAGCCATATATATAGATGTTCCAATTTTTAGATTCATGATTCTTAGAGATACGTACATCCAGAGGTTTAGAAGGGACAACCACGTAGCGGGGTATCGAATACAAGTATCTAATAATTTTTCGTATATAAAGACTAAGTAACACTTAAATGGATTGCCCTTATTCCATCAATTTTTTAAAGGAAAATCCTATTTTGTCCTTACTAAATACATTTTTTAAAAGTTAAGAAATTGTTTGGAAAAGCTAAATACATTTTTTTAAAAAACTTTCTTTGACAAGACTAAGGGTTTATAATATGAATTAATTACCTTAAGCTACATTTTACTTATTGTTTTTATTCTCCAATGCACCAATTAATTTTATTTAACAACAAGGTAAGTTGCAGCTAGCTGGCTTATCTTGAAATCTGGTCAATTGTCATTTTATTTTATTTTTTGTCTTTCTCTTTCTTCTCTCTTCACTTTCATCATCTCTCTTTCCCCCCGCTATGTCTCTCTTCTCTTTCCTCTTCATCATCTTCTTGTTCTTCTTCTTTGCAGAGCAAGCACCTCCGGGACGAACACCACCACCACGAGCAGCGCTGCTGTCAACGGCCTTGAAAATCTCAACACTGACCAAGAAACAATGGATCTGCTCCGAGCTCAATCGAAGCCTTCTGGATCTGCTCCGACCACTCCGACTTCTCCTCGAATGGGCATGATCACAGCTCGTGGTAGACTCCTACTTTGATTTCTTATCAGTAGAAGGTTCTGGATTTTTTTTTTTTTTAAGCTCAGTTTTTGAAATTGCAATTTCTGGAACGTTGCAAATGAACTGAAACTGCAGTTTATTGGAGTTGCAGTTACTAGATGAAATTGTAGAGATTAAACCTCTTTTTTTCGTTGTTACTGTAGCAGTTGTAGAAGGATGTTTGAGAGTGAAGATGAACAATTGTCGATTTGGTAAAGTTGAAGAAAGGGATCGATTTGGCCAAGAAAAGAAGGTGTCCACATGTTATGTTTTGGGCTGGTGGAAAGTGTCTGCATGTTAAAAGAAATGGATTGGGTGTTTTTGGTTAATATTTTACTTTGTTAGTACCTTATAAGTAATAGACTCTTATAATATTCCCAAAAACAAAAATTAATTAAGGCCCTCATCATCAATATTCAATATTTTAAAATCCAACAGTTGACTGGGTCAGAGGTTGTTGGGACCATGGCTTAACTTACCATTAGCCAACAAAGGATGACGTACTATAGATATATAGGAAAATGGAGAATTAATGCCAAGGGCTTCAAACAGTAGCACTTTAAGAATCAGATCATTTCATTTTCTAAATGACCATAATGGCATAGGACTACATCAGCAAACTTAGCCACGTGAAGTCTAAACCAAAGAAAGATTCTTATAAAAAAAAAAAAAAAAGAAGAAGATAAAGACCACATTGGCATGGCAAGCATTCAAGTCGTAACATGCATCTTCGGTCTGTCAATTCAATATGGGCAGTTTAACAATGAGTAATTTTATTCAATATACCATTTTAATATCTCTTAAACTATTTGACCCCCCAGCCCAAAAAATAATTTTTATGACCCTTTTTCTTTTTTGTTTTTAGACCAAAATACCCTTATACAAATACACTGTAGCAGTTGTTTCCTCCATCTTCGAGTTACTGTAGCAACAGTTTCCTCCATCTTCTTCCTTCTTCCTGCAAGTTGCAGCAACCATGGAGAGCGACCTCCATCACCAGCCAACACTCATCATCTCCTCTCTCTATCTCTCTCCCCTTCTCTCTAAAATCAAATCTGAAAAAACAAAACAAAGTTCGAAAACCCAGATTTAGGTTTTTCTTTAAATGAGTTGAGAGGGAAGGGGAGACAGAGAGACAGAGAGACAGAGAAAGAGACATAGAGACAGAGAAAAAGAGACAAAGATAAGATGTCGGTGGGGGAGTTGGAAGAGACAAAGATAAGCCATCGACCCATCATCTTCTCTCCCAACCCAAATATGAAAAAAACAAAAAAAACAAAAAAAATTTGAAAACCCAGATCTGGTGAAATGTGCTCTATCCAGATCTGGTGGAATGTGCTATAACCAGATCTGGTTAAATTTATGGTCGCCACATGGTCGAATTTATGGTCGCCACATGGTCGAATTTGTGGTCGCCACATGGTCAAATGTGCTATAGCCATGTGGCGACAAAAAATTCAGCCAAATTTGGATTTTTTTTTTTAGAGAGAAAAACTCATTTAAAGAAAAACCCATTTAAAAACCCATTTAGATGGTATTGCTGGGTTTTTTGTGAGTTTTGCTAGACGACGTGAGTTTTTTTTTATTGGATTTTGCGGGTTTACTGCTGTTGCATTGCTGGGTTTACTGCTGCATCTACTGGGTTTGTTGGATCCACTGGGTTTGCTGCATCTGTTGGGTTTACTGCAGCGGCGGAGGATGGGGGCATCGACGGCTGGGACAACGAGTGGTGCAATGACGATGGGGCAGTGGTTGGTTGGGGAGGAAGGAAGGAAGGAAGGAAGGAAGGAAGGAAGGGAGGGAGGGAGGGAGGGAGGGAGGGAGGGAGGGAGGGAGGGAGGGACAATGGTTGGCTGGGGAGGAAGGGAGCTAGGGAGCGAGGGGAGAGGCAGTGGTTGGCTGGGGAAGAGAAAGAAAAAAAAAAACTACAGTAAAAAAAAAAAAGTTTTATATGGAGGGTATTTTTGACATTTTAAATGCAAAAGGTCATAAAAGTTATTTTTTGGGCTAGAGGGTCAAAATAGTTTAACAGTCTTGATTTTTGACTTGATTTTTATTTACAATAAGGTCAGGTATTTGACTTGATTTTGACTTACAATAAGGTCAGTTGTCTCGTGGAAAGACCAATAAGGGCAAAACTTTATTTGTGGTGGTCCAGCTAGTTTAGTTGCTTTGTCTTTTCAAATAGTAAAAAATTTTGTCGTAGGCTGACTTGCTTTTTTAAGAAATAAAGGTGATGTTGCTAAAGTAGTTGGATGATGATCTTGTTATTACTGCATGGCCTTGCTTTTGCTGAAGATTGTTCCATAATTGAGAGTGCTCCATTATTGCTGAATTATGAGAAGACATAAAATTCTTTCTAGATATGACTAGGATCATGTTTTCGATATTGTGGAGCACTTCGTCAGTGAGATTATTCCAAAAATGATCGTTGTATTCTTCTGCTTGTATCTGATGTTCTAACTGTGCAGTAAGTTTCTCAAAAGCTTCCCGTGATTCTGTGCCCATGTGAAGTATGGGCCCGAAAGGGCTATTGAGAACCTTTTCTCTACTGTAAATGCTTATGCTATCCTCTTCTCGATCCTATTAGTGTTAGTTTAGGACGTGTGTCATCAAATTGGTCAAATTGCATAATTTTTCCTTCTCGAAATCTTTGGATATGCTCAATTGTTGGTGTCCACCTATATCATGCTATAGAAGTAATTGAATGCCTGCTCTTGCTAAAAACTGCTAAGTGATAAGCTTGATTATGGACTCTATCATGAAACCATTCTAGAGGAATGCTTAGAAAATCTATGCAGAGATCATGCCATTTTTCTAGATGTACTTCTACTAAATACTGGAAATTGGAAGAGAATTGATGAAGATGGTCACTATTAGAAACATATAATTGACTAAGATAACCACAATCAATCAGTAGCTTAGGAGTACTTTAACTACTTCTTGCTTCCCTTTATGCTCATAATTGAAATGCCAAGGTTCATTGTCCTGCATGTTGATGCGTGCTAGTGCTATACTGTTATATGAACTGCTGCAGTCACAAAAATTTGGTCTTGCACAAAAACATGGTGGTATTATCTACGTGACTATGTCTATGCGTGGTTTAGGATTAGTAATTGATTGGTATTGCGCTTTCTGTAGTTCTAACTGCAAAAGTTGTAGCTACTTCTGAGAACTCTTTAAATATTTGCTGCTGAAGGTGGAGAGGGAGTTGCCTTATTTTTACTCCAAGTGATGAAGATTAATCTTCACCAATAATTTTTGTTGGTGTTTTATAAGGAACTAGCTTATTAGCCTTTTCTAATACTTGCTCGTGAGTTTCCTTACTAATTGTCTAAGTAGCCTTAAAAACCTGTTGATTTACATTACTATTACTTAAACTGGGCTTACTTATTAGAGTCTTGTTTTATAATAACTTATTGCTGAAATTGGTGAGCTAACAAATCTTTGCTTTAGGTTTAAATTAAATGCAAAAGTATTATCATTTAATCTTCTAAAATTAAATACAATTCTTGTTTTCCTCTTTTCTGCTCAGAGTGTTTTCTAACAATGAATGCTGAAGTTCTATGTCGATCTGGATATGCTAAAAGTTATTTTATTCGTACGCTAAACTCTTCTTTCTGTAAAAGATTATATGCTACATCTGTTTTTTTATTGTTTTTTTATAGTAATTAACATATGGGTTAATTATATCTAATTTTTCTAAAATGTTATTTTTATTCCAATGTTTATGTGGATCTTCTCCTATTATCTAAGTTTGCTATGCTAATCTAATAAGCTCTTGTAGATACTTTGGTTTATCGAATTGTAATACTTCTAATAGTGCTAATGTTCCTAATATAGGGTATTCATGCTCAAAGATTTGTTCATCATATGATTCTATTTCTAAAGTGCTATTAGTTTTTTTTTTTTTCTATCTATTTCTTCTGGGCTAATGCTAGTATGACTAATTGGTGGATTTTTTTTTAGGTTTGTGATTGTACGTTATTCCCTTCTTAAAAAATGTTTTACCTAAGGGTGTATGCAAAAATCCTCCCGGTAAACTTTTAAGAAAATTTAGTCCTAAAATAAATAGATGGACTCCTACTGGATCGAGATACCAGTGTTAAAGGTAAAGAGAATTGTTGTCCTTCAATCCTAATGGGTATATTATTACAATGTGTTAGTTCTATTGCTTCAGTATTAAATTGTGTAACTCTGATTGGTTTTGCTAATTTATGTCTATATTGTTGTGGTACTAGGCTTTAATAATGCTCTTTGTACGTATTTCATGTATTTATCATTGCTATTGTTTGCATTCTACTTTCTTTACTAAATTCTAATTCACAATTCATGTTCACTACAAGAAATGTGAGCAAAGCTCACCCTTATTGGTTGCACAGGAATGAGTGACAATTAGGCAATAGGGACTAAAGTGCCTCGATTCTAACAAAACTGGGTGGCAATTGGGCAATAGGGACTAAAGTTCCCAATTGCCTCCCTTTTCTGTACAATCAATGAGGGTGGGCTTTGCTCACATTTCTTGTAGTGTGCTATTTGTCATATTTCTATCTAAAAACCAATGTTTTATTAACTTTGTGATCCAATGTTTCTATATTAAAATCTTGTACATGTTTTGCTTGAAAATGCATATATATTAGGATCTTGTACTTTCATTGTTTGAAAATAATAAAAAATCATTCCTTCTAATGTATGCTCAAAATAATCTAGCATGTTATGTGTAGTGCCAAAATAATGTTATTGCTGGCTTGCTGCATGTACACATCATTTTTCCCATCTTTCTATTGCTTTTTCCCAATCTTGGGGATCTAAATTATCTAAGTTTAACATATTTCCTACTAATTAAGTTTACATGTTCCTGTCAAATGACGTTTGAGAGAATTTTCTGATATGTATTCATCTCCAATATGGAGGTATAAATAGTAGTATGCTAAATACAAAATAAGGAAGCTTTACAAAGTCAGCTATCCTACAACCATAAACCCACAAATCTCTCTAACTACAATTATACTAATTACAATCATATCTATCATATTAATGCCAATAGTTGACTATGGCGCAAACACTTCTCCCCCCCCCCCCCGCGCTTAAGTTGGTGCGCGCGTATATATCACACATGCCCAACTTGACAAGTGAATCAATTAGAAACACTCTGCTAGCTACTGCCTTGGTGAGTACATATGGTAGTCAACCCTTGTCCACCTGACCTTGCTACTACATGTTGCTTTTTACTTCTCCAAGTCACAAGATTTCTACCTACAAAAGTGAAGTATCCTGGGATAAACCTTATGTCATCTGCTGAGCCTGCCCAATCCGCATCAGTATAGCCTTCAACCTTTAGGTGGCCATGGTTAGAGAACAATAACCCTATGCTTGGAGCAGATTGACTTCAAATATCTCAATATGTGCTCTACAGCATCCATGTGAGGTTTTCATAGGTCATGCATGAATTGACTTAATTACCACACTCACTGCACATGCAAAATCCGGTATGGTATCAGTTTCCCCACAAGCCTCTGGTTTCTCTCTTTCTCAATAAGAGATGCACTCAAACACTCAAATAGCTTGTGGTTCTGCTTAATAGGAGTAACAACTAACTTACATCTAAGCATTCATGTCTCAGATAACAAGTCAAGAATATAATTTTGTTGGGATAAAAAAATACCATGCTTAGATTTAGCCACCTCAATCATAAGAAAATATTTAAGGTCTCTGAGCTGCTTCATCTCAAATTCAGAGGCCAAATATTGTTGTAAACTAGAAATTTCCTCTTGATCATCTCCTGTCACTACCATATCATTAACATAGATAATCAAAGTTGTGATTTTACCTCTTATGCGCTTCAAAAATAAAATATGATATGAATTACTTTGTTTGTAACCAAAATTCCTCATAGACTTGGTGAGCCTTCCAAACCAAGCCTTCAGAGACTGCTTCAGGCCATACAAAACTTTTTTCAATTTACACAACATTTTTGTCTTTGAGTATTCTGGTATACGTACCAAAAGAGGATCCATATGTACTTCTTCAGTGAGGTCTCTATGTAAAAAAACATTTTTTACATCATACTGGAGAAGTAGCCAATTTATGATTAGCTGCTAAGTACAGAAGTACGCTCACAATATTAAGCTTAGCAACTGGTGCAAATGTTTCTTGATAGTCCACACCATAAGATTGCGTATATCCTTTTGCAACCAACCGAGTTTTGAAACTCTCAATTTGATTCCTATGGCTATAGAGAGAAATTTAGAGGCGGCTCTGATACCATGTCAAATGATGTTTGAGAGAATTTTCTAATGTGTATTCATCTCCAATATAGAGGAATAAATAGTAGTATGCTAAATACAAAAGAAGGAAGCTAGCTTTACAAAGTCAGCTATCCTACCAACCACAAATCCCACAAATCTCTCTAACTACAATTATACTAATTACAATCATATATATCATATTAATGCCAATAGTTGACTTTCACGCTAACTGTTATAATCATGGATAAGTCATTCTATTTCTTTTAGGTTTTGTATCTAATTCTACATAATTCTGAAATCTGTTTTCATTTTTCTCTTTGTATGGTTCTTCTGCTCTCTTAAGTTTTTGTTTATCTGTCATTTGCTGGATCTAAGGTTGTTTCCATATCTCTCATTTCCTGATCTATGGTTGATGATTATGTTCCTTCTATTGGATTGCATTGTTTTATCATATTGCTATATTCACTTTGTCCTAAAAGTTTTTCTAATCCAAAATCTAAAATAAATTGCTTAAGTTCATTTTCTGTATTATCATATAATCCTAACTCAAATGTGCCATATTTATCTAAATATTCATCACAAGTTAAAGTATCTATATCTACAATTAGTGCATCTAAAATTTCATCATAATGATCTTCTAATAATTGTTTGTCTAAATCATCTATTGCCATGTGTATTTGATCTACATCACTTTTTAAATCATCATTTTCTTCTATTTGCTTATAATTAGAAAACCTAACACATAAATCTCCTGAATAATTTTCAAATATTTGTGCTTTATCTGGATTTCTATCCTCTGCTTGCTTGAAATTAGGTAATGTCCATTATGTTCCTTCTAAAAAGGTATAATCTATTGGTCTTGCATCATATTAACATGCTTGTTGTTAAATGTATTTACTATGTTTGGGAATTCTATATTAAACTTAAAGTTAAAAGAGAAAATTATAAATTTGGCCACTTATTTTATACCTAGTTCAATTTTCGTTCACGATCTTTTTTAAGTTCAATTTTGGTCCATGATTTTTTTAAGTTATAATTTTAAATCCTTTTGGTTGTATTTCTTCAATTATAATTGAACTATAAGTTATATTTCATCATTTTTTAGTCATATGAACCAATTTGGAATATTAAAATAAAAGAGAATTGAAGTTTGATGAAGTTCGAAAAATTTGAAAATTTTCTAGGAAAAATTGGTAGTTTTGGGTACCCTACTTTGGAGCCAATTATCTTGAGTTTTAGAACTCTGATTTGAATGATCTTTATATGGTTGTAAAGAGGAGATGCATAGTTTTAAATCAAGTATATGTTTGAGATTTGATAGGGTAAAGCGGGACAAATTTGAGAAAACAAATCTGAATCTTTATTGAATAAGTGGAATAATTAATGCACCAAAATAGAACTTAAAAATTATTGTGGACCAAAATTGAACTAAGTATAAAATAGGTGCACCAAATCGTAATTTCCTCTAGTTAAAATTATTTACTACTTTTCCTACATATCTCATGTTGAAAATTTAAATTTTTATACTCCTTCTGCATTCATATTAATTATAGTTTTTTGTTCTAATGCTAATTTTTATATGTTTGCTAAAATCTTGTACAGTCATTGTGTAATTAGGTATACATCCTATAATTGCTAAGTTTGTACGTACTAAGATCCACTTCTATTGTTGCTATGGCTGCTTGTTGATGGTTATCGCATCTATCATCATAAATATAAACTAATGCTTTTATTCCTACTTGTGCTCTAGTTAATCCTGTTAATCCTATAAGAATTGTTCCTATATGTACTAATCTATATCCTTGATTTTAATTTCTTTTAATTGCTTCAGGACTTAAAAGATTAAGAATTACTTTTTTATCTATACAACTTATTTCTTACTAGCTAATACTACTAACTATGCTGGATTTATTTTGGAAAGCTCCTACTTGATACAAATTACTTCTATGTTTTTTGTGTGTTTAAAACCATTCCTAAGAAATTCTGCTGCATCTTTGTATTTCACTATGGTAAAGATCTTATGATCTAACTATTTCTTTATCTTTTTTTCTGAAAAGCTCCATTTAGAATCATCAAAGGGGTTGATTTTTTGCCTTCTAGGGTTTATGCTCTTAGTTTGCAATGAAAGTCCTTCTAATTTCCTAACTAATTAATTCTTCTGGTAATTTTGATGATGTGCTAGATTTATTTTACTATGTAATATATCTACTTGTTCTGCTAAATTCTTTTGTACTAACTAGATTTGTTGTCCTTTTTTTTAAAGTTGATCTATTATAACAGGAAATTTTTGTATATTTTTATTAATATCTTATACTTGTTTAGTAATATAGCCTAGATTTTTTCTTAAAATATTTGTTTAGTTTCTTTCTAGATTTTGGTTTAATATTTCTATTAACTGATTTTGCTTAAGTTGTTCTAACTCAATATTTTGTGACAAATTAATTAATAAGTATATAATACTATTTTCTATATGTTGATCTTTATTATGTAAAATATGTTTATATTGAGTGCTAGGAAATTTACAAAGCAAAGTATTTTGATCTAAAGTTAATTTCTTCTTTCAATGTTCACTTAATTCTAGATTAAAGTAATCTATCATAACCTTCCTTGTTCTCTTCTAATTGCTAAGGTATCTTGTAACCGCTCTTTGATTCTTTATAATTCTCTTAAAGTTTTTGTATTTTAGGGATTAATGCCATTTTGCTCCCCAGACTATGACACTTGTATCAGTTTGCTCCCCAGACTATTAATTTAGAAAAATAAGGACCTTGACTTTGTCAATTTAGCCAATTTAGGATATTCCGTCAATTTATCAAGCAAAATTTAGCAACAAATAAAAGAGGAAAAATTATGCATGAGAAAAAAATGATAAGATCTAATTGGAAGGGACCATTTTGCCCTCAAAGATTTGGATAAAAAATGTGTAAAGTGACAAAAAAACCTCAATTGGCAAAATTGAAAAAGTCAGAGTCCTTAATTTTCCAAATTAGAAGTCTGGGGAGCAAACTGATACAAGTGTTATAGTCGGGGGAGCAAAATGGCATTAATCCCTGTATTTTATATCTATAATATTTTAAAAATTAGTTCTAGTTTGATTACTAAGAGTATGTAATAATAATTGTTGTTCGTAGTATTTTATCAGTCTTTTATTATATGTAATACTTCTTTTAATAGTTGATAATCTTCTCTTAACTTCAGTAATAGTATAATATGACATGTAACTAAGATTGAGTTTTCTTTGAATTGTATTTATGACTTATGTCCTCAAGATACTTTACTATATAAATATAAAATTATAATGTTAAACAATACTCTAATACCAATTATCTAGAGCGCTATGACTTTCCGAGAGTGTCTCTAAAATTGTCGTTCTGAATACTGTGTAAGGTACGGTACAACAAGTATGGAATACCGCACGCAGCACCTCTGGTTATAATGGCGGTTGGAAATCAAGGACTTACAGACTCATGGACATTCCTTACAACAATAGAGTAACAAATAGAGAGACTGTTGGAGAGAAAATGAACTCTAAAGATTAATATATATAAGGACCCGGTCTAACAAGATAATCGTAAGTGTTTCTCTGTTTTGGACTAAAAGTCCTCTAGTTAAACTATAAAATAAAGACTTTAAAGAAAATGAAAATTTGTGCTTATACTAGAAGTCCACTCTCTAGTTAAAGAAAATAAAGACTTTAAACTAGAAGTTCACTTTCTAGTTAATAATCTTCTAAAAAGTGGGTCTTGAGTTAATTTATGCTTCTTTTTTTTTTTTTGATTGATTGTTTCTTTTTTTGTTTTATTTTTATTTTTTCAGTTATTTCATATTTTAAATGTTTATTGATTTGTTTATTATTTTTTTTAGTCTATATGACTATTTTTAAAGCCATGTCAGTGTGCCACGTAGGCGGTTAACGACTTTCCAAATCGAAAACTTGATGGAGGTATATCGGTGTCAAAAAATGATAGTTGATGCACGCCTATGCAACTTTTTTGAATGGGGTACCAACTTGAAAAATGGTGTTAACCTGAAGTACTTGTGTGTAATTTGCAAAAAAAAAAACTTATGTAGTGACTTATGGAGTCGCTTCTACCCCAATTCAACAAGTACAATGATTATTGGGAAATAAACGTCAGTAGCACTTTTTCGTGAAACTTTTACGATTTTAGCATCCAACAATAATCTTTGCAAAAGTAACACTTTTTGGACATGAAAAGTCTCAAATGCCCCTTGCAATCAAATCAAATTTCAATTCAAACCCCACCCATTTTCATTTAATTTTCTTTAATAAAAAATTATCTTTTACAATCAACTCAAATTGATAAACCAAAACTCCCACCAAGCCCATGTCTTCTTCCTCCCACCTACCCATAGTCACAGTGTCCAAACCACCCACCACTGTGCCACTGACCACTTCTTCTTCCTCCTCCTCTCTCTCTCTCCATACCATGGTCAAAGAAGGGATCTGCAAGCTTGGTATTTGACATCACAGGGGCATTCGTGTTGTTCATCCAAACATCAAATTTTTAATGGGTCACCCGAATTAATCAACAAAATTTTAGACCAATAACGTTTCAAGAAAAACTCTGTCGGCGACCACTTCCTCTTCCTCCTCCTCTCTCTCTCTCTCTCCAATCTCTTTCTTTCTCTCTCTTTCCCTCTTTCTCTCTTTCATGTCTTGCAGCAAAATACCTAGCTTGTTCCTCTGCATCCCGATCTTTATCCTCTCAAACCCACCACAAATCTGCAATACTGAGAACACTAGCTATGATTAATAAAAAAGTTGTAATTAATAAAAAAGTCAGGATTAATAAAAAAGTTGGGGCTAAAAATGATCTGCATTAGCTGGGTGGGCAATTTGTGGGTGACAAAAAAAAGTTGGGATTAAGTTGTTTGTTGAAAGATAGTATGACGATGATGGTAGGCAATACTAAGAAAATTTGATTAATTTTAGCCCACCCACAAATCTGCAATACTGAAAAAAAATTGAGAGAGGATGGTGGGTAAAGGGTTTGTTGTTGTTGTTGGGCTGAGGATGGTGGTGGATTTGCAATACTGAGAAAATTTGAGAAGAAATGGCATTGTGGTGATTGGGGGAGAGAGGAAGGGGCATTTGAGACTTTTCTTGTCCAAAAAGTGCTATTTCTACAAAGATTATTGTTGAGTGCTAAAATCGTAAACGCTTTGGTACTCATTTTTGAGTACCCAAGCATTTTTCTAATTATTAATGTTTGACAATGGTTGACAGGGTGCTAAACGCTCGGCATCATAGGATTAGCGCTTCCGTGTTATAACGTGGCTTTCTGTATCATTATAAAAAAAGTTGCAAACATAGATATTTTAAAGGGTAAATTATAATTATATATCTCAACTATACACCACTTTTCAACTTGATACCTCAAGTTCAAAAAGTTGCATTAAAGTATCTCAACTACAAAACTGTATCAGTTAGATACCTTCGTTAGTCTGACCGTCAAGAAGGCCATTATCTGATGACGTGACACACGTGGATCCCACCACTAAAAGGCTTAATTTCATTATAGTACCTCAACTTTATCATGTTTTTCAAGTTCATATCTTAAGTTTAAAAACTTGTAAATACATAAATGTTTTCTAGTTTTTATCTTAACTTAACTTCACCTCAACTTTTGACTCATCAAATTTTCATCAAAATCAACAATCTTATACTCATTTTGAAGTTATGAATATCCTCTTTAAAACCATATAGAAATAATTCAAAAAAGAGTTATGAAACGTGAGATAAGTGGTCACAAATTAGGTTACCCGAAATTGTTAATTTGTTTGAAAAATTTGGCATTTTCGAGTGGTCTACTTTGTGACCAATTATCTCGGATTTCATAACTCTTTTTTGCATGATTTTTATATGGTTGTAAAGAGGAGATTCATAGCTTCAAAATGAGTATAAGATTAATGATTTTGGTGGAGATTTGATGGGTCAAAAGTTGAAGTGAAATTGAGATAAAAACAGGAAAACATTTATTTATTTGCAAATTTTTGAACTTGGGGTATGAACTTGAAAAACATGGTAAAATTGAGGTACTAAATTGAAAGGAAGTCTTTTAGTTGTGGGTCCACGTGTGCCACGTCATCAGATAACTGTCTTCTTGACGGTCAGACTAGTGAAGGTACCTAACTGACACAATTTTATAGTTGGGGTACCTTAATGCAATATTTTGAACTTGAGATATTAAGTTAAAAAATGGTGTATAATTGAGGTATATAATTGTAAGTAACCCTATTTTTAACATTGCAATCTCTCCTGGCCAAAAAAAATTAACATTGCAATCTCAGCCACAGATTGAGAATCCAATGGCTATCATCAAAACATAAAAAGAAACCTTGCTACAAACCAACACGTGGTAAACTTGAGCAAAGCATATGAATTATTCTCCCACCCGTTAAGTAACCCAAGTCATCAACTTTACTCTCTTTTCCGATCAATATCCCTCTGTTCTATATCAACTTTTCTCTCATTATGAACCCACCCCACCCCAAGTTCTAAATTCTAACGCATATCATGAAGCCCAGGTACTTCCTTTCTCTCTCTCCCTCTCTCTTTACTGTTTCTAATTTCCTGCATTTTTTGTTGTTGATATTTTTGTTAAGCTGCAAGATTGAAATTGTGGATTTTATGTGTTAGCTCCCCCACTCCCAGTGTCTACGGAAAAAAAAAGAGGAAAATGCTGGCTTTAGTTTAGAATCTTTTTATTTTTTTGTCTCTTGGGTGCATGATATTATAAGTTATAACTTTATAAGTAAGCTTGTATTCCCACATGTCTTAGAAGTGCTTGCTATTTGATTCTTCAGTAAAATGTGTAACGTACGTATGCAGTATACTACTGAGTAGAAAATATTAGCACACAAAAAATTTAGAAGCGCTTGCTATTTGCTTTAGTTTGAATACTACTGAGGAAAAAAAAATAGCAGAAAAAATAAATGTTTTGTTTTATTGTTACTTGCAGTTTTTTGACTTCTTGTTGCTGAGACTGAAATTGGCATTTGTCTTGACCAATATTTTTGCATGCCCCAATTAGTCTATATTCCTGGTTCTGCTACTGAAGGTTGTGTGTGTGAGTGTGTGACACAGTGACAGAGAGTCGGACATTGGAGACCTTGCAGTTACCTCCAAGGTGGCCCAGAAGGTCCCCAAGCGAAACATCCTCATTACCAGCGCCTTGCCTTGTGTCAACAATGTCCCTCACCTTGGCAACATCATCGGCTGTATTTATCATATATCCTTTCTTAATTATTTTTTCTTCTAATTTTCTTGGCAACCAAGAAAACTCTTGAAATTTAATCTTTGTTTGTTTGTTTTGTTTTGTTGGGCAGGCGTGCTGAGTGCCGATATCTTTGCACGGTACTGCCGTCTCCGGGGACACAATACAGTATACATATGTGGAACTGATGAGTATGGGACGGCAACGGAGACCAAAGCCATGGAAGAGAAGTGTAGCCCCCAAGAGATCTGTGACAAGTAAACTTTTCCTGTGAAACTTTTATATAATTCGATAATTTCAAACTCTATTTAATGCGTTTGACTTGATATTCATTGTAAATTGTTGTATTCTTGTAGATACCATGCGATTCATAGGGAAGTTTATGAGTGGTTCAACATAAGCTTCGAGAAATTTGGGCGCACATCGAAACTGCAGCAGATGGAGTTATGCCAAGCGATTTTCAAGAAACTGTTGGAGAACGATTGGATTTCTGAGAACACAATGAAGCAGGTAGCATTGACTGGTTGTATTTGCATTGATTCTTTCCTATTTGCTTGGCTCAGTCGTTATTTGTTTAATACCTGTTATTGCATTGCGATTGATTTATGTCCTTAAAATGTGTTTTTGTAGCTTAAATTTTAACTTGAATTAGCACTGTGATTCAGCTTTACTGTGACACAAGCAAACGGTTCTTAGCCGATAGGCTCGTAGAGGGGACATGCCCAACTCAAGGCTGTGACTGCACTTCTGGACGAGGAGATCAATTTGAGCACTGTCGAAAGCTTTTGAATCCGACAGAATTAAAAGATCCTAACTGCAAGGTATGGATTTTTTTTCTTTCATATCCTTTATTAGTAGAAATTGATATTACATGCCACATGTGTGTGTGTTGTATACTCTTACACGCTTTCATTGTTTTTTGTTTTTTTTTTTTTCTTAGGAGCTCAGGGGCAGCATGTGCCTACTTTTTCTCATAGTTGTTTTTCATGTATGTGAATTAATTTCAACTGTATATGTTTATGCTTTTAGGTGATGTTTCCTTCCATGCTTCTTGGAACTGGTCAAGATTGGACTCTGATGAAGACTATCAGTGTTACTGAATACCTGAATTATGAGGCAGGTTAGTTGACTATCTTGTAGTGCTATGACCACAGTCTAGTTGTGACCATTAGTTATGCTTATGGATGCACGATTCATAGAAGGCCTTATTTATGGAAGCTCAAAGTTTTCTACTTTGTGCATTTTGTACTAGGTGTTATAAATTTGGATGTTTTACAGGAAAATTTTTAAAGAGTAAAGACATAAGGGTTTTTGGAAACGATGCAATAGATACCAACATTCCCGTTGAAGTATGGAGATATTATTTGCTAACTACTAGGCCTGAGGTAATTTTGTTGATCCCATCTTCAGTTTTAATTTTGTATTTAATGGTTTATAATGCATATCCTTTTTTGGCTGTATCTTTTGTTACTCGTTTTTTTTTTTTTTTTAGGTATCAGACACATTATTTACATGGGCCGACTTGCAACAAAAACTGAAGAGCGAATTGCTGGATAATTTGGGCAGATTCATAAATAAAGTTTTGAATTTTGTTGCAAGCCGTTCAGGTTGGTCTGCCTTTGGTTTCTGAAAAGTATTGACTGTTCAGCTGATTCGTCTTTGACAAATTAATAGCGTGATGACTGGTATTAAACTAGTTATTTAAGGAACCATTATATTATTAATTCCTGTTCTCTTTAACTGTTTTTTGCTTTAGTGGTGGAGCCAAACTCCAGGTTAGAGCCCTTACTCGCACACTTACAGCCAGAGTTCAACTCTCGCCCTCACCTTTCCCTGAACCAACAAAAAAGAAACTGTTATTTCTTTTATAGTTTTCCTTGATACAGAAAAATATTATATTATTAATTACTGATACAGAAGAAAACAATTATTTTGCATTATCAAGATTGTATATAAACTATTGTATTAATGGTGTTTGCTCTCTTTTTCATTGCATCTTTACTTATTTTTATGTGCGTTTGCTAGTTTGCCAAATAAGCATGGTAAATGTGACACTTTGCAGCATATAAACTAAAAAATTCCATGTACAGGTAAAGGATATGGTTCAATTATTCCTGATGTTCCGCATGCAGACTCAGATACTTTGACAGAGAAATTAGCTGAAAATGTTGGTGAATATGTGGAGCAATATATAGAAGCAATGGAGAAGGTGATTGATGTCTAGATGGTGGTGTTGTTGTAAATGACTGAACTTCCCTTACCTACCTGTGTTTTTCACATTTCTCTTGCATTGGCATTGACATTCCTATCTGCAATTTCTTTAGGTTAAACTAGAGCAAGGACTCAAAACAGCAATGAGAATTTCTAGGGATGGGAATGCATATCTGGAAGTAAGCATGTTTTTAATTTCTGTTTGAGAGACTTGTTAAGTGTATTGCTTGAAGATGGCTGTAAACCAGTTGTTCGGCTGCTGCTATGTCACCATCTATAATTACAATGCAGGAAAGCCGGTTCCGGATGCTTTACAAGGAGGACCGAGCTCACTGCTCTATTGTTATAAGAACTTCAGTGGGGCTAGTGCATCTTCTTGCTTGTTTGTTGGAACCTTTTATGCCATCATTTTCTTGCAAGGTAATGAATCTTGTTTGTGGATGTTTGTGTTACTCTGAAATGTTTTTTGTGATCATATGGTATTACTATAATTATCCATGCTAAGATATTTTTTATAATTTTTTTTTTTTTTTTTCATAATTGCATTCAAGGTATTTAAGCAGCTTAATTTGCCTCCTGAGATGCATATATCACTTTCTTATGATAAAGGAGATATTGATTGGGCAAAACGGCCTTGGGATATTGTACCTATCGGTCATAAGATTGGGAAACCAGAGCAATTATTCAAGGAATTGGTATGTCTCTGCTGTGCCCTGTCTTTTATCTGTTATTAATTTTGGAATAGATGTGTTGAGATCAATGAGTGAGGAAGAAACAACCTGGATTTATTGGATTTAAAGTGATTCAATTGCTAATTCGTCTGCATGAAGGAAATAAAGAGTCACTGAAGTAGCGAAAGTATGTCATGGCATAGTGTTTAAGAGCTAGGAGTCTTGAAGAAATGAAAAAAAATGAACGTCTTGCTGAGAATTGCAGTAAAATAGTGGAGAAAACTGCTGATGCTATCAGCAAGCAAAAGGATAGAGAGAGAATATAAGAGAAGGAACTTAAAGTAGCTCTTGAACAAACAGATCTTTAATTATTTCATATCATCACCAGGATTGCATGGTGCATTTGTTTTACAAGAAAGCTTGCTTCACCCATAAGTATTTCCTTGTAATACTTGATAGTGAAGCAAATCCTACAAGCTACTTTAAGTTGCCTAGAAAAGTGAATCAACAGCAGTTACCAGCCTTCATAGGTGCTGCTAGCTAGAAGCAAATAATTTTTTTACCATTAAGTTACTCAATGGTGAATACTAACTTCCTATGGAACTTAGATCTGATTAAGTATGCAATCTCCTAAAGCACCGAACTAGTATAGTCTTCATCTATTTTTTAATTTTTTTCTGTAAGTGAGTGAGTGGCTGGATATTAAACTAGTTGCTGAGAATAACTTTGTAGACTGCACTTCAATTTGATTATAATTTTCATTTCGGGAGTCTCTAGTTTTCCATGATTCAGTTGCTGCTTCACTTAGACTATTTTCTGTTCATAGATTCTCATTTGGTGAAAGTTTACAATTGCACACAGAAAAAAGAAGTAAAATCCTTAGCAGTGAAGGTGACTAAGAAACTCCAGAAAACTAAAGTTTCAGGTTAGAATTCTTTTACATCCAATTGCTCTATGTTTGACTTGGTAAAAATGATATACATGTGGTGGCTATGGTTTCTATTTACAACATTGATTCATTCTTAAGGAGAAGATTCTTGCATTTCACTCCTTTGTTAAACCCCTCCCCCCCCCCCCCCCCCCTCCCCTCCCCTCCCAGCCCACATGCACTCTAATTGTTCTTGTACAATTATGATATGATGGTAGTGGTGTTTTAGATGATTGTATGTCATAGGGTGGAACTTTGTTGCCATGCTTCTTTGTGGGTGATTGGTAAGGTTAAAGTACTTTAGATTATGTAGTTAAAAGCGCCGGGGTAAGGTGGATGACATGAGTGAAAGTACCAAGGAGTTTCAAAATGATGGGATTTAAAAACCCATGATTTAAAGTCCCAAGATTGCAAATTGTCTTGTTTGGCCAACTTATTTAGCATGATGAAATCTTAGCTGTGAGCTTTCTCATTTATTAGTTTGGATCAATCTCTTTGTGAACATGAGTGGTGGTGGTGGTGGTTGCATGGGTGATGATGATAGTAGAGTTTAAGATGGAATTTTGTGCTCAAATTCCATTTAAAGTCTCTTTGAAACTGGCAACTCCTTAAGTATCCCAAACTGAGTAAATTTGTAGTCTGATATTTAACTCCCTTCCTAACTCCAAGTTCCATCTCATACTTCCTAATCCATATGCACCCTTGGTGTCTAGGTGTTTTTCCAAGAAAAGCTAAATATTTACTGGTAACTTGCACTATTTTCACTATTTTCAAACCTTAAAACTTCAAATTCAAGAAAATCCAACTCTAATGTTTAATGCTTTATCCTTATTGACCTATTTTTTGGTAACGTACAGCATGAAACAGGTCCTGTTCTGTGCAAGGAAGTCTCTTTCTTTCTTACTTCCTTTGTTGTTAGGAGGATGATCTTTTCCCCTTTCATTCATAATCCTGCTGTGATGAGGATGATCTTTGTTATTAACTAATAATTCATACTTTTCATACCTCTTTGTTGGGTGATATTCTTCACATTACATTATACATAGCTTCTCCTTAATGTGTTCACCTCATAAGCTCACAAGCTTTGTGTTTTATATGGGCACTTGCACTTGAAAAGAATACTTTGTCCCTTTTAGTTGTTACTACATAAGGAATTGTTGTATATATTCTAAAGAAGTCATTGTTGTAACAGGAGGAACTAGAAAGAAGAGGCGACAGTCCAAAAAATCTGCAGCTGACGCAGAGATTTCCATTTCTAGGCTTGATATTCGTGTTGGCCTCATTACACAATCTGAGAAGCATCCTTTTGCTGATTCACTTTCAGTGGAAGAGATTGATGTTGGTGAAGGACAGCCTAGAATAGTTGTCAGTGAACTTGTGAAGTATATACCTTTAGAAGAAATGCAGGTTTGTGTTTGCATCTTACAGATTTTTTAATAATAAATTTTGAATTAATTTCCATTTACTTTTTGAGAGCACCTACTAATCCATTAGTTTATTCATATCAATTGTTCTGTGGCAGAATCGGAAGGTTTGTGTTCTTTGCAACTTGAATCCAGTGATCATGCGGGGTATTAAATCACAAGCAATGGTTCTTACTGCTACCAAAAGTGACCACACCGCGGTAAGCAGCCCTATATACCTTTAATTAGTGTCTGCATCTTATGTGCTCATGCTAAGACACTCACTGCTATAATGATAGCCTGTATAACTAATCAGACCCTGTAAATGATACCAAACATCAGAGTCAGCTTATGGTATCGGTGATAACTGATTTTAACTTTTGGTCTCTGACCTTGTTAGTTAGGAATATTCTCAAAATATTTTTTCCATAAATTTCTTTATAAATTGCTGCACTATAAAAAAGAGTCCATTTCTGGCAGGCAAATGATTATCAGTGCTGGCCTTATTCTACACAAGGCCATGGATATATTTTTATAATATGTTTTGTGTAAATCCTGCAGTGGTTTTAGATGCACAGTCAGAAAGTAATTTACTAATTTAGAATGTCTAGCTTGTACAGAAAGTTCTGTTTGTTTCTATTAGTCACAATTTGGAAAAATTATGCCTTTGTAATTCTTGTTCTTTGAAGTTTAACTTTTTTGGACACTACTGTAAATACTTGTTTGTTTTCAGAACCTTCCTCAATCCATTAGTGCAATGGTCGAGAATAAACTTTGATTTCCAGGCATGAATGGATATGGATAGTTAGACACTAATGTAATTACTGATAAAATATCTTCAACCTTGGGTGCACTTTTCAGGTTGAATTGGTTGATCCACCAAAATCTGCTCGAGTTGGGGAGAGAGTTACTTTTCCTGGGTTCAAAGGTGAGCCTGATGATGTATTGAAACTCAAGAAGAAGGTCTGGGAGACCCTGCAAGTGGATCTGCACACCAACACTGAACGAGTGGTCTGCTACAAAGATATTCCGCTAACAACATCAGCAGGCGTTTGCACTGTATCATCTATTTGTGGTGGTCAATCAGGTAGAAGATGATTAATTATCTTTAGAGATTAAAAGAAAAAGGAAATGAAAAACAAAACTTATTGGACTTTTTGCTCATGCTTTTCATTTTTTTTGTGTAGATTAAGAGTACTTTTTATTTACCTTATTTTTGGTGTAAAATCCTAAATTGAAAAACAATAAGCAATCAGTTTTGGCTCATGGATGGAAACTACTATTGCCAATGTCTGGTCTTTAATTTGGGGAAAAAAAAGTGTACAAAAATTTAAATTTGAAACAATTTTGCATATATATATATATATGTATATATGTATTGTGAACCTGCTACTGCTACAACAATTATACAATTTTCAAAGCCAGTTCGAAGCAATTTGAGTTCTTAGAGGAGATTTTACATTAGTTTTTTTGATATTTAGTGTTAGAATAAAAGTTATTAATGAATTTGATATACTTTCTTGTTTAAGTTTTTCATGTCCAGATTCATGTTTTCTATCAAACATAGTTATTGTTAAAAAGTGATTCCAAACAAAATAAAATAACACTTATAAAATTAGAATAATATAGTTGAAAGAACAAAAGATAGAACAGTAGACCCTGGAAATTCGTTGTATATAAATAGGATAATGAAAAGTTTCTGTTTTAAAAATAAAAAGTTATAAATATTTAGTACTTTATTGGACTATTAAAAGCTTCATTTTTAGAAGTGGGGCCTTAACTCAAAGATCTCTTACTCTTAAGGGTTTAAGAACTCCTGAAATTACTCAATAGGACGCAAGTTTGATTTGTTACTCAAAAGAACATGGACAACTAAATAACGTAACAAGAAGGACTCCTCATGACCGATGCGCGTCTACCGAGCACAACTTTAGCTGCAACTGCATCTGCATCTACATTACTTTTTTTTTTTTTTTTTCTACCTGAATCTTAATAATTGTGGGGTTTATTAGGTTTCTTTTTTTTTTTTCTTTTTATAGTGTGTTTAAATATGTTTTAGGGGATTTATAGTTAGTGTTTTTATTGTGTAGCTAAATGCAGATGCAGTTGTCAAACGATTGGCGCTTTTTGCCAGGTGTTCGGCGTTGGTTTTTGTCTTGGAACGTAATAACACAAGCAGCTGTCTTTTTGAGTAATTAATTAGTGGCTTGTCATGTATCTTTAATGGACAGGAGGCCTTAGGCAATTATCAAAGTAGCTTTATCCTTGCACTGCCTTGCCAATATAGTTTATCCTAACGTCTAAAGGCCAGTTTGGTAATTTTTTATTTATTGTTTTTAATTAAAAATAAAGACCGGTTTGAAGCAGCTCTTTTCCAATTAATTTAGCTGGCACCATTTGTATCTGAATTTATGCTGTAAAGAGTATTTTTCCACTTGGTTGTCTGAATATAGTTTTCCAGCTGTTGAAGTTTACTTGGGCCATTCTTTTGATAGAGGGTGGGCACTTGTACTTAGGCGATTCTTTTGATAGAGGGTGGGCACTTGTACTTGGGCCATCTCTCTCTCAAATGGGGCATTTTTCCCATTATAAGATGTTCATTAACAAAGTGATCTCATCATGATAATTAAAAATTGGATTTCAGACTTTACAGTAGCAAGTTTGCCTAGTAAAATGATCCAATTATATAAGCTAGTATCTCATTTCTCAGTACTTCCCTCGTTTAATTTGGCAACCTTTCCTATATTTGTTCTTCACGAAAATTGTTTGCCTTATGGTCTTTTGTAATTAAATTTCACAGGTGTTTCCGTTGAGGACATAATCCGGAAAGTTGCTATGTATTTTGAGATTGATCAGGGTATGCATAGCAATAGTACATCTCTTCAGGAGAAGATATTTATCTTCTTGAGAAAGCTTTATGATTGCGAGCTTTGGTTAGTAAAAGAATTTTGTGTCAAGGAATTTGGATCACTTGGTTATGGGGAATTTTTAATTTTCTTAGAAAAATATGCTTGTCTACTGCCACATGAGCTGTGCAAGTTTCTGACTGGTGACGCAAGTGAAAAGTGCCCTTTGGAGGTTTGCATGCTCCAGCACCATTTGGTTGTTGTAGTATCTCAAGCTTTGAATAGTTTATGGGAGGATGAAAATATTACCAAACAGAACATTTTGTTGCTGCTTAGGAAGCAGTTCCCTTCGGTTAGTTTCAAAACTATCGAAAATGGTTCAGTAGAAGATTTTTTAAGCATAGTGGGAAAGCATAAAAACACTGTGATTTCCAAATGTGTTCTATTTTCAATGACATTATGTGGAACTAGTTATGCTATAGACTCATCAGCACACTATGAGAATGCCATATTGAAAAGCACTTTGGTGAATACCAACAGTGGCCAGAAAGCAAAATCCCATGATGCGATTCAAGTCTTACATAGGGCACCAATGATGTCAGATTTAAACTTATGGTTACATTGGGACCTTTTATTTGCTCCCTCCCTTGGTCCTCTTATACCATGGTTATTGAATGAAGTCAAGACAAATGAATTGTTGTGTTTGGTGACCAAGGACGGAAAAGTGATTCGATTAGATCATTTAGCTACCATAGATTCATTCTTGGAAGCTGCACTTCAAGGATCCTCTTTCCAAACAGCGTTGAAAATGTTATCTCTGTTTTCACTAGTTGGGGGAGAAAAACATGTCCCTGTGTCCCTTTTAAAAATCCATACTCAACATGCATTTGAAGTCATTTTGAAGAATTATCTAGATGATATAGAAGTTTATGAAAATAAGAATTCTCTTAATAATGGAAAAGCACAGTCTGGACAAGAAATGGTTGGTGAAGTGGGTACTGATAATTTCTCTAATGAATTACACAGAGACTTAAGCAAGATGAATATTGCGACATCGGTTATATCAAGATTTGTCCTTGAATGTCTTGGGTATCTACCTGCAGAGTTTCGTGGTTTTGCCACTGATGTATTGCTTTCTGGGATGCAATCTGTTGTCAAATATGCTGCTTCAGCCATTTTGTCTGAATGCAGCCAATCAGAGCAGCGTCTCATGCTTCATGAAGTTGGATTGTCTCTTGGTATAGTGGAGTGGATTAATGATTACTATGCATTTTGCGGCAATGATACTATTAACTTGGTCATATCTGGGGATTCATGCTCCAATGCTGTTAGATATGAAAAGGGGTCGGTCTCAAAGCATATACAAGATGTGTCAGATAAGTTTTCTGCTTCTGAAGGGAGCATGGGTGCATCTGTTAGGGCAGATGAGCAGAAAGGTGGATGTTCTGATGTCTGTCTGAAGATTGGCAGTGCAGAAGTTTCTGATGCTAGAATTGGCAGTGGTTACACACAACATTCTACTGAACTTAATGAATGTGAAGATGCAGCCCAGGTAATTGAGGCAATCAGGAGAGATGAATTTGGTCTTGATTCAAGTCTATCAAGTGTTGAAAGTATCATGTTGAAGAAGCAGCATGCTCGCTTAGGGAGAGCTCTACATTGTCTTTCTCAGGAATTGTATTCTCAGGATTCACACTTTCTTCTTGAGCTGGTAAAGCTGCTTTCATGTTTCTTTTCATTGTGCTTAGTGCAGTCATCTAATCAATAATGAAATGAACCATATAGAAGGTCTATTGCTTTCTTTGTTGTTTTTGTCGTTCCTTCTATCAATTATCATATTATATGCTGCCATGTAAGTTCTGGAAGTTCTCCTGGATGCTGATTGCTAAGTGAATTTTGCTAATATTCAAACTTCTTCCCTCTATCATTTATCTTATTATATGCTGCCATGTAATTTCTGGAAGTTCTCCTAGGTTGTGAAAAGTATAACTTTTGGAATATGTGATGTTTTACCTTGTTAGAATATTAAATTTGGCCTCGTCTATTTGAATCAGTCATCACCACTTACTATCTTGTAAGTCCATTGATACATCAGGTGAGTAATTTATCTAACACTTATCCATAAACAGTCTAATTTATCTCACACCCAGACATTCATGCACATACATATGCATAACCCAATCCCTACCCCATATACATATAACATCTCTTTAATTGGCCTATTGGAAGTCTTGTCATGTTTCAAACTTGGTTTTATACATACAATCTTTGCATGTATTTATTCTTCCTTATTGCTTCAGGTTCAAAATGCTGATGATAATACCTACCCAACAAATGTAGAGCCAACTCTAACATTCATTCTTCAAGAGTCAGGTATTATTGTTTTAAATAATGAGCGGGGCTTCTCTGCCCAGAACATTAAAGCACTATGTGATGTTGGAAGTTCAACGAAGAAAGGATCTAATGCTGGATATATAGGACAGAAGGGCATTGGGTTCAAATCAGTATTTCGGGTAGGTCGCGAAAAACACTGCAGTTATTATTCTCTGCATGTTCTCCCTCCTCTCTCTCTCTCTCTCTCTCTCTCTCTCTCTCTTTCTTTCCATGTCAAACAGTACTTGTGTTTACTTGATTGTTTGCTGCTTTAAGTAGCTCATACAGTCATGCCATTGTTCAAATTTCTTGGCAGGCCTTATTAGGGTCTTGTTTAAAAGTTTTTATTGTTGCTATGATTTGTTATTGTAGTTCTTAATGAAATCTCTCATCTTCATTCATACTGTTCTGGGATTCTTTCCCTGTTTGGGAGGAGCCTTGCTCCGTTGGATTCATAGTCGGTATGTTTTACTTTCTGATTCAGTTAGTTTTGGGTTAGAGAGAGAGAGAGAGAGAGAGAGAGAGAGAGAGTTTTGATGTAGTTATAGGTTTATCTCCCTGTATATGATGATATTTTTATCCTCCTTTAATAATCCAGAATATCAAAAGATGGTGATCTGAAGTGCTGATCAAAAGATTGGCAATTTAGTCATAACTTGTCGAGAAGAGTAATTTTTAACTATTAAATGGGTGTGGTAAGTGAAAAATTAGGTGCAAATAGAATTACCTGTAAAGTGGTACTGTGTTCGTAATACGTAGAGGTTGAAGCGGCTTCTGTAATATGGTACTCAAACTAAGAAAGCCAATTTTCCTTTTGGCTCTTAAATGTATCCATACACTATTGATAATGCACGTTCATTGATTTGTGCGGATGTTTCTGCAGGTCACAGAAGCTCCGGAAATTCATTCCAATGGATTCCATATCAAGTTTGATATAAGTCAGGGTCAGATTGGTTTTGTTTTGCCAACAGTTGTACCTCCTTGCGATGTTGACTTGTTTAATAGGCTAACTTCTAGTGACAGTGATCAGCCGGATCGAAACTGCTGGAACACTTGCATTGTTCTTCCTTTCAGATCAAAATTATCAGATGCAACTGTCATGAAAAACATTATAAATATGTTTTCAGATCTTCATCCATCTTTATTACTCTTTCTTCACCGCCTCCAGTGTATCAAGTTGAGAAACTTGCTTGATGATTCACTTACTGTCATGAGAAAAGAAATTGTGGGAGATGGTATCGTTAAGGTTTCGCATGGGAACAAGAAAATGACATGGTTTGTGGTATCCCAGAAATTGCAAGCAGATTTTATTCGCTGTGATGTACAAAAAACGGAAATCTCAATAGCATTTACATTGAAGGAATCAGATAATGGCGATTATAGTCCAAATCTAGTCCAACAGCCTGTTTTTGCATTTCTTCCTCTAAGAACATATGGCCTGAAATTTATTCTTCAGGGGGATTTTGTTCTTCCTTCATCTAGAGAAGAAGTGGATGGTGATAGTCCATGGAACCAGTGGCTATTATCAGAATTTCCTAATTTGTTTGTTAATGTAGAGAAATCCTTTTGTTCTCTTCCATGTTTTAGAGAGAATCCAGGAAGAGCTGTGGAAGCTTATATGTCCTTTGTTCCGCTTGTTGGGGAAGTGCATGGTTTCTTTTCTTCTCTTCCTCGATTGATTATTTCTAAATTACGTATGTCAAATTGCTTACTCCTGGAAGGAGGAAATAATGAATGGGTTCCTCCTTGCAAGGTCCTAAGAGGTTGGAATGAACAGGCTCGCTTGCTCCTTCCTGATGGTTTACTACATGAGCATCTTGGCCTTGGATTCTTGGATAAAAATATAGTTCTGCCTGATCCACTTGCAAGAGCATTAGGTATTGCGGAGTATGGACCCAAAGTTCTGCTTCAAGTTATGGACTCTTTATGTCATGTGCAAAATGGCCTCAAATCAATGGGTCTAGGTTGGTTGGCCTCTTGGCTAAGTGCACTTTATGCAATGTCATTCAATTCTTCTGTGGGAGCTTCATTTGACTTTGGAATGGAAATGGAATTCATAGAAAACCTTCGGAAGCTTGCATTGATTCCTCTTTCAGATGGTACATATGGCGCAGTAGACGAAGGCCCAATTTGGTTACATTTGGATGCCTTAAGCACTAGGTTTAAGGGTCAGCATGGACTTGAGTCTTTTCCAAATTTACATTCCAAGCTTCGGATTGTAAGTCCTGCCCTCTTTTCTATGTCATCTGTAGATATGTCATCCAAGGATGCAGCGACAGTTGACAAACTCACTAGCATGCTTGGTAGAATTGGTGTCCAGCAGTTGTCTGCACATGAAATTGTCAAGGTGCACATCTTGCCAGCTATAACTGATAACAAAATTACAGATAGGGATAAGAATTTGATGACTGAATATGTCTGCTTTGTAATGGTCCACCTACAGTCAAGCTGTTCTGATTGTCATGTTGAAAGGGAACACATAATCTCAGAAATACAAAATAAAGCTTATATATCAACAAATCATGGTTTTAAAAGACCTTCTGAGGTATTAATCCATTTCAGTAAAGAATTTGGGAATCCTGTTGACATAAATAAGTTGATTAGTATGGTGGATATGAAGTGGCATGAGGTTGACATCTCCTATTTGAAGCATCCAGTCACAAAATTGCTCCCATGTGGACTGATGAAGTGGAGGGAATTTTTCCAGCAAATTGGAATAACGGATTTTGTGAAAGTTAATCAAGTTGAGAAGGGAATTACTGATATGTCTGATGGACTATTTAAAAATGTGATATGGGATAAGGACTTAATTTCCCTTGGATCAAATGTCACAGATTGGGAGTCCCCTGAATTGGTTGATTTATTGTTCCTTTTGGCCAGAGATGAAAATAAAAGTGGTTGTAAATATCTCTTAGAGGTTCTTGATACTTTATGGGATGATTGTTATAGTGAAAAAGCTACAGGTTATTGTACCTCTAAATCTGTAGCAGATAGAAAGCCCTTCAAATCTTCATTTATAAGCAACATCTGTGATGTGAAATGGGTAGCATCAACGATGGATGATGCACTTCACTATCCTAAAGATTTATATCATGATTCTGATGCAGTGCGCTCGATTCTTGGTGCATCTGCTCCATTTGCTGTTCCTAAGGTTAGTTTGGTATATCTACATGGAATTACCTCCCCATTTATGATTTCAAAAGTTATTATTTAGCCAATGCTACCTAACCTTGATATATTAGATTGAGACTTCATTCAGTATAATGCATATGTAAATTTGACCTCAATTCAGTCAGCAATCCGATTATGATTTTCTCCCTTCCTCTTTGTAAGACATCTAAGGTTATGCATTTTTCTGTAAAATTAAGTTTGAAAATTTTGCAGCTTTTGCCTCTGAAAAGCCTACTGTAACAGGATGTGACAATAATTTACCGTGGATTGTGAATTATAAATCTCACTGTAATCAATTACAATTTCAGCTATATGAAAACCTTAAATCTTGTTTGGAAGTTTTGCATAATCCAATTTGGTACATTTTTCTTTTGAAACAGGTGAGAAGTGGAAATTTTGTAAGTGATATTGGGTTTAAGACAATAGTTTCTCTTGACGATGCTGTGGAGGTTTTGAAACTATGGAGACGTGAGAACCCGTTCAAAGCCAGGTATGATCTTGACTTTTCCCTCCGTTATGATTGACTTCATTTATTCGGAAGCGATATCATTAGCTTCTGTTTCTTACTTTGGATATCTTATGGCTCACCAATATTGTTAATACTAGTAGACCAAATAAAATATAAGTGCTTAAACCATAAGCAGTGGTTCTATAGGGATATTATATTTAGCTTGTTTGGGTGGGAATTATGAGCTGAAGAAAATTTGTTTCCTATAAAAAAAAAAAAAAAAAAAAAAAAAAAAAAAAAAAAAAAAAATTGCTTTCTACATATTTCCATGTTTAAAGATGCATTATGTTTTCTTAGACTTAAATAAGCAAAGGTCACTGCTGTGAACCACAGGCCACTGGGTCTTTGTTGGATCAAAATTCTTTGTGAAGCCATGCTGGTGGATAATATTCCGGACAATATGTGTGATCTCTTGGTCAAATTTTGTTATCTTAGCCAAGGATGTCCTCAATCACTATTTGAACCTTCTTGCCTTCTGCATTTCTCTTCCAAATCATCATGTTCTAATTCACTCTTAATTTTTTTTGTATGCTTCTGGTGGATAAGCTTATTTTTAACCAAAACCAACCTTAGTCTTGCTTCAATGTAGTCATGTGAGCTTATGTATGCTATTTGATATCGTTGCCATCATTTGTCCAAAAAATTTCACTTAAAAATTCTCATTATAAGTGCATCTTCTGATGTTTTCCTTGGGCTTGCATTATCCATTCAGTACCATATGAAATTCTTATGTTTTACATTTTATTGTTTATTTGTTTAATTTTGCATGATGCTTCACATTTTAAATGATAGTCTTTCCTTAATTCTGTCTTCCAGCCTAGCGCAAATGTTCAAATTTTACACATTAATCTGGAATGAAATGACTGCTTCGAAGCAGAAAATAGCAGAGGATTTCAATTCAGGACCTTCCATATTTGTTCCATATGCATCTAGATTCAGGCATGAGGATGTGGTATCTGGTACATTTTTGTCCCCTGAAGAAGTATATTGGCATGATTCCGTTTCCTTCGTAGACCAAATCAAGGAGATCCATCCTCAGTGCAGCTCAACAGGAACAACTCATGATCCCTTGAATAAGACCCTTTGCAATTTCTACCCAGGCCTTCATGACTTCTTTGTTGACGGATGTGGAGTACATGAGACCCCTCCTCTCCGTAGCTACCTTCAGATTTTGCTGCATTTATCAAATGTTGCTTTGCCTTCACAAGCAGCTAATGCAGTAAGTAATCAAATTTTGAGCAATATTACAGTTAATGCAAGCTGCACTGTGACCTAATTGTTTCTTGTCTCAGGTTTTTCAAGTTTTTCTGAAGTGGGCTGATGGACTAAAATCAGGATTGAGTGCTGAGGATATTGTATACTTGAAAGATTCTCTCACAAAGATGCAATTTATGGTGCTTCCTACTGTACAAGATAAGTGGGTTTCGCTACATCCTTCCTTTGGTCTTTTGTGCTGGTGTGATGATGAGACTTTAAGCAAGCAGTTTAAGCATTTGGATGGCATTGATTTTCTCTACTTTGGTGAACTGAGTAAGGATGATAAAGAGATGCTACGTACAAAAGTGTCCATCCTCATGCAAACTTTAGGGATTCCTGCTCTTTCAGAGGTAAGATATCTGTGTGTGCATGTGCACACGCACAAGGAGTGCGCATGTGTATGAACATGCAACATGTTTTGTGGTATAAATGGACTTCAATAAGTCATAATATTTTTTAAGTTTGCGCATTCTTATGTGATATTACATTGCACAATGTATAATAAAGGATCTATATGTATGCACTCCTAAAAACAAAGAAAATAGGATAATAAATTTTTTTAAAAATAAAATAAGTCAAGAGACTGTACACCTGAATCACCCTATGCTTTGTGCATTTATTTGCAGATTGTAACTCGTGAGGCAATATATTATGGTCTGGAAGACTCTAGCTTTAAAGCTGCTTTACTGGATTGGGCTCTTCCATATGCACAGCGCTACTTACATAGTGTACGCCCAGATAAATATTCTCAACTCAAGCAGTCTGGTTCTGATATCCTAAATCGTCTTCAAGTAGTAGTTGTTGAAAAGCTGTTTTACCGGAATACTATAAGGAGTGCTGGAAGTGAGTCCCAGAAGCAAGTTGAATGTAGTTGTCTTCTGGAGGTATGGTATTTCATCCTTTGAATGTGCATGCACGCTTGTGTGCATCTCTTAATGCTTTTAGTATACTGCAAACAAATTTAGAAGTTTGTTGGAGCCACAATATATTTACAGCACACTAGAATACCAGGAATTAGCATTTGATCTTTTTGGTTATGTGACATGCATCCTCCATACTTCGTTTCGGTAAAAAAAAAAGAAAACAGAAATGTATCCTGCAAAAATGCAGACTCTTTTTATTTATAAATTTTTATTTTTTTCATTTCTCCTGTAAAATGTTGCTTGTAACAGTTTTTTGATTTTGGAAGATATTTCACCAAGCACGTATGGAACTTGGTGTGATTGAGACATGCAAATACTATCTCTCACTCTCTTTCATAACCTTATTGCTTTTATCTTGTGAATACAGGGTAGCATTTTGTATACGACCCAAGAATCAGATTCTCATGCACTATTTATGGAACTTTCTCGCTTGTTTTTTAATGGAAATCCTGAACTACACTTGGCAAATTTCCTTCATATGATCACAACCATGGCAGAATCAGGTTCAACTGAGGAGCAGACAGAATTTTTCATCTTAAATAGCCAAAAGGTGTCGAAGCTTCCTGATGGTGAATCTGTTTGGTCCCTTTCTTCTGTGCATTCAATGACACAGAATGATAAATCACTCCAGACAAGTTTTGCTTCAACAGAGGGCATTGTTATACAAACAGGTAATTTGACTCCCATTTCAGTTGACAATAATTGGACCATAGAAGATGATTCAGCAGCATCTGCGGCTTTAGTTTCTCCAGATTCAACTCATTTGCTAGAGAATTTTGGGAGGGATTGCAATGAGACTGACTTCGCAAAGCATATTGAACTTGATCCAATTAATTTAGGTCTTGTTTCTGACCCTCTTGACCTGGGTTCATCTACTTTTAGCAAGAGAGATCAACTTAGATTTGGCACACCCAATGAAGCACAAGCAATCCCAACTGAGAGACAAGGTGAGCAGGTTGCTTTTAAATACTTTATTGAGAAAGCTGGCAAGTCAGTTGTGAAGTGGGTTAATGAACATCGCGAAACTGGGCTACCATATGACATAGTTGTAGAGGAGGACAATAGTAAACAGTTCATTGAAGTTAAAGCAACCAAATCTTCAAAAAAAGACTGGTTTGTCATATCAATGAGAGAGTTGCAATTTGCAATTGAGAAAGGTGAAGCTTTCAGCATTGCACATGTCATTTTATTGCCAAATAATGTTGCAAGGGTCTCAGTGTACAACAATCTGGCGAAATTGTGCCAGCTTCGCTTGGCTGTCTTGCTACCGGAGAACCAGAAGGAGTTTGCTGTTGTGTCCTAAAAGGTACTTCATGGCGTTCTCTGTTTGTTTGAAATTGACTCGGTATAAAGATTATAGCTATGATCAGGACACCGGTATTGAAATTTGGAGAAACTATTAAAATTTGAATATTTGTATGTTGTGACCCTCAGCCAGGATTCTTGATATTCAATCGAAGAATTGTCGTCTCTGTTTGTTGTTGTATGTACAATCGATAAGAAAATTTCTGTGACCGCAATGTACATAAGTGATGAATGAGATTTTTGATTAGATGTTAACTGTTTATTGTACATAATTTTTTTTGGGAAAATTATGTTTTTGATCCCTGTATTTTGACTAAAAAACACATTTGGTTCTCATGTTTTAAAAATTATCAATTTGGTCTTTGTGTTTTATTCTGTTAGCAATTCTAAGACAATTTTCAAATTTCTGTCAATTGAGTTAGTGGCTTGGTCATTGTGGGGCATATATAGTCTTTGAACCCAGAATTAAAAAACCAAAAACCAAAATCTTTGACCTCATCTTCCCACATATGTTTTTCTGCATGTTGCTTTTGGGGTTATATGCAGAAAACAAATAGGTTTCATAGATCAATAAAGACATTTGAAAGTGCTTTTGGTCGTAGTGTTCTGTTTGGGTTGGGGAATATTATTATTCATTTAGAAATAAATTTGGGTATTTCAATTTCAAATAACAGTTTACGTGTTGTTGAACCTTTGATTACTCGCCTATTCCAAAATGGATTTTTTCAATTTTTGGGGTCTGTGTTGTGCTTGTTGGGGGTCTCTCTCTCGTTGTTGCTTCGCAAGCCTTAATATTGCTAATATTGGACCGTTTAAGATTTGAGTTTTTTTTTTCCTGGTTTTCTAGTCTAAAATTTAACCGTTTATGATAGGCTTGTTGTTACAAGTTCACGGCTCCACATAAAAGCAAACTAACAGATTTTTTTAAGACCATGTCTGTGGGACAAAAGCAAACTAACAGATACTATGACCATATCTCCAGCAACCCACTCTCCTTTTAAGTTTTAACGCAAGTCGAAATTTCTCCAAAATGCATTCTTGACAAATTTAATACTACAAGTACAACATGACAAATGTAGATGCTACTAGTAAAAGTATGCAAAAATATTCGAAATGTAATAAAGACGGAGAAATAAAAAAGAACAGAGAGATCTCCAACTGAAATTCAAGGTGGGGAAGCATCTGCTAAACTTAAGGGCAATGTAACGATCTGATTCAGCAGTTAAATTGAATTCACCTATACATTATAGCAGTAATGCACATTTTAATGCGAGGAACAATGTATGATTGTTCAACATTGTTGGACCATGGTGAGGTGACTCACGATGTAAGCAAGGTTTCCAAATGTCAACAATCATTTGCAAATTATTAAAGAGGTGCAGAAAATCCACATTCAGAAGGGCCAAATATATACTGATCCGTAAATACTTACAAGTGCGACATAGAAGTGCTGCACAAGCATATCGCTAAAGGGAACCAAACAACACTTTTCAGTATTATCACCGCAAAACCAAATAAACACTTCCAAATTACCATACAATATTCCCCATTATTAAACAGATCAAACGCAAATCACAGACGCTCAGTTTGATTCCCCAATCAGACCAAACAAAAGAAGTTTGGTTCCCAGTAAACAAATTTATACTTCTAGTTTCCATTTTCAGGTGATCAGCTTGATAATGACTCAAGCACCAATTCTTGCAATCCAACAGTATAAATGAAACAAAAAACAGCTATTCTTTCTTTTTTTCGACCACTCATTTTTCTCGGCAAACAGAATCAAAATGTGATAAGATCAAAATACTACGAAGAAATTTTCATCTAGACAACTTGTCGCATCAGTAAATCGCGCCCACAAAGATCTTGGTTTTGGGATCATTTGGGGTTTTAGGCGATTTTTGAACTGCACCGGCAAATTTATGTTAGAGATTATACCAAGTAGTCCCACGATTATTGATTGCAAGCATAAAGGATACCATAGGAATGTGGAAGAACCTCTTCGCGTGTGGAAGAATCAGAGAAGAAATGACTATGCATAAACAAGGTACATAACACGAATGCTATCATGCCATAATCTTGGACGAACTAATAACAGCAGGAAAATCATACACAAGCACTCATTTACTCATGATCTGCAGCACTGAATGGCATGCATGAAGTTATGTTTAAATAAAAACTAGAAGCACTATTAGAGAACTATCATCCAAGTAAGAAAATAAACAAGTCGTCTTTTTACATTATTAGAGAACTATCCCCATAGATACAACTGCCAAATGAGTTTTCAATGTTGGATCTTTAGTCCCCTGAACCCAATCAACAGCCACAAGAGCTGCATATCTGTTTTCTTTTTATATTTTTATAAATAAGACAAGTGTTGCTGCGTACATTGCACCCTTCATCCATAAGGTCTCAGAAAAAAGGCTGACACAAGGGAATCACAATGGTGCAGTGAAACCCAGCCATGGCCACTAAGAAAGGCAAGCTTCTTGTGCAGGAACATTATATATAAACAGAGCAGGGATAAAGGACCGGCAACCATTGATATCTTACACACATATATGAATACACAGGGAGCTTCAAGTGCGGGATCCCACATTTAGTGTTAAATGTGAGATGGGGCGGATGAGCCCACTTCATGTAGATTTTCAACAATCCGAACCATCTATTTTTTAGGCCTCTATTCATAGATCATCCTTGCAAAAAATTAGTCAAATCGAAAATCATTTGCCTATCTAAAGATTTGGCTAATTTTTTGCAAGGATAATATTTGAATAGAGACCTAAAGAATAGACGATTTGGATCATTGAAATACTATATGGAGTGAGCCCTATGAGGGATCTCACAAATAAAATTATTTATGGGATCCCACAATGGAATACATACATACATACATATATATATATATATATACTTGTTTGTTTTTCTGTATGAATTTATATCGTATAGTTTGAAAAAATAGATAAAAGTTTGTTTATTTTCACTCCTCTCCAGAATAGATTAAATTGAACCCCAATAGAAGATATGTGTATATTCTATCAAACGCAATTTTCAAAACCAACCCAAGTCAATAACCATAAATTGCAAAAATTGGTGGCACCACAGATAGCAGGCCAACATCAAGTGCTCTTTTAATAAGAAAGTATATATGTCTAAAGACTAAAGCAACTAGGCAGCAGAGTAGAAGACAAACAAATGAATTTTTTTTCAGCCATTGAAAAATAAATGAATTTACTCAAGAGAAATATGAATAGCATGTTGTGTGCAAATATAAAACGTCAATTAAGTCACAACCTTATAATATAGTGCCAAAAGCTAGCTGCTACCACTGAGTCGTGCAGCACCAAGGGGATGAAACTATTACAATCTCACCCATTTTAACGTACCAACATCATACATCCTGGATCTCAGCTTTCCCTTTATACACACTCAACAATTGAGGTACTTCATTTAGATATCTGGTCACAAACCTCTCCATAAACTTCTTCTCCACAGTATAGAACAGATAACTCAAACTAAGGTTTTCATTTATCAATCCCTTCAAAAACAAAACCTTAACAACCGAAGCCCTTGGGATAATTCTCTTCTCCAAACTAAGACACAAGACCCCTGGGTAACTGGCAATCATTTCCGATGGCCATCCCATCTTGTTAACTAAAAACTCCATTGTTTGCATTATGTTCTTCTCCGACAGAATCATACACATAGGTTGCTTCCTGAAAGCAGAGAGAATATCACCCTCAGACCATCCCCACCTCCTATAAACTTGGCTACTTCGATTCCATATCAGCTTACTATTGTTTGAAGCCAATGCCTCTAGTGCCAACACAGAATTCGATTTTTCCAGATTAAATCCCATTTCCCTCACCTTATCCACAACTTTACCAAATTTTTCAAGCTTGAGCATCAAAACGCTATTACGATGAGTTAGCAACAGAGAAATGCATGACTGGGGCATACCCAATTCTCTCAAAAGCCCAATATTTGGCACCACGTTCTTGCAGTGACCTGCCATTAAAATCCGTGGGCAGTTCTTGAAAACAAAAATAACTTTTTTCTCAGAAAGCAGACTCCTAAGGAAATTATAAGTGGGTATAATACGGTTCCCTAAGCTAGATCTCAAAAGAAGTGGATTGGAAGCCAGAACCCTAGCAAGGTCCTCCCTTGAAACTCCAATAGAGCTGAAAAACTCAAGCTTGGGCAAAAGGGTTTTTTCCGGATTGGATAAAAGACTGTTTGGACATAACCTGACATACCTTGAGATCTGGGTTTCAGAGAATCCATGGTTTCTCAAAAGGGTCAAAACAGAGTCTGCTCTTTCTGGAGATTGCAACTTGACCTTCTTGGAAGCTGAAATTGCATCTTTTGGGGACAACCCACATGAGTTTATGAGGTATGTCACTGTGAAATTGGGTTTGTTTGCTGAGATTTCTGAGGTGATGCGTCTGTAAAATAACTGAGTTTGAAGAGAAAAATGTGAGGGTTTTAGATCTCGAAGAACAAAGCTTTTAGTTCTGGAAGCAAATGTATAAGAAAATAATGAATAACCCAATCTGATGATCTTCAAGTTGTAGAGCGGTATCATGTTATTATTAGATAGTCGATGATGATCCGATTTGTATTGGAAAATCCAAAAGGACCAAAAACCTACTGGGTCTTTACTCTTCCGTAAAGTTTTGGCGCTTTCAAGTTATTCCCGAGGTAGTGGCCAAAAAACAAATGTTATTCCCGAGGAAAAGATAATTAAACGGGAAAAAAATTGGGTGAGAAATTTTAAAGTTTAAACCCCTTAATATATATATATATATATATATATATATAGGATTTTGTTGCCGCACTCTCGTGTTTCAAGTTTTCAACCCCACGTTACTATAAATAGTTGTGGAGCACTGACTTATAGTCAGGCTATTAAATTTTGAAATTTTCAGTAAAATTTTGTAAAAAATTTGGGTTTTTTAGGGTTCTAAAATTAAAACACATATTTAATAATATTTCAGAAGAATTTTTCCGAAATTTTCAAAATTTTTGAAATTTCGGTGAAATTTATTGAAATTTTTATATTTTATATTTTCTCCAACTTTAGAAATTCACCAAAAATAGTTCGAGACTCCAAATAATTCACCGAAAAATTATACGGACTCGTATTGATGAGTACTAATTTTCTATAACCTCAAAATAATCAAATTGCTTTTAAAAAAAATGAAAAATCCTACTCTTATAATTTAATTCTGAAAAAAATAATAATCGCCAAATTCTTAAATTTTCATTTTCTAAAATTCATTTTCACACAACTAAGATCTAGAATTACAACCAAAGGTCTAAGTTCGTTAAAATAAATTTAAAGAAATTTCTAATTCCTTAAAACAACTTTGAAAAATCTAAGTAACAAAATTACCATAAGCCAAAATTTAGGTTATTACACTTAGTGAAGACAAAGCTTAGCTAGGTGAGAGGCACGGGAGAAAAGGAAGGAAAGATTAAAAAATAAAATAAAAAAGACTGAAGAGAGAGGCACGGGGAAAAAAAGTAAGGAAAGAAAAAAAAAAAAAAAAAAAAAAAAAAAAAAAAAAGAGAGAAAAAAGAAGGGGGGTTTGAGGCCTTTGGGCAATTGAAAAGAAAAAAAAGGTTTGGGATTTCGTTTAGTTATTTTAAATCTTAAACTTTAATACATTTCTATATAAAAAAATAATTAAAAGTATCCTAAAGGGTCTAAAACCTAATATCCTAAAGAATATAGAGTATATAGGGTTTAATGTATAGATTATAGAGTATAGGGTATATAGAATATATAGAGTATTAGGGTTTAGATTTTAGTGTATAATTAAATTATACAGTATAAAGAATATACTAATTTTGTTTATTCATTATACTAATTTTATTTAACAGTATTTGCTCTAGCGCGCATTATATTCACCTTATATCACATGAAATTTATTATATAATTTGATTTCTTCAATATTTTTTATCAATTTAGTAGATAATATGTTAAATAAACATATGGTAAAGTTTTATTAAAAAATTTCATATTTTGATAGTAATTTCCGTCGTTTCGGTCTAATTTTTTGTCGAAATTTAAAAATTTTCAAAATTTTCATCAAAATTTCTTCGAAATCCGAAATTTAATTCCTTGCTTACAGCCTACTATAAGCAAGGACCTGAATGGGGCCCGTGGCTTTTTACCCTTTCTTTGCTCCTTGGTTCGCTTCACTGGAATCGAGCGGGCTGTTAGTTAGAAGTTCGGTCGGCATTGGTGATTAAGATACTCAACTGAGTCAAAAATGGAGATCAGAGTTTGTCCAGAATTCAGTCTTGCTTCTCTAGCTCCATCAGAGCAGAAAAAAGAAATACGTCGAAAGATGCCTAGCTTCAGATGAACTCAAATTGTTGAATGCCCTGCTGTCCCCTACTCAATGCTTTCCAAACTTTCAGCCTCAAAAAACAACAAAAATTACCCTTTTGCTATGGTTGAAACCAAAAACTCAAATCTAAACTCATTTTGGACCTCAAATGTTGTTCAAATTTTGGATTTGGGTATCATCAACACTAATAGTGTTGAGGCCCAAAATGAATTTCAGTATTTTGAGAGACAATAAGGGCGATCCGCCCCTATTTCGTCTCTCAAAGTACCTTTGGGAGATGAATATGAAATTTCGTCTCCCAAAGGCCTCTTAAGCGACAAACCTTTTTCGTCGCCTAAGGTTTTTAAATTTTTTAAATTTTTTTATCATTTTATCCAAAAACTATATAACACAAAATTTATTTATACTAACACAAAGTAGTAAAAATTTAATATTAAAATTCCATAATTATATCCAAATATTCGTACAAACGATCGTTCATAATGATGACCCTAGTAGTTAGGGCTGCCCATTGGTTTGGTATTTACCGAACCAATCGATTACTGACTGAAATTTTTTGGTTTGGTAAATAGATTTTAACAAGTCGAAAATCGAAATCGAAAAAATACCAAAAAAGTTGGTTTTGGTAAAAACCGAAAAAAGTTGGTAAACCGACCGATTATCGAAAAATATTACCAAAATCAACCAAATCGATTATTACCGAAAAAACCGAAACAATTACCAAATTTTAGTTATATATATTTATATGTAATATTATTACCTTAATTTGCTTAGTATATAGTTTATAGTTTATAATTTATAATTTATATAGTATATAGTTTATATATATAGTTTATAACTTTATATAGTTTGTAAACTTTGTATAGTATATAGTATAAACTATATATACTAAAAGTCTAAAACTATTATAGTTATAACTTATAAGGTATATCCGTATATGGTATAGGCTGTATAGCTGTATAGGGTATAGACTATAGACTTATAGAGTATCTTAGTATAGGGTATATAGTATACTTGCATAGGATATAGTGTATATGGTATAGTGGTATACTAGTATAGGATAGAGTATACTAAATTACTAATATATATGGTATATGGTATATGAGTATAGGACTATAGAGTATAGGGTATGGTATATGGTATAGCGGCTATAGCCATATAAGGTATAGGGTTTAGTTAGGGTTTAGGGTTTAGGGTATTTTTAATTAGTTTTTATATGAAATCTATTACGATTAATTATAGGGTCAATATATATCTAATTATCTATATAAATTATATATATGTTTTATATAAATTATAAATATGTTTTATATAAATTATAAAACACATAATAATTAAAAGTTTAAAACATATGTAAATAACTAAATATGTAAGTGATGTATAAGGTTTTTATTAAACTAGTTAATACTTCATACCCTAAAGTTCTAAACAATTAGAAATTTCAAAACTAAAACAAAAAATCACTTTGGCCCAAAAAAAAAAAAAAACAAAATACAAAAAATCACTAAAACAAAAAATTAAAACACAAATCACACTCTTGATTCAAAAGAAATAACCTAGCCTCACCCAAACTCTCTCTCGCTGCCCTCGCCCTCTCAGTCTCTCAGTCTCACTGATTCCTCATCCTCTCGCCACCCTCGATCTTGTCATCCTCTCACAGAAAACTCAGAAAATCATCCTAGAAACCCAGAAAGTTCAGACTCTCTCTCGCCGTCCTCGCCCTCTCGCCGAATCCTTGTCCTCTCACCACCCTCGATTTCTCCATCCTCTCACCAAAAACTCAGAAACCCATCCCAGAAAGTTCAGACTCTCTCTCGCCATCCTCGCCCTATCGCTGAATCCTCGCCCTCTCGCCACCCTTTGGCCATCCTTTCACCAAAAACACAGAAAACTCAGAAACCCATCCTAGCACGTCCACGCCCATCATCCGAAAACTCAGACCCTCTCTCACTGAGTTCGAAACCTAGAAACCCAGAAAACTCACTCAGACTCTCTCTCTCTCTCACACCGAGTTTCGATCTCCCAGAAACCATAGACTCTGTCTCTCTCACCCAGGTTAGGGCTTCAATTTGTTTACATTTGATTTTATAGTTTTATTTATATGTCAAACTCTTTCTCTCTTTCATGAACTTAATATTTGGGTTTTGGACTAATTTACGCAGGCTCAAAAATAGGCACTTGGAGCAATTTAACCTGAAGCCAAGACATGTTGAAGTTTGGTTTCAGAACAGGAGCAAGGTAAGATTTCGATATATCATATATGCAGATATGCTTATATTTGTTTTTGGGATTTAAAAAACAAATAATAAAGAAATCACTTACATAAACCTATTGGAAAGCTAATTTTTTCTAAACGAATTTAGTAAACTAAGTTGTGAGTTTGGTTGCTTAATTTTATGGATTTGATTTCTGGCAGGTTAATACATCGCCAACTTGTGAGTAATTTAGTAAACTACATTGTTATTGGTTGCTATACCTAGTTGCTGCATGTTATTGATTAGAAATTTTTAAAATTTATTATTAATATCAACAATGGATGAGAGTTCTAGAGCTGAAATAGTCCCAGAAGGGGCTGCGGGCATCTGCCCCTCCTCAATCTAGTACAGAAGTTACTCAAAAGAAGCAAAAAGTGGGGAAGAAATCTGGGTTACCGGGAAACCATGGTCCTTTCGGGGCTTGGGTTCATTTTAATAAACACTTGGTTGAGGGAACAAAAAAGTATGATGGGACATATGATTGTGTCTATTGTGGGGAAGCATTTAAAGCACCCTCAAGTGGTGGAACCACAAAACTTTGGAACCATCTTAAGAAGTGTAAAAAATATTCCGGTTCCGAAGTGGATAAGCGACAACTAGTCTTATCTACTTTAGGAGGTCAACCTAGTAATTGGAGGTTTGATCAAGATAGAAGCCGTAAAGCTCTAACGGTTATGATCATCCTTTGTGAACTCCCTTTTAATTTTGTTGAGAAAGAGAGTTTAGGTAATTTTGTGAAGAAATACAACCAAAGTTTCATGTGGTCCATAGAAGTACTGTGACAAGGGATTGTATTCTTATGTTTGAGGAAGAAAAGTTGAAGTTGAAAGAAACTTTCAAATTGTTATGTTCACGAGTATCCATCACAACGAATATGTGGACATCCATCCAAAATCTTCCATATATGGTTGTTAGGGCTCATTTTATTGACAAAAATTGGAAGACACAAAAGAAGATCATCAATTTCCAAGTGGTTCCACATCCACACACGGGTGAGGCTATTGCAAAGGCCTTGGAAAGTTGTTTGTTGGAATGGGATTAGATACTCTTCACAATCACACTTGACAATGCCAAGAATAATGATTTATGTGTGGTTGATATGAAGAAAAGATTTAACAAAAGAGGTGGGTTATTTTTGGGTGGTGAATTCTTTCATGTTAGATGCTTTGCACATGTATTAAATCTTGTTGTTAGGGCTGGGCTTGAAGAGGTTCAACAAACTATCAAGCACCTTCGTAGAAGTGTCAAGTATGTGAGGAGTTCTCCTTCCCATTTGCAAGCATTTAAAAAATGTGCCGAAGAGGAAAGTATAACATCAAAAAAGTGGCTGTGTTTAGATGTGAAAACTAGATGGAATTCTAGTTATGAAATGATAAATGCGGCAATGGGGTTTAGGAAGGCATTTGATAGGTTAGAAGATCAAGACTCTTTCTATAAAAATCAGATTCTACATGTATTGGATAGTGATTGGAACAAATTAAAAAGTTTGCACACTTTTTCGGAAGATTTTTATGATATCACTTTACGTGTATATCAGGTTCCAAATATGTCACTTCTATGGGTTACATGGATGAATTAACACAAGTGAAAGACTTGCTTGTGTTTCATCAAGATAGTGAGGATGATGATTTTCGTGATATGGCAAAGTTGATGAATGATAAGTTTGAAAAGTATTGTAAGGTTGAAGATGTCAACCAAATCTTAGTTGTTGCAGTGGTCTTGGATCCTCGAAATAAATTGCAAAATATAACATGGATGTTGGGTAAGTATTTTAATGACGAGGAAGTAGGAAAAAAGATTGAAAAGGTGAAAAGCTTCATGTCAAAGCTTTATCATCAATATAAATTGGAAAGTGCAAACACATCCGATTTTGATGCATCAAGGAGTCACCTTAGTGATACCATTAGGGTTGATCCAAAAGAAAACAAGCGTGCGATGAAGAGACAAGAATTTCAATTGCATTTGAAGACAAAGGTTAATGTGGAAGTTTTAAATGATTTGGAAAAGTATTTTAATGATGGTGTGGAGCCTGATGAGGCTAACTTTGATGTCTTGGCTTGGTGGCAAGGGAAAACAGCAACTTACTGTGCACTCTCAGGAATGGCACGCGATGTATTGGCAATTCCAAGTACATCGATCGGTTGCTTCAAAATGTGCATTTAGTTCAGCAAATAGGGTGTTAGATCCTTTCCGAAGCTCTTTGACACCATCTATCACTGAGGCATTAGTATGCACTCAAGATTGGCTTAGAAGTGGTGCATCGGTCACTAGCGAAGAGAAATTTGAGGATCTTGAGGCAATTGAAAAAGGTAAGATTTAGTTTTAAATAGATTCATCATTACTTTTATTTTATGTTACAACTTCTAATATAAATATGTTTTATATGCAGATGTCCTTAAAGATTTACAAGCTTTAACCGTAGGAGGTGATTCTTCGGCTATTACATGAAGGTTGGTTGAGTTTCATATTATAAATTAGATCTTCATTTGAGATTTTTTTCTTTTTGATCATCTCTCTGCATTTCTCTTTGATTTTGCTCCAAAGGTTGGTTGTGTTTATAATTTGTTTGTTTGGAGTTTGTTTTTATTTTTTTCTTGCATGTGGTCAGTTATATTTCTACTGTCATAACAAGATATCTAGTTATTTAGTCTTGGGAAGACAGGTATCCATTTTAGGTTCTCCCATTTCAGGAAGGAGTTTGCAAACTGTTTCGTATAAACAAATTAAATGGCCATCAAAAGAAAAAAGAAAAAGCTTGTTGACAAGACTATGATTTTTCCTTCAAAAGCATTATTCTCTTGCTACAGTTGAATATTGAAAATTTTAAATAGTGTGTTATGGATCAAAATTTCACATTGTTAGTTTGTTATCCCATAAAGATGACTAGATGACCCAACAACACACTCTTTTTTACACTCTTGCTGTTTTTAATTGAATTGCACCTGCTGCCTTACATATGCATAATCTTGGCTTGAGTCAAGATGTATTTGATATGCTTGCTGATATGCTTGTTTTATATGCATATCAAATTATCAAATTACAAGCATATCATATCAGCATATCCACTAGACTAAGCCCAGATCTATTTGTGTCTAGTTTTTTGTGTTTGCTGGGCTTGTAGCCCTCCTTTCTACAAAAAAAAAAAAAATAATTGAATTACATTTCCTATTCTTCTTAGATTGTGGAAGTTGATATGCTGCAGCCAAGGAATAAAATTTCGGGTTTCGAGGAAATTTCGATGGAAATTTCGACAAAAATTTTGAAGATTTTTAAATTTCGACAGAAATTAGACGGAAACAACGGAAATTACTATCAAAATACGAAAATTTTGAATGAAACTTTACCATATGTTTATTTAATATATTATCTACTACATTGATAAAAAACATTGAAAAAACCAAATTATATAGTAAGTTTCATATGATATAAAATGAATATAATGCGCGATGAAGACAAATACTGTTAAATGAAATTAGTATAATGAATAAATGAAACTAATATATTCTTTATACTCTATAATCTATACACTAAATCCTAATACTAAACCCTATATACCCTAATACTTTTTATACTGTATAATCTATACACTAAACCCTATATATTTTATAATCTATACTCTATATTATTTAAGATATGGTATAAGATATAAAGGTTTAGGCCTTTTAGAGTATTTTTTAATTATTTTTTATATAAAAATGTATTAAAGTTTATTGTTTTAGGGTTTAAAAATAAGTAAACAAAACCCCAAATTATTTTTTTTCTTTCCAATTGCCTAAAAACCCCAAACCTCAATCAAAGAAAACCTATATTTTTTTTTTATCTCCCTTTGTTTTTCTTTCCTTTCTTTTCTTTCCCCGTGCAACGTCCAACCACTTAACGGTTGCCATGTCAACATATAAAGTTGCTGAAAAAGAAAAATCTTATTATTACCTTTTACTGTGTAGTTTTGGTTAACCATTTTATTTTTTGGCCACTGTAGTTTTGGTTAACCATTAACAAATGAACCCCACTTATTTAATATTGCAAAACTAAGATATAAAAAGTTGTTGGCTCGTTGAACAGGTGATTAAGTAGTACAAATTTACAGTTTCTTTTTCTTTTTTGCAATCCCAAAGTCTTATTTTATTATATTTTATTGGCCGTGACTCTCCACTCTCCATTCACTCCCTCCAGTCAAGTGGACTGGTTCTTTTTTATTTCTTCCTCTCCATACTTCTCACTTCTTCTTCTCCTTTCTTCGCCGCCGCCAGTGCTTCTCTCTCTCTCTCTCTCTCTCTCTCTCTCTCTCTCTCTCTCTCTTATTCCTCTATCTCTCTCTCTGCATCTCCATCACCAGCCCACCCTCACCTTCACCCTCACCCTCATCTCTTTCCCCCTCCTCTCTTTCTCCCTCATCTCCCCCTTGCTGTCGAAACCCACCGAAAACTAATTGCTTTCAGCCCCTCATCTCTTCCTCCCTCTATCTCTTTCGCCCTCATCTCCCCCATCCCGCCCCCTGCTACCGCCCTCTTTTTCTCCCTCGATCTTACCCGCCGAAAATTTCGGCCAAATTTTGAGGATTTCGATAATTTCGGCGAATTTATCACAAAAAATTGAGGATTATGCATTTCAATTTCGGCCCTCCCTAAAATCAAAATTTAAACCCTTGGCTGCAGCCTGCAGGTCTTTAAGACTTGAAGTTTAGCGAATGATCTTCAATATTTTATGTAGTAGTTTATTTTCTTGATTGTAAACTTTGTTCTTATTAATTTGGGTTTATTGTAATTTCTGGATTGTTCTAGTTAATTTGGATTAATTTGGGTTTTTGTAATAGTTTATAATTTCAATAGTTGATACTTGATAATTTGATATGCTTGCTGATATGACTGGGTAGCCTTGCAAGATTGTTTGTACTTTAGCATGAATATTTTCCTTTCTATGACAGGAGCTCTAAAGCTTCTAATTGTAATATTAACATATATAGATGTGTGTGTGTGTTGGGAAAAGGCCCAAAAGGCTCAAAAGGCTTAGATTTTTATTTTTATAATTTTTTTTTTTGCTGTAAGCCTGTAATGAACAATGTTTACCAAAATACCAAAAATTACCGAAAATCAAAGGATCCGAAAATTACCGATTTGGTAACTGGCAACCAAATTGAATTATCGAAAATTTTGGTAATCGAATCGGTAAGGCCATTTACTGATTAGATTTGACCAATGGGCAGCCCTACTGTTGATCAATATTTATCCTAAGTCGGGGGCGTCATCTGTAGCAACCCGAATTTTTCAATCTTATCTTGTGTTGACACTTTTTTTTTCAAAAACTATCTTGTACTTAGAAGTTTAAGGTTTCTTAAAGGAAATTGAGTTTCTTTTGTCTTTTCTGTAACTATCTTGTACCATTAGTGGTTTAGAGTTGAACTCTAGTGCCCTTGTACACAAGTTTGGTGATTATCAAATTACAATTAATTTTTGGGAATTAAATTCAATGGAGTTGAATATTCCTTAATTTTTATAGGAGAAAAATTATTATCTTGAGGCTATAGGAAATTAGTATTAATTATTACGAATCTGTAAGATTTTTCGAGCAAGTATTTGGAGTCCCAAGCTATTTTTGGTAAATTTACAAAGTTTAGAGAAAATAGAAAATAGGAAAAATTAATTTGGGATTGCTGACTGGACTGACATCGTGTGATGTGGTGTGCACAGATTGGATTGGACACTCTGACGCAGCGCTGAGCAGGCGAGCTCACGGAAAGCGTGTAGCGCGTGTCACACCCAATCATCTTTCGTGTTTTAATCTGGGCTGTTCGCCCTCATTAAACCAAACGGACCTGGGCTGTTGGTTTTGTGTGAAGGAACCGGTCAACAAATTCGGGTCACTATGACCCACGTGTTTCCTAAATGGGCACCCATGCCCTTATTATCTCTGTAAATGGGTATTCCAACCCGGTTTTCGCAACCCAATCTTTTTTTCACTCTTGTTTATGCATTTTTAGTGCAATTTGTCGCACATTGAAAAGTTACAACTTCTTCCAAATCTCTAGTGCCTATAAATAGAGACCCTTATACCTCATTTTCACTTGCACCACCAAGTAAAGTTAGAGTTACTCACTTCTTGGTTCTTTGAGAGTCTTACTAAGAAGAAACATACCAAAAGGAAAGAATATTCTCATAGTTTATAACTTTTGGAGAGCAAGCTCTAGGAGGAGGAGTCCAAAGGAGTAGAGCCTAACTAAGGAGGTCTACAACCGGGTAAGTGTTTTAATATTTCTTATTTATTTTTAGACTTTAATTTTAAGTTTTCATGCTTAGGTTGATTAAGTAGAATTTATTTATTAATTAAGCATGCCTAGCTTTATTTAGAGATTTAATTGTTTATTTAAAGGTTATTAGCATGCTAGAATTAACAAGTTTCTTTTGTAGCGATTAAATTGGATTAATCTAAATTAATTTGTGGGATTGCTTTGAGTTAAAGCAATTAGTCAAGTGGTTTGAGTTTAAGATAAAAGTTGAAACTTGTAAATCCTTAAGTAACTTCTAAAGAGTAGAGTTTAGTCCACATAGGACTAGTGACTAGCGACGTGTGACTAAATGAAAGGTCATACCATCTTCCCTTATTGATAGTTGTCGTCCTTAACCTAGAGTTTGTTTCTTTTTGTCGAAATTGTCTCTTATTGGATTAACCAGTTACCCATTTGCCGAGTTATTAAGAGGTTAAGGTTTCTGTTGTGATTATTTTTCGAGGAGTTGCCAAGATAGAACTGTACGCGAACGTGGAAGGCTGTGGAAGAGAATACGTGAGGAGCATTGGATTCTAGGTAGGGGGATTTATCCTACATTCCTGATTAGGGACTTTGTGTGTGTATGTGTAGTTTTTAAACTAATATAAGGCCTTCCACAATGCAATCAGAAACTGAACCCCAAACCCAATTTTTGGGTATAAAATGGGTATAGCCCATTCACAATGGGCCGGAATGTGATCCCCATAATTTTTTGAGACCCAAAAACTATCCCCAATTTTGGGTATAAACTATACCCAAAACCAAAATAAATTATTGGCCCACAAAAAATAAAAAGCTGATATTCTCTCTCATTCACATGAAAGCAACCTGCGGACCCACTGGAGCATGAAGGAATAGGGAGCTGCCACATCAGCCAGCAGCCCCCTGCAGCTCCTGCATGCCCATTAATCAATACCCTGCAGCTCCTGCATACCTTCAATCAATTCCCATGCCCTTTGATCAATTCTCCACGCAATGAAATGCCTACAACGGCTCCCTGCCATATTGAATGGTCAGCCCAAAAAAGGTGGGCCATTTGAAAATGAATGGTGGAGATTTACGTGCCGTTGAAGATCAACGGCCCAAAAAATAAAATGTCATTTTTGAAAAAAAAAAAATAATAATAAGTATGGAAAAAATCGAAAAAAATGTCAAAAAAATCCCAAAAAATTCAGAAAAATTTCTTAAAATTCCCTTTAATTTTATAACGGCTAGTACACCAAAAATTCTATATAAACCTCATTCTTCTTATTTTTTTCTTCACATCTTTCTTTCTTTTACACCATATTTTCATCAAATTTAGTTAATTCAATATGGTTAGAGGTCTTGGTTGGGCCAAAGATGAAGATATTGCTCTAGTTCAAGCTTGGCTAGAGAAGTCTCCAAATTCGGAACTCGGTGCACAACAAAAAAATGATGTATTCTGGGCCGAAGTTTACATTGTTTTTCAGCGTAATTTGGGCACACCAACGGGCAGAACGATGGGCGCAATTAGATCACGGTGGAAGGACATTGCCGCCTTTTGCAACAAATTTTATGTCTCGTTTTTGGATGCCGAAAGGAGACATCAAAGCGGTGCGAATTCAGACGATGTGGTAAGTTTTATTTTATGAATGTATATATTTAATTGAATGTTGTATGTTTTTTCCATTGTTGATACTTGATAATTTATTCATGTGCCATAATTTTTGTAGTTTGCGGACGCACTTGAGATATATAAAGACAAGAACAATGGAAAAAAGTTTAGCATGCTCCACGTTTGGAAGGATTTAAAAGAATGCGTCAAGTACTCAGCTGCAAATTCAACTGTGCGAGTCAGAGATCAGGACTCACCGACCGATTACACACCGGATGATCAAGATGAGACTTGCCTTGATACAGATGATGATCCACCATCATGGCAACCGGTAGGCCCGTCACGCCCAAGGCCACTAGGAAGAAATAAAGCAAAGCGGGCCAAGACAGCTGATCCCCACCAAATTCATATGTTGGAGGCAATTGACGAATATAATGATAGGTCACGTGTAGCTGAGGAAATGAGACATGACAGAGAAAGGGCGAGGCAAGAAAGAGAAGTGGCAAGAAACATGGCATGGGAAGCAAGAGAAAAGGCGAAAGAAGCAAGAGAAAGGGCGAGAGAAGCAAGAGAACAGGTGAAGCTTGAGAGGGCGATAGAGTGGGAGGAAGGTCAGATTATGGATAAAGACTTGACAAACATGAATGACATGCAAAGAGAGTATTGGGGATCAAAGCAAGCTGAAATAATTGCAAGAAGACGTGCACGTGCTACCTCTAGTTCAGCCGGATACTACCCGGATATGACCGACCTCAACCAGTCATACCCAGGGTACCCTCCAAATAATTAGTGGATTTGAATTATGTTTTTATTATGTCTGAGATGTGACTTATATTTTTATTATGTCTGAGAGTTGAATTATGTTTTTATTATGCTTGAGAGTTAAATTATGTTTAGGATTTGAATTATTATGTTTAAAGTGACTATTCCCCTACCAGTAGGATTTGAATTATGTAGTGGATTTGAAGTGACTATTCCCGTACCCTGCATGAAGTGACTATTCACGTATCCTGCATGATATGACTATTCACGTACTCTATGTGAAGTGACTATTCACACACCCTGCATGATATGACTATTCACGTACCCTGCATGAAGTGACTATTCACGTACCCTGCATGAAGTGACTATTCACTAACCCTGCATGATATGACTATTCACTAACCCTGCATGATATGACTATTCACGTACCCTGCATGAAATGATAGGTCACGTACCCCATTATTATGAACTCTCTATAAATTGTGATAACTTCGTCAATTGAAATTCACATAGTTTTTATCTATTCAGGATAATTTATCATCCGATCAAAACTACGATGAATCCTTTCAACTACGCATCGTCTTCATCGTCATCTTCGAGTCCTCCCGAGATCGAGTATGATGATTCCGATACTAGTTACGAGAGGGTAGAGGAAGGCAGAAGGCTGATGGGGTGTGTAATTATGTCCATGGGGCAATCAGTCGTCGCCCTACGTCCACGTCACCGTGGTACGTGTTCTCGTCGGCGTTACACACGTCGGGATAGGGAAGGCGCTCACGAGAGGCTGATGCAGAATTACTTCATCCCTGCACCAATAGAAGACACAGTGACGTTTCGGAGACGCTTCCGTATGCATCAACCCCTATTCAACAAGATTCTAAACGATGTGTGCCTCGATGATGATTGGTTCCAATCCAGGCCAGATGCCCTCGGTAGACTTGGTTGCACACCCCATCAGAAGGTGACTGCGGCATTGAGAGTGATGGCGTATGGCCAACCCCTCGATGGGGTTGCAGAGCTACTAACCATTAGTCAGGGCACCATAAAGGATGCACTATATAAGTTCTGTCGAGCCATCACCCACGTCTATGAGGAGGAGTATCTCCGCAGACCTAACTTGGAGGATATGAGAAGACTCATGCGAAAGGGGCGTCAGAGAGGATTTCCAGGAATGATTGGAAGCTTAGACTGCATGCACTGGGTGTGGCAAAATTGTCCCATGGCTGAGCAAGCTCACTATCGTGGGCACTATCATACACCTACCGTTATTTTGGAAGCAGTTGCCTCATACGACACGTGGATTTGGCATGCAAACTTTGGATTTCCGGGTTCTAACAATGACATTACCATGTTGGACTGCTCACACCTTTTTGATTGGGAGATATCTGGAAGAGCCCACAAGGTGAAATATAGTGTCAATGATGTGGAATTCAAAATCTCATACTATCTTGCTGACGGGATCTACCCTAAGTGGGCGACTCTAATTTCATCAATACGTAATCCAGTTTCGGAACCTCACAGGTTGTTTGCGAGGAAACAAGAGGGCTTCCGTAAGGATGTGGAGAGGGCGTTTGGGATTTTAAAAGCCCGATGGCAGATTATCAAACGACCCGCTCGTTATTGGGATATGGATGATATGGGTTATATCATGAAAGCGTGCATAATATTGCACAATATGATTGTCAATGATGAGCGACAACAAGATGATCCAGCCTGGCAGGAGTTTAACGTGGAAGAGGCGATTAGAAGAGCAGAATCAGAGTATGACGGCGTGGAACCAAGCATACAAGGTGGGCCTCCATCATCTTTACCTGAGGAGAATGTCCGTCGCAATTTGATTAGAAATAGGCGTGTGAATGAACACTTGAAGGAAAATTTGATTGAGCACGTATGGATCCAAGCAGGAGGCGCACCACATGCTTGAGGGGCCAATGTTGTTTAGTTTATGTGTTTGTGGTTTAGTTTATGTGTTTGTATTGTGAAATGAAATAAATTGTATTGTGTTTAACGTTTTTAATATTTTAATATTAATATATTAATATTGGTGTCATTTTGAAAAGCTAATTAAATTATTAACAATAATATAATATTCTTGATCATAAAATATTTTAAATATTTAATTAACGGGCACTTAATCAATTTTAAAATTAAGTAAATGAGTTAAATATTAATATACCCATATTTGGGCATCAATACCATTGTGTTAATGATCCCCAAAATCTATATTTTTACACTTTTTGATCCCTAAAATTGATTTGGGTATTGAGTATTTGGGGATCCCCATTGTAGAAGGCCTAACATGCTATTTCTATTTTTATTATGATTGGTTTGAGAGTACAGATAGCATAACATGTGACCTTAGGTTCAATGTCCTAAATCTTCTAGAAGAAATGATCAATAGAGTTATGAAGGGCCTAGCCAAGGTAATTACGTTGCGACGTATATACCCGTGCGAAGTAGTTGCTCATAACTAATTAGGTGGCAGGTGATATGGATATTCAATTGAGAATTCTTATCTCTGTTGACCGTGACACTCTCTCTCTGGTAGTTGTTTCGTTGATTACGACTGACTGTAGTTGTACTTACTGTGTATCGAACATCTGAGTTATTGTTATTGATAGGTTTTTATACATGTTTACCATATACTACTGCAGCTGAGGTGTTCAAACGATTTTGTGGAAATATTTGACGTTTTGGAAAACCATCTTTCACTGGTAAGGGTTTTAAATGTTTTCAAACCTAGCAGGATCCCCTGAGGGGAAGCAATGATCGTATGTGATTTTTACCCCTACTTTCTTTGTTTTGTGTTCTTTTCTCTTGCTTATGCATATTTGCCTCTTGGAGACGATCTTGATTGAGGGGTGTGAAACGTTGGAGTCTCTTGTCTGGTGTCCTAAGGTCTCATTGCTCATGTCTTTTATCTTGTAGCTGTTTATGCCTTCCATTGACTTTCCTTATATTATTCTCGTTTAGGATGAGTTTGAACAATGTCTTACTTAGGTTTTAATCAGTTTGTAAACTTATTTGGGTTTTACTATGCTTTGGTAATTCACTTTTTGGGTGTTGATTTAACTATTCTACCCTTACGGGTTGGTTAAATTTTATTTACTTATTTATTTTGATCTTATTATTTTCTTAAAAGATTATGTTGTGTAATAAGTACTCTGATCCAACTTGGTCCATTTAAATTAAAAAGGCTTAACCCAACTTGTGTTTTTTGGGCAATTAATACTAGTTTATTGGTGTTAATTTCTTGAGAAATTCAAGAAAGGTGCCTATCCCGCATGCCCGCGGTTCGGGGTGCGACACGTGGGGTTGTTTCCGGCCAGTTATTTGACTTATTCTCGCTCCGTTTTTCGTCCCGAATCTAATGAAATTGGTTTCGAGACCATTCGAGACTCGTAGCTATGTTTGTGATTTACACTCTCTCTTTTTAGAAAGTAAAAGTAAATAAAAAATAATCTAATTAATATTTTTCTATACTTTTATGCACTTCTATGTTCGGGTTAGACTAGAAAGTATTGCTAGAAGCTTGGAAAAGGAAATTTAAGCATTAGTTAGATCGGAATCAAGGTAGGGAATAATTGGGGAACTTCTACAATTGAAATTTTACTTTATTAAACATTGTGAAATATTTGTGTGACATTATGTGAATTATGTTGAGAAATTTCATTAAATAACCATTTTGAATACAACTCTAACTTTTTTAACCTTCCACTCACAACTCTAACTTTTTTGACTCTTTGGCCACTTTTCGGACAAAAATACCCTTTTAGTGGCCACATGGTCGACATGTCAACCAAAAAGTTTATTTTAACAAAAATATTAAAAAAAGGTAGAAAATGATGAATACAATGAACTGGCTGCATCACCATTTAAAGTGGTTGTAGCACCATTTGTCATCGAAGATCAAATTTCAAATCTTAAACAATAAATCCAAGTCAAAATTTCAAATCTAAAACAAAAAACCCAAATCAAAATTTCATATATGGAACAACAAACCTATGTCGAAATTTTATGGAACAACAAATCCATATCGGAGTTTGTTAAACTCAGATCTAAAAATGAAAAAATTGACAAAAGAATCTGAATTTATTAAAGTTCCCAAGTCTCAATTCAAGCATTTTTTTGTGTTGCTCAATAATGAATACAATGTTCTTAATAAACTCTAGAGCCAACTTGGATAATTAATGCAATATTCAACCTGGGTTGAAGTGTTGAACTCCCAGATCCAGTTTTGACAAATGGTGCTCAAGTGGTCTATCTATTTCAGTGTTGTTTGAGTGCTCCCTTGCAAATCCTGGGTTGAAGAATTGAACTCCCAGATCTAGTTCTGACAAATCCTGCAAATTTGTCGACAATCTGAAGTGTTGAACTGGCGCTCAGGTGACAAAGATAGAGGAAGGGGAGGGAACATTGTTGTAGGAATCGGCGAGGGATGCGACTAAGTCGGTGCTAATGTGGCAGTTGTAGCCGTTCTTGGGGAGGCCGCAGCGGCTTGTGTTTGGAACTCGCGGTGGGCGTGTTGGGGGTGGAGGAGAACGGCGTGTTGGGACCGACGGCTAAGAAATGTGGTTGGTGGCGGTGGTTGTGGTGATGCTACTGCATGGTTAGAGTTTGAACATAGAGAGATCGAGAAAGATCGAGAGAGAGATAGATAGAGAGAGAAAGAGAGAGGGTAATTTGGTCTCAAAAGTGGCCAAAGAGTCAAAAAAGATAAAGTTGAAAGGGGAGGGTTAAAACGTTATAGTGGTATTAAAATAGGTTATTTAATGAAATTTCTCAATTATATGCTCTCTCGTTCTATATGATATACTTGAAATTATATTCGATTTAATTCTACTATATATTTATTTGTTTATTTTTGTTTGAATTTAAGCATGAACATAAATATGCAAAATATTGAGAGATTGATTGGGAAAAGAAAAGATGGTATTATCTGAAATTTTTGTGTAGTTGAGTCTGAACTCTTTATTAGTACCAGATCTTAGGTCAGCCTAGTGCGCACAAGGTTCTTATCGAGTAATTAGGGACTAGCGACAGAGAGTTGGACAAGATGACTAGCAAAAAGGGAAATTTAGGTTGATGACATTTTGGGTGTTAGTCTATATATTAAAGCACTCGAGATCATAGTGGTAAAATGCACAGTATGAGACGTGCGGTCTATGTGTTTTAATCTATAGATTAACGAGATTAGAAATAGTGAAGTTGACATTGCATCAAAAATTACTTATATGTATCATATCATAATATGTTACATGTCACATAGTTTACTCTAGTCAATTGTTCATGCGAAGGAATTTCTCTACTAAGATAAGGTTGCTTACTCCTTTATATGAAGGACTATTTCATACATGTCATAACCCTAGAGGAACTTGTTTGACACGTCATAAACACCCTGTGAAAGTTCTCTTTGTTGGTCTGTTCAGTGTATGTGTCTACTAGCACACACTCACATGTCTGCTCTAGTGACTCTTCACTGTGGCTTGAGATCGATGAAGTTGTGCTTGAGAGTGTCTGGGTGTGGTTCTAGCTTTTCGTTGATCGATCGACGAAGGAGATCGATGAAGAAGGCTTGTGTGCTTGAGATTGAGTGTTTGGGTGCCTTGAAAAGAAGGAGGTTGAGTGTCTGGAAGAATGAGAGTGTGCGTGAGTTTGAGTCTGTGTAAGTGTTGACTTGAACCAATTAAGTTGGAGTCGTGTTTTGAGTTAGGTTGTAGGCCCAAATTTTTTTTTAAGTAGTCTGAATAGTATTGTCTGGAACTTGATCGACGATCCGTTTTTGCCTATGCGTTTGTGGTGACGAGCTCTTCGATTTTAATAGTGAGAAGGCTAGGTTTTGGTGAAGTTTAAAAAAAATTATTTCTGAGTTCCATAGGTAAATTCTTGATCCTTGTTGAAGTTCTGCTGAAATTGTCTTAGATTAATCTCTTGTAAATTAGACTCTTTTAATCTTGTCACTTACCAAGTCGAATAGTACCGAGACTCTGCCCGTGGGAAGTTTTCATCGGGTATATCCTTAACCCAGCTTATTTAATCGATCTGTTGTTATTTAAGTTGTGATTATAAACAAAACATTGCTTAACTGTTTAATTGAAATGAGACTAAATAAATATTGAGGCCATATCAGTGGTAACCAAATGATGTGATGACTAAGGTCAGTCCATGAGCATACAATCATTGGGTACTGAGCTAGAGCTCCCTCAGTTTCCCCATGCACTGACTGGTCACGTTGTAGGTTCATATTTAATTAACCTCCTCGACAATAAATTAAAATGAATCTAGAAACCACACGGTGTGACATGACTGTTTGCCTCTGGGTGCAAGGTCATATCAGATTAAGAATTTAGAGAAGGCTAGCGGTGTATGCTAGTGCCAAACCTCTGAATTATACATGGTTTTAACAGACAAGGTCATCAGTTTATATGAAAACCGTTTTAACACCAGTTGTTGTCAGACTAGGAACTCCAGTTACCTGAAAGTGATTGTTGTGACGTGGCAAATTGTGATTTCTACTAGAGAACATACAAGAGCTTGGACGCCAGGTAAGGGGATAACACCTTGTTTAGTGGTTTTCCTGCATGTACTATATAATAAATACTGTGTGATAAAGCTGCATGTTTTTTATTGGCATATCTACTTGGTTTTATGATCATGGGAATAATGATTGTTATGCATATTCCCGTGAGATTGTTATTGTGTTTTACTTGAGAGTGAAAGGTTCCTTACAGTAAACATTGGGTTTCGATTCTCTAAACCTCATAAGGGGTTGTACGGACGGACTAGTCGATTGACCTTCTTGGGAGGCCAATCTAAGCGATATAACCATGAAATGGCCAGTTTTGCGACCCTGTCCCAATCAAATGATTGCAAGATCGACTTTGTTATGTTTATGTGAGAGGGTAGTTGGCCTTAATGGCCGATCAATATGTATGATTCTGAACTTGAGCCTGGAAAATTGTATTTCGAAAGCTGTATGAGCATGCTACTGGTTTTTACAAAGCTTGGCAACTGGTTTGTGCTGTGCATTTGATTTCAAATTGTCTCAAACTATTTTCAAACCTAGCAGGAAGTTCCCTGAGGGAGAGCAATGAATATATGTAATGATCACCCCTACATTATTGTTTTTCTCCCTCTTAGGTGCTGTTTGTGTGGACTTTGACGACCTCGATATGATTGAGGAGGTGGTGGTGCGGTCTCGGATTTGTCAACTCCTGTGTTGTTTAGTCATTATATATCCTTGGGCAAGTCTTTGGTGGTCTTTTACTATCTTTATATCCTGTATATACACTAAGTCCTTGGGTTGTCTATTTTTGAATTATCGAGTATGTATAAATTCTTTAAAGTTACTCTAAACAATAGTAGCTTCGAAGGTTGGTTTATATATGAATTAATTTTATATATATTTTTCCACTGTAAACTCAAACATTCTGATCCAACTCATTTTACTAAACCAAAAGGCTTAACTTATTTTGAGAATATTTGGGATTATAATAGTGGGGGCCGAATTGATTGTTGTAGTCTCAGGTATTCTCAAGATAGGTGCCTTTGTTATATATGCGGGTTTTGGGGCGTGACATATATGAACATTTTTGTAGTAGTGTAGGAATACCAAAGGGTTAAAAGTTTGACTTTGAAAACCCTAATATTGACCGGCCTTAGTAGCTAGGACTAGCACCCTAGGTTTAACCTAGTAGGTTACTTGAGTAAGAGATAAGGAAGATACTCATGGCATGTGATCTTGATCATGATCAAGGCTAAAGGTTAAGTGTAATTTCGGGTTAAGGAAAAGAAAATGAGATAAAAAGAAATGATGAGGTTTACGGGGGTATATAGGTTTATAAAGACTTTTGTAGACTTTGTTTTAGTGACAGACTTTGGCAAAATTAACAGATTTTCACAGAGTTCCACAGTGTCTATAGAAATCCTTAAAAATCCGTAGGGGAGATATTGGATTTATAATGACTTTGAAATACACATAAAAGATTTTCAAAGTCTTTAAAAATTCATTATTAAATGAATTCTATAAAAGTCAATGACTTTTTAAATACACATAGACTTTTACAAACTTTTTAAAAGTCTTTAAAAGTCTTAATTGAATATCACATGAATTTTATAGACTACTTAAAATTCTTACTTGAATACACATAAACTTTTACGAAATACAAAATGATTTTTAATTGAGAATACACATAAAAGTCTTAATTAAATACGAAATGACTTTTAAACTCTACAAAAGTCTTTTAAAATCCATATACAATACATCTCACTTAATTAAGAGGATTAAAACAAGGAAATACCTTGGATTGGTTAATAGGCTGTTTAGCCTAGTCCAATAGACTAATGATTCACTTAAGTAGGTCTTAAAGGATTGGCTAGCCAATTAAAGCCCTCTTGGGAAGCCAAAACGGACAGCCAAACCCATTAAACCCTTTCTCATGCCAACTGAAGAGGTGACTCTTCAGTTTTCCCTACAAACGGCTATAACCTACTTTTTAAAAGACCAAACCCTTTTTAGACAAATCCTCTCACATTAATTCAAAGTTTAACGAGAAAAAGAGAGATAAGGTGACTTGGAAGAGGATAGAAGCAGAGACAAGAACTTAAGAAGAAGAAAGAAGGTGCAGCCTACTACTACCTTTGAGAGAACTTGGTAACTAACCTCAAGAAAACATATCCTCTGAGTTCTTATGCATTAGTTCTAGGATTAGAAAGATAGTTGATTGGCTAAGGTTATCTACATTCTAAGAAAATCCAAAGAATTTCATGTTTGGATTCTTGTTTGGCACATTTTCGATACACTGACCTTTGCTGTCTTATTTTCGAATTATGTACCATTCTAGGAGTACTTTGATCATAATTTTTAAGGGTATAAAAATAGACATCCTAGTATTTCTCTGGAATCAAGAAACACCAAAATCCAACTTGTTATGGATTTATGGTAGATTTTACAAAATGCATAAGAATGCTGCCAGTTTTTTTGCATATTTTCATTGAAAAATCATTATGTTTTCATGCACGAATTTCTCTATGCTTGGAATTTTAACTTGAAATTGTTACAGAAGTTTTTAAATTAGGTGATTTCAAAACTTTTCCAATTGGTTTCATTCGATTTGGTTGAGTATACAAAAATAACAATTTTGACCATATGAACAATGATTTAATTTGTAGAAATCAGATTTCTAGTGTGAGATTTGGTTCTTTAAAAACACTACTTTCAAAACTCCAAAATGCTTTGAAAATTTTTATGCATGAAGATCAATATGTCTCTTAACGGCATATGAAAAGTCTTGTTCAAATGATTTTTTTACGATTTGATAAAAATGGTAGACCAGGTACTGTTCTTTTGGTTTTTAAAGAAAACAATGAGGTATGAAACTAACCTCTTTCATTTTTAAGCCTTTTAGCCTATACTATAGTTTAAGCAAGTCACAATTCACCCCTAAGGATGTTCTTGGAACAGAAGGGAGTCAACATGGTGTCAAATCAAGATTTGGTTGTCAAACCTCAAGATTTGAAATAAAAGAATAGGTTTTAAATCGTGTAGCATAATTCTTTTGTCCTTATAACTTTTGTTTCGGTTTTCAACATTAAAAAATGTTTTATTATATGATTTAAAACTTGTGTGAAGTCAAATGGTAGTTGGTTATGTATTTAAGGTTTTAGATGTAACTTAACTTAGCCAATAAACCAATAAACCCTAGGAAACCATGAGTTTGGTTTGTAATTGAACTAGGACAACATTCTACTTGGAAAGACAACAAAGACAAGAATCTCATTCGAGGTAGAGGAGCTAGTCCATTCTAGTCCATTTAAACCTTATGTTTTGAATACATCTATCTCTATATGTATATATATGTGTATGTGAATGTTTTTCTTTGGTGCTGTATACTTAGTAATGGATTGAGTGTGAATGAGTTAGTTTAATTCATGCCCTTCTTGCAGTAATATACCAAGTTAGCACACATAAGAAATTACATGGTACTAGTTTTAATAGATTTCCTTTCAACATTTAGTAAGGGCTGCTTACTTTGTTTAAGAAAATCAACATGTGAAAGCATGTTGATGATATTAACTTGCTAGCTTTAAAAAGACATGAAATTTATTGGTTTTAGACTTGACTGGTAACATAATTACACTTTAAGTTAAACCAATAGAATTTGCATAATTGGAAACTACCTTAAGGATAATTTGAGAAAATCTGTAACCTGGTTTCTTTGTCCTAGTCTTGCATGATATTAGGGAAATAAACTGATTGGATCAAAGGCTATGAACTGTACTAATAAAGAAAGGGTTAGATAATCCATTATGTCTCAATTCAAGAATAAAATGAAACAAGTCTGCCGGTTTAAGTAATTGATTACAATGTGATTTTCCTGCTTGCACTATGAAGCATGCTTATTTGACTTGTACAATAAGTTAAACATATATGCTTAAATGTAACTGTCATTACATGATTGATATGCATATTACACATCTGTTTTGATTGGGGGCAGATTCTCCTTTTATGGAAACTGCCAATGCATATATTACATTAGCATTCATAGTGATTTGAATAAAAAATGTACACTCTAATGTGTTTTGAGTGTTTGAACTTCTTAATTATAAATGAAGGGATAAGATGAAACTTTATCCTTGGGTTTAATTCTCTAAAAGTATGCATACAGTTTGATCTAGAATTGGTTATGTGCTTTAAGAATATACTAGATGGGAAGAGATAGACTTATCTGCTTCCATTAGAGGACATCTCACTATATAGACCTACTTTTGACTAGGATATGGGAATATGATTAATAAAATTACAAATTAGGGACAAGTCCACTGTTTTTGAAATCTTGATAGGTTAGCTATGTCATGGAGAAAAGGTACGCACTTCATTATACTTTAATTTGACATGCATTTGCATCTCATGGATTGAAATATGCTTTAATATGAGAAACATTGATATGTGAATTAAAGCCCTGTTAATCCGAGAGTTAAAAATATATATGCTTATGCTTAGTATGTGTTATGTGGACTATCTAGAATCCCACTTAAACTAGAAAACAAATGTACAAGGTTATGACATTAATGATAGGTTTTAACTTGTTAAAATTATTTCTTAGAACCCTACCTGCCTTGTGATTAATTGAGCTAATTAGGCAAACCTTTATGTTTTCTCAAGCTTACTTTAATATTTGAAAACTACTTTGAATTGTGTGCAACTATTTTGGACTAGTTGAGTGTGTAATCAACTATTTTGGTGATGCTCACCCCTATACAGTTGTAAGTGCTAGATACCCTTAGGACAATGGGCAACTTTGTAGAGCTTTCAAATTCAGAAAAGAGAGGACGTTAGAAGAGGAAAACCCCTAGTGCATGTTGAGATCCCAACACCCCCTACATGCCACTACTAGGAAGTACCCCATTAGAGATCAGTGGAACACTGATGTCTATTTGGTCTGCGACCGATAAGGGCAGACGTGATATCTAATGTACCCTATTTTCAATATCGGTTTTTACCCGATGTTTATAAAAACTTAAACATCCTATTTGTTGAATTTTCGATATTGTTAATAATTAATATATATCGAATTTTCAAGTTTCCGCTATCTACATGAATGGATTCCGATATATAATGTACTTTCAATATCATTAGTTTTTTAATAACTGACATTAAAGTGTATATTACATATCGGTTTGGTTATATTTTTCGATATTGTAAACTCAGCAAAAGCTATGTTTGGTAAGTTGTTACATCACTTTTTTTATTAAAGCGATATTTAATATTGTTAACACATCAGAGTTTTAAATAAAACCGATATATCTGTATAGATTAGATATCTGTTTGTCCGTTGTTTCAGATATTATAAGTCTTTTAAACATCATGTTTGAGCTACCATGTGATATAAAAATTATATTAGATATCGCTATTATTTTTTTTTTCGATGTATATGCCTGTATAAATATCAGATTTAAGACATTAGATATCAGTGTTGAACGGATATTGTAAATGTTTTTTAATTAAAAAAAACAAAATTAAAATGGATTGTTAGATATCGGTTTTTCCTGTCAAATATTTGATATAAAAATTCGAACATGCACCATCCAATTTGTACAATTTAAATGCTTCAATCAATTTCATCCAACATTCTCATACAATATTTCCAACATCCAATTTCAACCATATTCAAGTTAACAAAAATAAATTACAAATCCCTCAACAAGTAGGGATAACCCTAGCTAGCTAATCCATTTTTAACCCCCCTAAGAAACTTCAAAAATCTGCACAAAATATAAGGCATGGCTAGTTCTAAATGATGCACACTAGGTACTTTGATCTATTCTCTGAATTTCCAATTCCCACAGAGACACGTGCTGGGTCCACAAGACCAACCATTTCAGCCATGTTGGATTCGATAAGCCTATCGTACAGGTACCTAACAATTTTCAAGCATCCATTTGTATCACAACAGTTTATGAGGAAAAAAAACAATGTAGATGAATCAAAGAGTACACTGACCTCATGTACACAACTATGCAGGTTGCTGAAAGTTCTTCCATCCTCAATACTGCAGCTATATCCTCGTACAAGATATAAAGTTTTTGGACAGCTCGATCATATCCACAAAATGCTCAAAACATGTACCAGATTTATACCAACATGCATGTCAGTCTAAATATTATTGAGGGTAACAAACTCTACCCATTCAACACGAATTTCATCAAATTTTTCTTATGTGTAACCGCTCCGCTTGTACTTCGAGTTACTCCACTGAAAACATTATAAAAAAGTGCATTAATATTTACATATTGGCAGCCAACACATGCAAAAGCTCAAACCAATACTCAAATCAGATTTGTTACCCAAATTATCACTCATGCATGTAAATTTCACCAAATCAAAACCAACAAAACCTGTCGAATGCTACAAACTAGACCCAAAGTACCAAATCATTCAAACATAGCTTCAATTCATAAGATTTTTTATTTAAAACACTCTTGAACATGTCTAGTACTTGTTCCATAAGTATCAGGTCAAAAGCACTACTCAAAATCACAATGGTGCAACCAAACTCGTAATAATGCACTGCGTAGTAAAACTGTCATTTTCTAGCAAAACAGAATCAATTTTAGAAAATCATAGAAAATACATCTCAAATCGGATTTCAGTGATTCAGAGCTTGAAATTATTGTTGAGATGTCTAGTTTAAATGGTCCAAAAACCAAATTCAAAAGCCTTGTCAAACACTTCAGAATTTCATAAATATGACACAAGGTCAAAACTGTGCAATGTAGGCAGATTGTGTAGTTTCCATGAAAATCAAAGCCTTTCTGTCAAAAAGCTTGGCCTTTTCACACAACAACACACAATTACAACCAACTAAGAGCATAATACAAGCTAGGGTTAGGGCCTTACCTCCAAGCTCTCGGTTTACAAATATTGAAATGGCAGCAACACTTGGTCTAAATATAATCATATGCTACTACGTACAACATTAGGATGCAAAAATCTTTTTGCATACCACTTGCATTAGAAAAAATGGAGCATGAGCCAAGGATTATCTACCTAAACCTGCAAAAAATAATACCAACATATTAACAAATTAGACTCTGGAGTATTATTCCATCTTAACAAGAAAACTAGAAAGATTAATGATTAAAAAGACATAACAGAAACTAGATCCTAGATAATACCATGTTTAACATAGAGAAACCTTCACATTGAGAATATTGTAACACCCCGATCCTAGGGCCCAAAAATACACTGAAACTTTGTCTTTTAAACCTCTTTTCAAAGAATGAGCCATGCACAACAACATAAGTAAATATAATTCTGTCAAAAACATTTTAAACAAACCACTGAGTAAAAACAATTAAATAAATCTTTCTGGGTCCCACTGCCTCGTCTTCTCCCCACTGCTTCCTCAGCCTGCTTATCCTGCAAAACACAAATCCTACACCACACCCAAGCATCAAGAAAATCAAAATATCTCAATTGCACATCAAATCTCATCAATAATAATAATTATACTCTGACAAATCAATTGCATAATTGTCGACCATTAACCTCAATCATTCACATCCTAATTAATATCCTCAATGCATAGACACCATCATTTCCGTCCTCACGATTCAAGCCTAGATTTTACTAAGTCCTAGCAAACAAATGCAATACAAGCAACCCAACAACGATCTATCTAATTTCACACACTTCGTTTCTTGGAAATCCTCCAGCTTTATAACTACTTTCAAAAATCTCCTTTCAAAAACCATTTTTAAATCCCCTCAGCCGTAAGTCAAACTCTGAACTGAATTTATCCTTGGAAGCTAATATCTCGAAACACTTATTTTTAAAACTCACATCCTTCTCGTACCTGTACTGTAGACAATGTCCTGGCCACAATCCCGCACTCGGGCAGGCTCAAATCCTAGCCACAATCTCGTACGGATGACCCTTCCGCACGAGCAGGCTCGTATCCTGGCCACAATCTTGTACAGAGGGGTCACTCCATACGAGCAGGCTCATATCCTAGCCACAATCTCATACGGAGGGGTCTCTCCGTACGAGCAGGCTCATATCTCTCATACGGAGGGGTCTCTCCGTACGAGCAGGCTCGTATCCTAGCCACAATCTCATACGGAGGGGTCTCTCCGTACGAGCAGGCTCGTATCCTAGCCACAATCTCATACGGAGGGGTCTCTCCGTACGAGCAGGCTCGTCCAATCCGTACTCGCATTTCCAACTCACAATTTTCCCAAAATTTCTCTGAACGCTGCCGAATCCTTCCGAATTTGATCCCCGCTTATAAACCATCACTTGTCTGTCACTCGAAACATACTGACTTTTCCTCAATAATTAGTTTGATCATTTGTATAATATAACTGCCTAATCATCAATCATTAACCTCGACTATAAATAATCCTTCTCTAATTTGGTGACTCTCCTCTAAGCAACGCTATAATTCCCAATTAATTCCTTCGCCTCAAATCCTCGTCAATTCATTCTCCTAATTCAAATCCTACACCTAATCTTCTCTAACGTAAAACAGAAAATCTTTAAAACAGACAATGAAACCACGGTATTCAACAATATAAGCAGATAAGTTTCACTTAAAATTTAACTACGTAAAAGTCCGGAATACCCTTCACGGTGCTATTGCTCGGATACCAAATCCGGCAGCATAACGACATCGTGAATGAGATTTCCCGAGCCCATGTACCTGTTAAGACCAGACAACCAACTTATAAATATCCAGGGTTCACAATTTGGTTCACAATTTGGCCATTCAACGACCGAACTGGACGGTAACCACCACACACGGTGGCTGCCCAGCCTCAAATTACACACAATACTCACCAACACGTAGACAGACCCTAGGGTTGGCCTCTAAGAGTCCTGGGGAGGCTGATTAACAAGAAAAACCACCTAACTCGCCGCCACAAGTGGCGGAGCCGTCGGTGGCAGCGGCGGCACAACCTAGAAATACCCAAATTCAACTCCAAACAATCCTAATCATATAATTGAACCTTTAATTGTACAAAAACAACACGAATTTGAGTCCAATTTCAAGATATTCGAAAATAACATAAACCCTAAAATCGAATTTCCAAAATCTCAAAATTGAACATCAATACCTTAGGGGAAAGATTACCCGTACCTAGAGGATCAATTTTGTCAACTGGATCGATGGCCAATTATCGCCGGAAACGCCGGAATCGGCGGCGGAAGCCGCCGGCCTTTGCATCGTCGATTCGCCGCCGTGAGCGATCACCGGAGCAAGGGGGTGACGCTGCTGGACTCGCCGGAGCCTGGGGAAGAGAACCCAAGTGGTCGTCGGCCTCGAACTCGCCGGAAAAATCGAGTCGCCGTCGAGAGCTTCGTTCAGAAACGGCGTCGCTGCGCCGCCGTCGCGGCTTGGTTGGCTGATCAGACCCCACTGGGAGGTCGGCGGCGTGGAGGCGAGTCCAACGCCGGTCAGATCATTGAAATCCGGCGCCGGACGACCGAGGGTCGAAGAGAGAGATCACGGGGGAGAAGGAGAGAGAGCCAGCCGAGAGAGAGAGAAAACCAGCGAGGAGAGAGAGAGATCGGGGGAGGAGAGAGAGAGAAGGGGGGGCTGAGGTGGTGCCGTCGCCGTCTCCTGGCCGGACGGCGAGGGAAACAGGCCGGAGAGGAGAGTGTGCTAGGGGAGGGGCGTCGGGGAGAGATAACAGGGAGAGAGAGTGAGGCGTGAGAGGAGAGAGAAAGTCCAGAATTTTCTGGACCCTTGGGGTTTTAAAACCCACTTTTATAAATTTACAAAATTGCCCCTTACTTCACATGTCCGTATCTTCCAAACCGTAACTCGGATCGAAGCATGCTACGTGTCTATGAAATCGTGGGATCGAAACCTATCTAACGGACCCAAAGTCAAAATCAAAAGCCCTTTTATTTTAAAAGTCAACTTTGGGTCGGGTCGTTACAAATATAGGACTCAAAAGGCTGAGAGATGAAAGATGAGAGAGAGAGAGAGAAAGATAGACCATGTGCTCTGCAACCTACATATATTGATAGAAACAAACAGATTTGTAAGAAATTATCCACATAATGATGGTTGGATGAACCTCTTTCCCACAAATTGATAGAAACAAACAGATTTGTAAGAACGCCCATAATGATGCCCAAAACCAGACTCTTTCCCACAAATTAGCACATAAGCAAGCAATAAATAAAAAAGCTTTTCGAAGGAGTAAAGTTCAAATTAGCACATTGACTTGGCTTACATCATTTTCTTTGAATAAAAAAAAAACAGAACTAAAATTAGAAGTTAAAAACATTTTAATATTAAATTAGATTTAAATGAAAACAATATATACAAACATATATATTATACAAATGACACCATTATGTACAAACAATATAAATTGGACATGCCACTCTTGCACTTCCATATCCAACACCTCTTTGGACAGTAAACAAAAGCTCACCTTCATTTATATAAATGCCATGAAAGTTCAAGTGTCTTACTTAGTTACAATTTTATCACTGCTTTACTTTCTAAGGAAGTCATATATTTACAAACTTATTTTTCAATTCCAGTCATGCAGGGTAATCTTCCTATCATGTGTTAGTGACAAGATTACTAGCCCAATCTACTAAATCTGCTGCTAATTGAGAGCACTGGAAATCAAACAGACTAGAAAGATGCAAGACATAGAGGGATAGAGAGAGAGAGAGAGAGAGAGAGAGAGAGAGAGAGAGCATGCACCTCCACATGTTTCAAGTAATCTGGAACATATGATTGCTGCAATCTACATATTTTAGAATAACCACTCCTAATTAAGCTGCATCTTGTGGAAATAACATGAACTCTTCCATCTTTGTCTCTGCTAAGCCATCCACAAATGAATATCATATATAAGGTGGTTTATATTCATTGTATTATATACAAATATATCCCTACAAACTAATGTTAAGATAAGGAACTTTAATAGTACACCCATATATATTCTAAGTCTTGCTGCAATGAGTTTCTTACTTTCTTGTATATAGGACAAATTTTAATATGCCCACTCATCAAATATTTTGGATCTGCAACCAAATTAGGTGGAAACTGCAGCAAAGTCTATATTGAAACCTTAATCCAATTACTGTTTGAGAAATGCTAGCTTTTAAAAAAAAAAAAAACATTTTATGTAGGAAATCTCATTTGTCCTAGCTTCAACTTCTAACTCACTAGCTTCTCTCCTTCTAGCAAACTCTGCTTCAGTTGCTTTTATTTCAATTATGTGTTTCTCAACCTTGAAGCCTTAAAACAAGGAAATTAATTAACAAGTCAGTAAGAGGATGAGGAAGCTTCAAGAAAATTAGAGCAACATCAAAGAGGTGCCAAAATAATTAACATAAACAGATCTAGTTGGTAATTTACAAGAACTAAACAGGGAACACTATTAACAGTATAAAATAATATCAACAATGAATGGTAGGAAAGCTCTTGGAAACTGTAGGCAAGTATTATCTATGTATATATATTTATTATATATACATATCAATAATTAATCAATATATATATTAATATCAATAATTAATCAATTGACAAGACTCATGTGAATTGGATAGTTTAGGCAAACAAAAACTTCAAAATTCCAAGTAGGACTTCAAGAGTAGGTAAGGACTTTTGAGAGAGCAGAGTTCTGTTTGTTGGATCCATGTGCAAGTGCAAGATAGATAGATAAATAGATAGATATAGATAGAGAGAGAGAGAGAGACAGAGAGACAGAGACAGAGACATGCATGTGTCAAAATATTAAGCACCCTAAATTAATATACCTGAATATTCTCAGGAGAAGCCAACTGACAAAGAAATTCAGGGTTTTGCATCATTTCTCTTAAATGAAAATTGCAATCAAGCATGCTCTATGTATGTAATTGGAGTTTGGAGCCAAGAACATGCAGTTTGGTAATGTTAAGAAACAATAAATTTCACCATCAAAAGCCCATGTTATCAAAGCACAAGTATCCTGTTTCAAAAATTCACCTCAACATATACACTTAGATATCTAATTATATTAGACAAACAGAAAGAAGGTTGAAGTTTCATTCTTGAAGCACCTCTTTCACATAAGTGAAGCAAAAAGGTGTTCCCTTAACCCCGAAAGTTGTCCTGACGTAAATGAACTTAATTTACAAATGCACCAATTTGTAAATGAACTTAATTTACAAATGGTAGGATTAACCATTTGCCATACTGCTACCAAAAATAAAAAAATAAATGGAAAGCACGTCTCCAAAATGAGACATGACAATAATGAGGCTTGCGGCAAAGTCAGTGACAGTCATGGTTGGAAAATTTACCTTAAGCTGATTTGTAGACAAAAGTGCAAGAATCTCATGTACTGGTGCTCCAATTGGGAACCGAAAATCAAGTTCTGTAATGGTAAAACAAGTAACAAATAACTTACTTTGTAAATGTTTAATTTATAAACTTTTGGTGATATACAAGATGGAGCATGCCTACAAGAGCATGCACTGAATGTGAAATCGAGTTAATCTCATATGAACACCAGAAATAAAAAAGGAGTTCTTACCTCCGACCAGTTGCTTTCTGTTAAAAATCCCAAAACAAGATCTTCAACCTCCTCAAATACCACCGGGAAAAACCCTAATTTTAAGAAAAACCTAAACAAACAGAAAACCCCAATTTGGAAACCCTAATTTCAGTAAAGAGAGAAGAGGACAGAGAGAAAGAAAGAACCCATCATGAGATAGAGAGAAGATCGAGGACAGAGAGAAAGAGAGAACCCAGGAGATCGAGATGACTAATCTTACCTTTTGACTGCAACCCAAGACGATGAGCGAGGCAGAGAAAGCTCTTGAGGGCCGACGTCATCGCCAAGGTCAACGACGCGACGATGACAAGGACTGTGAGAACGGCGACGCAACGGCTCTTTTTCTCTTTCGCTGGCTCGGACTTGAAGATGCAGCATCGGCGGTCTTGGCAGATGAAGCGAAGGCGAGCGACGCAGGGGGAGCAGACCGCACACCGCACAGCTATCGTCCATGGCTATTCTTCTCTCTCTCCATCTGTCTATGTCGATCTCTGTCTCTGGGATTGGATTCGGAGGTTGAAGAGAACGAGGGTGGTGAGTGTGGTCTCGATCAGTGAGGGTGTGAGAGAGAGAGAGCTTGGGGTGAGTAAAGTTTGAGAGTGTTTGTGTTTCAGAGAGGAGGGTATCGGGTTCAAGTATTGGGAAATTAGTCCAAAAATTTAAGTAATAGTCTTCAAATTTTTATTTTATTTTTTTTAGCTGAAACAAAGATATCAGTAAGGATTTAGATATCGGTTTTTACATAATAATAACTTATACCGAAAAATTAGATATCAGATTTAAAAATGTGGTGATATATAAATGTATTTAGAAATCAGTTTTAAAAAACTAAAAATCTAACTGATATAAAAAACTTCTACTATCAATTTTGTTAAAACTGATATCTATGTAGTGATATCTAATGGGGTACTTCCTAGTAGTGACATCAGACTACTCGAGTGAGGAGGAGGAGGACCCCTCTATAGATCTGAGTGTGTAACCATCTCTTTAATTTTACCTTTTGTTTAAAAAACCTGTTATTGCAGTTGCTAAGGATTAGAATGGCTCATTAATTACCTACTGCTATTACTTGATTTTATTGTTCCTATCTTTGGTACTTAAAATAGATTTTAAGATATGACTCTCCAACATGATTTCTACTTCTAAAGGTTTTTCTTGGTACATTATAAAGAAATGATCTATTATTCCTTTTATGAAATCATATTTCAACTATCAAACCTAAGGAGCTCATCATGATGATAAAGCTTCATTGGATGCATTTACACTTGTCTTTAAAAGAAAAAAAAAATATAGCACTCTTTTGTAAGCGCGCTATTGATTTATCTAATTTTTGAATTACATTATGAAACGCTAAGGAGGAACTATTGGATTTTGTGACTCAACACAAGTAGATCGCTACCCAGGGCAGATGCCGGGAAGCAAGGTGGTTAAAAGAGTTCTTGCTCCTTATTGGCTTGGAGTATTCTTATTAGGGTTTAGTGAGTTTATTTCAAGATTAATAACCAATGTGGCACTGCCGCATGCCCAAAATGACAGGCCTCACTTTGGGGTGTGACAAGAAGGAAGGGAGTGTGGGAGTTTGTTTAAAAGGAAACATAGTCTCATGAAAAATAACATGCCGAGAAATGTAAACTAGACCATTTAAGAGATCTAAGCATTTGTAACCTTTATTAGACAAGCTATATATAGCCAAGAAAAACACATGCTTTACTCTTATGAGAAGAATATGGTTTGAGCCAGGGAAAACAAGCACAACCAAGAGTTCTAAGAAATGTGTAATCGGGAGGTGTTGAAAAATAATTTGATAAGGTGAAGCATGGTTGAGAAAAGGAGAAGGCAGGCTATTGATAACATAGACATCATAGATGAAAATGTCTACCTAATATATTTGAAAGGAAGAGCAGACTGTGCAAGGACTGTTCTACTTAATTCTACTATATGCCTATGCTTTCTCTCAATTACTCTATTTTGTTCTGGAGTATGAGGGCAACTAAATTGCTGGGAAATACCATGGTGAGATAAGTAGTTCTTTAAAGCATTGGAACTGAATTCACCACCAACATCTGTTCTAAGCATTTTCAATTTACAATCAAACATATTATCAACTTTAGCCTTGAAACTTTGAAAAACATAAAATAAATCTGATTTTCTAAGAAGAGGAAATATCCAACATAAACGAGACCAGTCATCAACAAAACTCACATAATATTTATATTCACTAAGAGAAATAACAGGAGAGGGATCCCAATAGTCAACATGAACAAGTTGTAATGCTGTAGTAAATTTACAAACAAACTTAAAAATGGAAGTTTTTGACTCTTGCCTAGTGGACAGGACACACATGACTTAAGTTTATTTACATTATCAGAAATTGGTAAATGACATGTAGAAATGACTCTTTGCATAACTTGGGATGATGGATGTCCAAGTCTAGAGTGCCAAATAGAGGTAGGAGCTTTATTTACTGTAAGGGCTGCATGAAGAACTTTGACAGACTGAGAGGATGACTGGAGAGGACACAAGCCATCTCTAGTTGGTCCTTGAAAAAGTATTTTCCCGAAAGTCTTGTCCTTAACATATAAAGAATGAGAATCAAGCACCATGAGACAATTATTGTCTTTGACAAATTGATTGACAGACAACAATTATAGGCTATAGTAGGAACATGCAAGACTTTAGACAATTGAAAGTTAGCATTAGAAGTATGCAAGGTAGTAGAACCAATGTTAGAAATATTCAAACCTTGACCATCTCCATGTTATAATAGTTTAAAAACTACACATACACACACAAAGTCCATAATCAGGAATATAAGATAAATCTCCCTACTTGGAATCCTATGCTCTTCACGTATTCTCTTTCACATCCTTCCACGTTCGCGCACGGTCCTATCTTAGCAACTCCTCGATCTTCAACTAATCACAATGGAAACCTTAACCTCTTAATGTTTTGGGCAACTGGGTAATCCAGGAAAAGACAATTTCGACAACAGAGAACAAATTCTAAGTTAGGGGAGGATAGCAAATAAGGAAAGACGGTATGACCTCTCCTTGAGTCACACATTACTAGTGATCACTAATCCTAGGTGGACCAAACTCTACTCTTTCGAAACTAGTTAAGGGTTTACAAGTTTCAAGTTTTATTTTAAAGTCAAATCACTTGACTAATTGCTTTAACTCAAAGCAATTCCACAAAATCATTTAGATTAATCCAACTTAATCTCTACAATAGAAACTTGCTAATCATAGCATGTTATTAACCTTTAAATAAGTAATTAAATCTCCAAAATAAAGCTATGCATGCTTAATTAATAAATTAATAAATTCTACTTAATTAATCTAAGCAAGCAAACCTAAAATTAACACTTAAAAAATAAATAAGAAAGATTAAAACACTTACCCGGTTGTAGACTTCCTTAGCTAGACTCCACTCCTTTGGACTGCTCTTCCTAGAGCTTACTCTACAAAACTTTTAAACTATGAGAATTTTCTTCCCTTTGGTATGTCTCTCCTTAGAGAAAATCCCAAAGAAATCAAGGAGTGAGTATCTCAAACTTCACTTGGTGGTGCAAGTGAAAATGTGGTACAAGAGTCTCTATTTATAGGCACTAGAGAATTGGAAGAAGTTATAAGTTTTCAATATGGGACAAAATGCATTAAAAATGCATAAATAAGGGAAAAATCACGAATTGGGTCGGCGGATTATCCGTTTGCATAGACAAAACGGACTGAGTCAACTCGTTTGGAAGACACGCGGGTTAAAGGACCCGTTGTGAACAGTGACCGGTTCCTTAAAGGAACCAATGACTCAAATCAATTGGCTTTAATGAAGCCGAACGGTCCAGATTAGATCGTATGTGGAGGCGGATCCGGTGTGACAAGCTCAAAGTAGCTCCCGGGAGCTTGCTCACCTCAGCGCTTGTGTAGCGCCACGTCAGCCTACGCGTCCAATGACAGCGCGCCACATGTGTGTTGTCAGTCCTAGTCAGCTTTCTTTTCAAATTCTTTTCTTTTCCTATTTTTCTAATTTATCCAAACTTTCTAAATTCACCAAAAATAGCTCGGGACTATAAATAATTCTCATAAAAATCCTACGGAGTACTCATATTAATAAGTACTAATTTCCTATAGCCTCAAAAAAATAATTTATCTCCTAGAAAAATTAAGGAAAATTCAACTCCAAAGAATTTAATTCCCAAAAATTAATTCAAACTTGATAATCACCAAATTTGTGTACAAAGGCACTAGAGCTCAACTCTGAACCACTAATTGTACAAGTTAGTTACACAAAAGACAAAAGGAAATTTAAGCTTGAAATTGTGATTAGTTAAGAAACTTTAAGCTTCTAAGTACAAAAGAGATTTTGAAAAACTTGTGTCAACACAAGATAAGATTGAAAAATCCGAGTTGCTACAGCCGGCGACAGTGGCAGCAGGGGGTGGGGTTAGGTTTTTGTGTTTAATGAGGGTATTTTCAGAAAATTAGGAGTGTGTGTTGAGAAATTAAATAAATAAAAAAAAAGGGTGTGAAAGGAGAAATGAGTGTGTAATGAGAGTAAGTGGGGTGTGCAACTAGCAGCACTCTTTTTTAATGTCATTACGCTATCGGTAACCAAACCCTACAGCTTGGTTATTGTACATTTTTTTTAAATTAAAAATAGCAATAAATGATTGATTAGTCAAAGTAGGAGTATGGCTTGATAAAACTAGCCACTTGACCCCGCGCATGTTAATTGGCTTTCTTACCAAAAATTGAATTTTTTTTTTGTTTAATGTTAACTCACAATCATATTTTTTTTAAATTTAAATTATTTATTTGATAGTTTTTTTTCTAAAACACTAACAGATAAATAGATGGATAACTATTTTTTATGACATAACTCTAACTTATCTATTTTGTAATATTATTTCGTTACTTTTTTTTTTCCTTGGGCTTGTGTTATAATGTACTTTTATTTATTTTATTAGGTCACAAAATTTTTTCTCCACTTAAGTCAAAAAGTGTGGAATGTTGAGTCATCCGCACTATTTTTGCATCGGAGGATGCTGCGGTAATCCTTTTATTCCTCTCGGGTTGCTTACTTCTATTGACAGATGAGTGTACACCGCACGGCTCTTATACCGTATGTAATGGGTCTCCTTCTAACCCTGACGAGCAGCAGACCTTCTGCGATGGTTATGGGCAGTGAAAATCTTAGGCCAAGTTTAGGTTTTGAGTGGAGAGCACTTCCTTGTATGGTTAATCTGTTGATTCTTAAGGTTACACCTAATGCATGGTGTCCACATTGTAATGCTGGCACAGAAACTATAGTTCATGTTCTTTGGGAGTGCAAGGCAGCAAAAAAGTGTTTGTACGTGTTTGGTTCCTTTCTTCCATTTATTTAAGCATTATGTAGTTTCTTCTATTTTGGATTTATTTGATATTGTCAGGCATATTCTTTCCAAAGTGGAGGTTGAACAATTTTGCTTGTGTTATTGCATGGAGGATTTGGAATGATAGAAATGTATTAGTTCATTAGGTAAGTGTAGTGATGTAGCTGTTAGACTTAAGAGTTAGTTGTTTACACGTGTCTTGTTTCTATTAGTTAGTTATGTAATTAGCCATGGCCTTGTATTCTGTTGGTGATAGCTTTAATATAAAGCATCATACTGTACAGTTTTCTCTCTCATTAAGTCAATATTCAACAGAGGCAGTTATCAATTTTTTCTCAATTTCTTTCAAGCTTTCATGGTATCAAAGCCAGGAAGAGCCTTGCGGCTTTGATCCGTGTGTTTGGTTCCTCAGAAAATTTCATTTTTACTTCCAGTTCTTTCTTTCACAGTGGTTCTAATTTCGTTGGGTAATTCTCTGTCTTCTACTGTTCATTTCAAGATTGGATTTTCTCAGATAAGTTGGATTTTCTCAGATAAGTTGGATTTTCGTTTAGGGATCTTTGCGTTTGCGATTTCCGTTTCGATTTGCGTTCGATTACTACGATTCTTGGCTTCTGTGTTCACATTGAGCGTTCGATTACTACGATTACTACGATTTCTTGATTTGTTCTCTGTTCTTGGATTTTGTTCATTGATTCTTGTGATTTTACATCTGTTATTTTTCTAGTTTCTTGGTCATGGCTTCTTCTACAACTACTGTGTTTCTTCCCTCCATTCTCTTGGATGAATCCAACTACCCGACCTGGTTGTTTCGCATGGAATCTTTTCTACGTGGTCAGAATCTCTATGGTTTTATTGATGGTTCTTATCCCTGTCCGCCTCAATATGTTTCCTCTACTACTGAGGGTTTTCCTTCTGATCTTTCACCTGCTTATGTTCAATGGGGAATTCAAGACCAAAATCTTGTGCATATGATCGGACAAACTTTGTCTCCTGTGGCTATGTCTTGTGCTGTTGGGAGTAAAAATGCTAGGGAGATGTGGTTCAATCTCAAGGAGAAATTTGCTGCTCCTTGTCGTCAAAATGTTCTTCAACTTAAATCTAATCTTCAGGATTTACGCAAGGGCTCTGATTCTATTGAAGTGTATCTGGATAAGATTAAAGCTTCCAGAGATGCTCTTGCTACTGTAGGTGTCTATCTTGAGGATGAAGATGTTGTAGTTACTGTGCTTCGTGGTTTACCATCCGAATTTGCTGCTATCAAAACCGTAATTCGAGCTCAGTTTGTTAGCTGCACCATGAGTGAACTCAAGACTCTTTTGAAGGCTGCTGAAAGTGATATTGAGAATGAAGTCAAGGCTGCTTCATTACTTCCCCTCACAGCTATGGTGGCACAAACTGGTGTCTCTGCCTCCTCATCTCATCCCTCTCTTCCAACTCCTGTTTCCTCTGCTGCTTCTATTTCTCCCACTCCACAGCTGGCTCCTGTTGTTCCACCCGGTTTTCCCGCTCATGCTTTTGACTATGCACCATCTAGCTATGCTTCTTATCCTGTTGGAGGTATGACTGGCTTCTTTGCCAGAGGAAGGGGGAGATACAATAATGGAGGTCGTGGTCATTCTGGAGGTACTTACTATGGTGGTCGTGGTCACAATGGTGGTTTCAACAATTTCAATAAGCAATTTGGGACTTCTCCTGGCCAGTTTGGTTCTCATGGTGGTTTCGGGCAGTTTCATCCTACTGGGAATAATGGTGTTTTTCAAGGAAGGTTTCCTGGTCATAATGGGCACAATGGTATCACCTGTCAACTATGTGGCAAGACTGGTCATGGAGCTCAAACTTGTAGGTCACTTGGCAATTTTCAGTATGGTCATGGTGTTCTTTCTTCTCCTATAGCGTGTCAGTTCTGTGGCAAGTCGAATCACACAGCTGATAAATGCTACTTCATCATTGGTTTTCCTGGCCAGCAGCAACAACAACAACAACACACTTCTCATGCTCCATCTGCCATGTATGCTTCTGCTCCTCCTTATTGGCTTGCAGACACAGGGGCTACAAATCATATGACAAATGAAATTCAGCATCTCTCTAATGTGACTGCCTATCCTGCTGCTGACTCAGTGACTATTGGCAATGGTGAGGGTTTGCCTATTTCTCACACTGGTCATAGTAAGTTAGTTACTTCTGATGGTACACTTCACCTGAAAGATGTTTTACACATTCCAAATCTTGCTGCTCATTTGCTTTCTGTTTATCAACTGTGTAAGGATAATAATTGTCTCATGTGGTTTGATGAGTATATGTGCTGTATTCAGGACAAGGTGCAGGGCAGGGTTCTCTACAAGGGGCTGAGTAGGAATGGTCTTTATCCTCTACCATTTAATTTTTCATCTGCTTCTTCGTCTGACTCTCATTCATCTAAACTGTCTTCTCCTTCTGCTTTTCTTGGACAACACATCCAACATTCTTTGTGGCACCAAAGACTTGGTCATCCTACTAATGAGGTCATTTCCCTTATGTTACATAACAGTAGTATACCTAGTAGGTCTGATACTAATCCCTCCATGTGTGAACCTTGTTTAGCTGGTAAGTTTAGCAAACTACCATTTCAATTGTCAACCACCCGAAGCACTGTTCCTTTTGAGTTGATTCATTCTGATGTCTGGGGACCTGCTCCATATCTTTCTTTAGATGGTTTTAGATATTTTGTACTATTCATTGATGATTGTACAAGATACACGTGGATTTTCCCATTAAGCAATAAAAATGGAGTGTTTGCTTTCTTTCAATCTTTTTGTGCCTATGTTTCTACTCAGTTTTCTGCTTCTATTAAAACTTTGCACACTGATGGTGGGGGTGAGTACATGAGTTCTAAGTTTAAAGAATTTTTAGCTTCCAAAGGTATTTTTCATCATGTGTCTTGTCCTTACACACCTGAACAGAATGGGGTTTCGGAGCGGAAAAATAGACATTTAAGAGAAACTGCTGTTACTCTTATGCAAACAGCTTCCTTACCAAATTCCTTCTGGTACCATGCTTGTGCTATGGCAATGTATCTCATTAATAGGATGCCTACTGCTAATCTGAAAATGCTATCTCCATTTGAGAAAATCTTTCATAAGCTTCCATCATTAGAGCATTTGAGAGTGTTTGGCTGTGCTTGCTATCCGCTAATGAAACCTTATAACTCTAACAAACTACAACCTAAGACTGTCAGATGTGTTTTTCTAGGATTTGCTTTGGGATATAAGGGATTCATTTGTTATAATATGGCTGCAAAGAAATATATAGTTTCTAGACATGTTATCTTTGATGAGAATTTTTTCCCTTATGCAGTTACCCCATCAGTGTGCTCGCCTTCATCTTCTTTGAAAGCTAATCAGCATCTGGTCCATTCATCTCTTTCTTTTCCTATGTCTGTTTCATGTCCTATTGTGTCACAGGTTCAGCATGCTACTACTCAGCCACCTTCTCCCATACCTACATCTGTCCATAAAGACTTATTTGCCCATGAGACTTCTCCTATTAGTTGTGATCCCATTGGTGCTACAGATCAGACATCCCATCAGAATAGCTACACTCATGATCATGTTTCAGGTCAGCCTAGTTCACAGTGTCCTATAGCACCTGACATCATAATGTCTTCTTCTACTGATATGGTGAATGGACATGAGTCTCTTGTTGGTTCTGCATTTAGTGACCCTACTCATACAGTTATGCACTTTGAGAACAACAATGGAGGTGTGTCTATTAGTTCTAATGGGATTGATATTTCGGTTTCCTTGGAAGATCCTCATCTGCATAATCCTCCCTCTGATGCTAGTATATTACATCCCATTCATGGTCCTAGCAATGTTGTTGTCAATGACCATAGTATGCTTACAAGGGGGAAAAGAGGGATTTTTAAAAAGAAAGGGTTCTTGTCAATTATGTCCCCAGATACTTCTGATCCTTCTCTTCGAGAGCCTTCCAATTATAAAAGTGCCATGCAAATTCCACAATGGAAGTTAGCTATGCAGGAAGAATTTGATGCATTGATCTCACAAAAGACTTGGACTTTGGTTCCTCTTCCTCCTAACAGAAATATAGTTAGTTGTAAATGGATTTTCAAGTTAAAGAAAAATTCAGATGGTTCTGTTGCTAGGCATAAGGCCAGATTAGTGGCTAGGGGTTTTAGTCAAGAACAAGGAGTTGACTATGATGAAACTTTCAGCCCTGTTGTTCGACACACTACCGTTAGAACTATTTTGGGATTAGCAGCTCATTTTGGATGGAAATTGCATCAATTAGATGTCAAAAATGCTTTTCTGCATGGCATTTTGAAAGAGGAAGTCTATATGTCTCAACCAGGTGGTTTTGAGGATTCTAGTCATCCTACCTATGTGTGTAAATTGGAAAAATCCCTTTATGGTCTAAAGCAGGCCCCTAGAGCATGGAATGATAGATTTACTGCTCACTTACCCTCTCTAGGTTTCCATTCTTCACATACAGATCCTTCCTTGTTTGTCAGGATTGTAGGCTCGTCTCGAGTCTATTTACTCTTATATGTGGATGATATAATTCTTACTGGGAATTCTGAGGGTGATATTCAGCTAGTTAAAGATGAATTACAAAGGGAGTTTGATATGAAGGACCTTGGGGATCTACATTATTTTTTGGGCTTGCAGATTCAATATTTGCAGGATGGTTTGTTTGTCTCTCAACACAAATATGCAAGGGAAATCATCCATAAGGCAGGCATGGATACTTGTCATACACAAATTACACCTTGTCAATCTGGTGTGAAACTTTTAAAGGATGAAGGTGATCCTCTTTCTGATAGTGACATATCTCTTTATAGGAGTTTGGTAGGTTGTTTGCAATACTTGACATTTACTAGGCCCGATATTGCTTATAGTGTCAATAGTGTTTGTCAGTTTATGCAGCATCCCACAGAGCAGCATCTTATAGCAGTCAAACGAATTTTGAGATATGTTCAAGGTACATTAGACTATGGACTTACATATCGAAGAAGTAGCAAGAGTCCAGTTCAGTTAGATCACCTTAAGGCTTATTGTGATGCTGACTGGGCAGGGGATCCAAATGATAGAAGATCCACTACAGGTTTTGTCATTCTCCTAAATGGAGCTCCTGTTTCTTGGTGTAGCAAAAAGCAAAATGCTGTCTCTCGTTCCTCCACTGAGGCAGAGTACAGAAGTATGGCAGACACTACATCAGAGATTCTTTGGCTTCAAAATTTACTTGCAGATCTGCATTTTTCACTGCCTACCATACCTATTTTACATTGTGACAATATCTCTGCTCTTGCACTTGCTTCCAATCCTATTCATAATTCCAAACTTAAGCATATTGAAGTGGATATTCATTTTACTAGAGAAAAAGTCAAGGCTGGGGTTCTTTTGTTACAGTTTGTTTCCTCTGCAGAACAGCTTGCAGACATCTTTACTAAAGGTCTATGTTCACCTCAGCATTCCTATCTTTGCTCCAGCTTGATGATTGGACCTACTCATCCAGCTGAGAGGGGGTGTTAGACTTAAGAGTTAGTTGTTTACACGTGTCTTGTTTCTATTAGTTAGTTATGTAATTAGCCATGGCCTTGTATTCTGTTGGTGATAGCTTTAATATAAAGCATCATACTGTACAGTTTTCTCTCTCATTAAGTCAATATTCAACAGAGGCAGTTATCAATTTTTTCTCAATTTCTTTCAAGCTTTCAGTAGCTACCTCAGTGGATCAGGTTCTCCAAATGCAAGAAGATTATGCTCGTGCTCAGATTACCATCCCAAAATCTAAACGAAATTCTCGAGTGTCTTGGTTTGTCCCTCCTGAGGGCATGTTGAAACTTAATGTTGATGGCGCTTTTAATCCATTGATTGGAGTTGGCGGTGCAAGTGCAATCGTCCGTAATGGGATGAGGGAGGTTGTGGTGGCAATGGCCCTTCTTCTTGGAAGCTAGGTATAGTTCTGTATGTCTTGAGTCGGATGCTAGTGGCTTGATCTCTTGCATTCGGATAATTGATGATGACTTAGCTCCTAATTAATGGCCATCTTTTGGAAGAAGCTAAGGGAATTTGGCAGGATGCTTTCTAATTCTACTTGTCAGTTTGTACCCCGTTCTTATAATAGAGTAGCCCATTTGCTTGCTCAACATGCATGCTTTACATTGTGGTACAATGGCCATTTGGGAGGGTGAAGCACCTTCTTGGCTTCATGCCCAATTAGCCTCTGACCTTGTACTTCCCTCTTAAGCTTCAATAATATTTCTCTCTTTTAATAAAAATAAAAAAAAAGTCAAAAAGCGTAATAAATTCGTATTCTATTTTGCTCACTCACTTCAAAATTTATAACAAGTGGATAGGATTAAAATTTCAAAATAAAGATATATAAGCAGCAATCTGAATCGTTTAAGGTATATAGGACTTGAATCAAAATGTGAAAAGATTTAAAGTTTCAATCTAAGAAATATTAGTACAATAAAATTAACAAAAACAAACCCCCAAAATATATAGAGATTAATATCTCTCCAAGCTTGACCTTGTTCTGACCTTTTCAGTTACGTTGAGCTCGACCATAGGTCAAATTCCTTCAATAGGGCTTGATCTTACCAAGGATCTTCCTCTTGGGACGGCAGATACAGTTACCGGGCAAAGCCTTCCCAACCTTCTTACATATGAATTTCAAACATTCATAGGATGCTTTAAACAAAGGAAAGTGCAAGAGCATGAACACTAAGAGAAGAAGAGAGGGAGGAATGAAAAGTAGAAACTTAGTCCACTTCCCCATCTGATGAATCAAGAGCACAGTAGCAGTAGTGAACGAGATAATGGTGGTCATCACCGAGAAGAAGAGTAAATTGAATCCAATTATCAACTTTCGTGGAAGAGAGTGGCGAAAACTTTTGTAAGCAATGAGGTTGCTAAACTGATTTAAGCAATGATACGTACTGCTATCATCAAATAATATATATATATTCATTTAAATTTAGATCCATTTTAAATCTCATTTATTTTAAATGGTAATTAAAATGACATTATACTATCGTGAGTAAATTTGATCAATAGATTTGGTGACCCTAACATATTATTGATTGATCATATATATAAATTTGCAGTTTTAATTCGGTAGCTAGTAATTAACTGTTACAAGACATTTATCTGTATATACATGTATATATGTAATATATATGTTTCAAGTTTAATTGAATCAAAGGGATTTTTACCAAGCAATATTATACATATAATATTGTCCATATAGTGCGCAGGGGGAGAAGAATGAGGAGCAAGGGGGAGGAGGGGGTTGGGCGCAGGGGTGGTGTGAGTATCTACAGTGGGAAACTTTTGGGTATTCGATCTAGTTTCCTTAGTTTTTTTAATTTTATTTCTTTTTTATATTTTCAAATTATTACATTTCTAAAAAAATGGTTATTATATATTGTCCATATAATGCCAACTGGGTTTTCACATAGGAAAAAAATGGACCTCATGTATGTCATGTCACTGCTTAATGGTTGACCAAACGGTCAATCTAACGGAAGTTTAATTAACAATGAGTAATATTGACTTAAATTGAAAATTATATGTACCACAATAAAAAATTTGAAACTCTACGGGGGAATTGAAAATGGCATCAAACTTGGGAGGGGTACTTAATTTGTAATTTGCCCTATATATTATATATAAAAGAGCAAGGCTCACCTCCATCCAACGCAGCTCTTCTTGCAATTGCATGGCAGGACCACCTACAAGCCGAGTGTCTGGAGAGTAATATCGATCCCATATCTGCAGCTTGGTGCATTATGGTGTTGCCATCTTTGTCAATCCTGGGAACCAACCTTGAGGTTACTGTTTTGCTACTTTTTACAAGCTTATAGATCTCCAACCGACGATACTTAAAGGCCATATGCAAAATGTTGTTTTCATCAGCACTAACGTGCTCAACTGCCTGAGGATACACTTCAAGTATCTTTTCCACAATCTCTAGTATTCCTGTGCTTGTTGCTAAAAGCAATGGAGTTCTATGCTTATCAATTTCCTTCCCCACCTCACGGTCATGTTCGGTTGGTTTCTCTTCTTCCACAGTCTTTCCTTTTTCTCCTCCTTTACCTATAAGACGTTCCACTGACCCCAAAGAAACCGTCCTATCATGTGCTTTGCTACTCTGCCTCCATGAATCGTCTTTCTCGACTAGTAAATGGGTGAGTTCCGGTAATGATGATTCTTGCTTTTTCTTTTGCTTCCAGATCATATGGATTTTCGGCCATCCTATATATATTCATCATTCATGCATGCATATAATTAATTAGTTCATATATAAGAGATCCATCAAAACAAACATAAGATTGAACAATTTGTCTTGTTTTTGCATGTTCAACCCTAAACTATACAGCCTGGCAAAAAAAAAAAAAAAAACCCTAAACTATACAGGAGAAGTATCCTTAATTAAACACTCGATTGAATTGATCAAGTAAAGCAAAAAAAAAAAAACACAAATAGAGAGTTAATCCATTTCCAAAAACCCAAAATATTTCTTTTTGGTGCTAATTAAGGACCATATATAGAATATTTTATCATAACGCAATCTTCATATAAACACATTTTAATTAGGTGAAGACAACCAAAGAGAAGTACAAGCCAGAAAACAATTAACCTTTATCGAGGAACTTCCATATATAAATGCGCACGTTCAGAGCACAAACTGCAATATAAGCAATTAGATCAGGAGCACATTTTGTATACACACTACAAGAAAAAACACTTTGGGCGAAGAACTGATTTCGTCGCCCAAAGTCCAATTTCATTGAAGATTTTGGGCAACGAAATCAGTTCGTCGAGACTTTCATCACCCAAACCATGACGCCCAAGACTTTGGGTGACAAACGTATCATTTTTGTCGCCCAAAGCTACCTGAGGAGACGAATTTGGTTCATCTCCTCAGGTGACTTTGGGCGACAAACATGTGGTTCGTCACCCAAAGTCACCTGAGGAGACGAACCAAATTTGTCTCCCAAAATGCCTTTAGGCGACGATATTTTAGTTTGTCACCCAATGTGACATTGGGTGACGAAAATTTCGTTGCCTAAGGCTTTTTATCTTTAATTTTTTAAAATACTTTGGGCGACGAAAATTGTAGTTCCTCGCCCAAAGGGACCTTGGGAGACGAAACCAATTTGTCACCTAAGGTTTTTTTTTTAATTTAATTTAAAAAAAATTTTAATTTTTTTTATCCCAAAAACAATATAACAAAAATGTATTACTAAATTTTTATATTAAGAAAATTTATAAATAGAAAAATGTATTAATAGATTTATAAATAAATGTATTACACAAAGAAACAAAATGTATAAATAAATTTATACAACCGCTTTGACCAATGAGCGAGGTCGGTCCAATATTGACATCTTTGTTTGCTTAAAGTTCGTGTAGTACACATGTCATGATCATCTTCTCCATATGCAGAGGGATGTCATTGTTATATAATCACGATGTTATCTCTGGACCTCTCTGCCTCTCTAGTTTCATCAACTTTCGTTGCTCATTTGATCTTGTAGTTTCCAACTGCATATATGTCTTTGTAGAACAAGTAGGTTTAATTCATTAAATATCCTAATACATATATATGTGTGTGTGTGTGTGTGTGTGTGTGTGTGTGTGTGTGTGTGATATATATATATTTAGGTATGTATGTATGTGTGTGTGTGTGTGTGTGTGGTTTTAACCCCAATACTGAGATTGATCTTACAGTCTAAACCATCAAACAAAAGATTATCAAAATCAGGAATGATCGTTCCAAGATATTGACCACACATCACAACCAATAAATTTTTATACATTTGATTCATTCACCACTGTAAAACAAAAAAACTATAACCAATGCACTAAACAATGATCATGCTGGGGAAAAGTTCAAACTTTCTAGAATCAACCTATCATCTTGTTACATCAAATGAAGCTGAAAACAATTAATCTCTGAGCATTCAAAGAATGCATGATCATACTTTACAGTGAATAATACAAGATGAAATTTTATGGGGAAAGTTTTCACAATTGGCCTACTGAATAGATCCAGTGATCATTAGCAAGTAAATGATTCGTACTAACAAACAAAGAAGATATGACTATAAAAAATTATTGCAGGTGTCACAATATTTAAAAGGATGTAATCTTATCTTTAGGATATATTTGCAACAATCATGATACAAACCTGAATCAGGCATTTAATAACAGCACGTACCATTCTTCACATAAAGAGGTTTCTTCTTCTTAGCTTTCTTTATCTTCGGATCAATTTTCCCTAGTAGCTCAACAATCTCACATTCTTCAACAACAGCGTGAATATGCAGGACAGCTTTATAGCCAATTTTAAAGATTTCCTAAACATAAGCAAAGTATGCAGTACTTTAGACATTTACATATACAAGTTCACCAACCAATATCTTTAACAAAATAAAGGAAAATAAGATACTGGTCAAGGATTATACATTGTCTAGAAACTCGAGGATCTGCAACTGGGCTTCAAACTCAGTAACAGAATCAATTGGATTTGCTGCAATAAGAGAAGCACAATTTAGATCAAAAGATAGCTTGTTAAATAATCAAAATAAATAAACCAAAGATGTAAGAGAACATCATAAAGTTATTAAAAACACCACATACAAAATGACAACTGAGAGAGAAAGAAAACCATAAAAAAAAAAAAAACCACAAATTAAAAATAAATAAATAAAACCCACAATCGGGTGGGTTTGTTGCAGGTGGGTTCCGGTGGGGTTGCTGGTCGGGGTGGGGGTTGCTGATGGGGATTGGTTGCTGGTGGGGAATCGAGGGAGGCCGGGGAAGGTTTCGATGAGGGTGAGGATGGGTTTCGGGGAGAGAGAAAGAGGAGGGGGTGGGGATGGGGATGGGTTTCTGGGAGAGAGAAATAGGAGGAGCTGGGTTGGGTTTCGATGGGGAAGGCGGCGATCACGGAGAGAGATGGGTGGTTGGGTCTGGGTTGAAGCAGGGGAGAGGAAGAAGACATAGCAGGGGAGAGAAGGACAAAAATAAATAAAGAAGAAGAAAAGCATATCTAGGGAGTGTTAATCGAGAACATTTCGTCGCCTAAACTCCTTTTGGGCAACAAAATCAGCTTCGTCGCCTCAATGTGAGAAATTTTTTGCACGAATTAGCCCCGCCAACTTTTTGAGTAAAATTCGCACATAAAAAATGAACTATAGATTCGTCGCCCAAAGTCTGGCCCTAATACCATTTTTTACAAATTTATAATTTATATTTAGTATTTAAAAAAATATATAATAAATCATTATAATAAGATTGTATACTTAATTATATACAATAGGATTTTAAATTTTAATTAATTACTAAATTATATTTATAATTTTAAATATATACAAATATAAAACAATTTCACCGTTGTCTACATCTCTGATTAAGCTAATTTTTTGTAGGAGAACTAAAAAGTGAACGATTCAGATCGTTGAAAACATATCGAGATGTGATCATCTACATATAAATGAACGGTTTCGACAATTGAAGAGTATAATTTTATCAATTCTTTCATTGAAACTTTGTCATTTCAATAATTGTGAGGACCACAACGTGATTTCAATGATCAGAGCAATTAATTTTCTATGTTCATACTTAAATATCATTTATGCAAAAAATCGTCCAAATCGGAATTCAACTAGCCGTTGAATTATTATTATAAAAACCACGATCGTTCATTAATTCGACCACCATTACCTAACTTCTACATCTTCGATTGAGCTAAATTTTTGCAGAGATGATGTTTGATTAGGGAAGTAAAAAATGAACGGTTCAGATCATTGAAAACACGATTGCATCGTATTCTTATACCTAAATATAAATGCACATAAAAAATGAATTGGACTTTGGGCAAGGAATCTAGATTCGTCTCCCAAAGTGACTTTGGGCGAGGAATCTATAGATTCGTCTCCCAAAGTGACTTTGGGTGAGCAATCTATAGATTCCTCGCCCAAAGTACGTATGGCCCTAATTAATACCATTTTTTTCAAATTTATAATTTATATTTAGTATTTAAATATATATAATAAATTATTATAATAAGATTGTATACTTAAGAATATACAATAGGATTCTAAATTTTAACTTAATTACTAAATTATATTTATAATTTTAAATATATAAAAATATAAAATAATTTCACCGTCACCTAACTTCTACATCTCCAATTAAGCTAAATTTTTGCAGGGATGATCTTTGAGTAGAGAATTAAAAAATGAACGGTTCGGATCGTTGGAAACACGATCAAGATATGCCCATCTACATATAAATGAATGGTTTCAACACTTGATCGAAGAATATAATTCTATTAACTCTTTCATTGAAACCTTGTTATTTCAATAATTGTGAAGACCACAACGTGATTTCAACAATCAGAGCCGTTCATTTTCTATGTTCATACTCAAAGATCATCTCTGCAAAAAATCGGCCAAATCGTAATTCAGCTAGCCATTGAATTATCATTAGAAAACACACGATGGTTCATCAATTCGACCACCGTTACCTAACTTCTACATTTTCGATTGGGATAAATTTTTGCATGGATAATCATTGAGTAGGGAACTAAAAAATGAACGGTTCGGATTGTTGAAAACACAATCGCATCGTATTCTTATACCTAAATATAATTATATGCACATAAAAAATGAACTGGACTTTGGGCGAGGAATCTATAGATTCGTCTCTCAAAGTGACGAATATGTTGTTCGTCGCCTAAAGTGACTTTGGGCGAGGAATTTGCATATTTGTCGCCCAAAGTATGGTCCAAGAGCATTTTGGCGCGTAATTTTAGGCAACGAACACTATATTCATCGCCCATAGGTGCTTTAGGCGATGAACACCATATTCGTCGCCCAAACTCACTTTGGGCGACAAATAAACCTTTATTGGTTTAGGTGACAAATGTTAGAATTCGTTACCCAAAACCTCTTTGGCAACAAATTTGAGTTCGTCTCCCAAAATTTCGTCGCCCAAATATATTTTTCTTGTAGTGACACAAGTAAACTAAAATAAATTAAATAATGAGCATGACCATGCATGTGTTACATAGGGTCATATAGAGCTGCCTTAGTAAGGCACCGTAATTCTATTGCCTTAAAAGACATAAATTGTGATATCTATTAGCACTATCATAACAACTAATGTTTCATTATTTGTGGTAGTGTTTTATTTTTTGTCAAATAAATGAGACTTAGAGTTAGTGAGTCATGTATGAATAAATGAAACATTACGACATCATTTGTGTCCTAAACTAATGATGTGAAATATGCCACATCATCAATTTTGTTATTTAAAAATAAAAATAAGGTGTGTGAACCCTTTGTGACATATAAATATAAATATAAATATATATATCATATCATTTAAAATTCAAATTTAGTACACAAATTGAAAACCCTAGCATATATTATTGTTGTTAAAAGACTTAACATTTGTTATGCAATTCAGATAGACTGCTAAGAAATTAAGTAATTAGTAAGTATATGTTCACTTTCAGTTAAATTTTTTAGAAAGTCTGGGTTACAACAGCACCTAAAATTTTTTCCATTAATTAATGCCCATCTTGTGCATATAATTAAGTCTGGGTTAAAATAACAGTGTCTACATATACCGTACTGTTAGAAACATTGATGTCAATAATGTGATTAGTGAATCTACTTGTTAGGTATATACATATACTGTTAAAATAATCGAATTCAACTCTCTCCTACGACTCAACTCTCTCTTGCGACTCAGCTCTCTCCTGCAATTGTTCATTCCCATGGTAACTCTCTGTCTCTCTCTGTCTCACTCTCACTCTATCTCTCTCTGATCTCCCATAGCTTGTCTTGGCTTTGATTGAATTTGAATAATTAACAAATTGGCTTGAATTGGATATGCAATAGTTTAGATTACCTGTAAGCTGCTTCTTCTTATTTTGGGCCACGCTTGTAAGCTTTATCAAACATCTAGATTGGCGGGGTTGATTGCGATCCAAGCCCTTCTCTTCATCGGCTGTCAATGGATCGAGTAATTACTTCGTTCTGATTGCTCTCAGAGTACTTCTTCAGGGGTTTCCATTTATCGTACACGGCCCATTGATATAATTCACTCGGACCAATTTCTGTCTGCTTGGACGACTCGGCCAACTCCATATTTTTCTACATCTATCAATCAATTATCCCTACACACAATATATATCAGTGGGCCTTGTACATAAAGAAAAGTAAATTAAGTTATCCATATATTTATGCTGTTTTTCTAGACTTACAACGAGAGATACGCGTACAACTCATATTAGCTTCTATAGCAATGTAAATTCAACTCATACCTAGCTATACCTTTTTCGTTCGTTGTTTTTGTTTTTCTGGTTTTCTGGGTTACTTTGCATGCTCACCTTGCTTGACTATAACGCAAAGTCGAATAAAAACATATAAGATACATTAATTAAGCTTGATGCTTGACGTGCCTGGCCAAAAAAGTAAAAGCTTGATGCTTGACGTGGAAAGAAAGGAGGAAAAGAGAATCCGATTGTATTTTTGCATAAGGATTAAAGATAAGGGTGCACTTAAATTTAGTACTCACAGCCAAAAATGTTAATCAAAAGGATCCAATCTCACAAATTTAATTTTAAGGTAACATCAACCCATTCACAATAGTAAATTTAATTTTAAGGTAACATCAACCCATTCACAATAGTAAATTTAATTTTTAGATAACATCAACCGGCCCGTACCCACCCACAACCACACATTTAATTTTTCAAGTAACATCAACTTACCCACAACGCAAAACAGCTTCAGCATTATGCAAACAAATTTAATCGTAAACAGTTTCAATTTTCACCCGCAGTTTCAGTTTTCACTGCAATTTCAGTTTTCGTTGTAAATTCAATTTTCACAAATAGTTTTAGTTATGGAGAACACACTTATAAGGTCAAACTTTTAGTTGTCTGACACAATTAACAAACTAAGTCGCAGTTTCAGTTTGCATTTTCATTTTGCAATTTCAGTTTACAGTTTTAGTTAATAATTTCAATATTTTACTAAATCTAAGTTACAAATCTTTTGACAAAAAAAATAAAAAATAAGAGTTCCAGATCTAAAAACATGGCCCCGGAAGCGGAGGAGCAAAGTGCTAAGAGGAGAGACGGGGGTGGGGAAGTTGGATCCGATCTGCCCAAAAATAGATATGTCCCTGCTTCTTCGCACCCTCCCAATTTTGAAAGATGTTGTATGGGTGCTTGCTTCTGGCATTGACTTTATGGAAAACAACAAGTATGTGTTGTAAGCACCCACAATTGCAGAGTTTGAAGGATATGATGAAATTATGATATTTATTAATATGATGAAATGAGTGATGCATGAGGAACGGATATATATAGAGAAGAGATTGATGTTGATGATGGATCAAGAAAGTAGTAATAGCAGCAGCAACCATGTTTAGGTGACCTGATTATTAATAAAGGGCAAAACTAATTAAGAAAAAAAAAAAGTGACCTGATTATTAATAAACTAACCTAATTGTTATATTTTACTAATAAGGGTATTACACGTTAAAAACAACAAGTAAAAGGTAGCCTAGAGTAATTAATTCTAAAGATATACCCACCTTTGTCTGATCAGTTTGGAAGGGAAAATGCTAAGAGTCTCAACTTTTGTTTCTCAATATTTGTTTCCCACCTTATATATGTGTCATTACTTTAGTACTGTACAGGTACTTTGTTTATTTTTTATTTTTTATTATCCAATATATAAATGTCATGTAAGTTGAGAAAAAAAGTTGAGATCCCTAGTAGGTTTGGAAATGGTAAACTTTTCAGAAAAATAGATGTTGAGAGATTGGAACTATGATTTATTAGTTCACTTTAAAGTTTATTTTAATAAATTAATTTACTTAATGTGTTTAGTGTTGAAAATGTCTACCTGTTTTTTTAAGGATGTTAAATCAGCCCACAATATAAAATTTGGGGGCGTGTTTTTACAAGATTGAGCGGGCTTGGCCCCCTTGGCAAGCACTTAGCGTGTCTTTTTGTTTTGTTTTGTTTTGTTTTTTCTCTTCTGCATGTACACATTTTATAAGCTTGTGAATTTGATTACAAAAGTTGCCCTTTTGTGTTTTGTGTTGATTTATTCATCTTTCGCATGCATATGTCACAAAAACAAAAGACATTTGTATAATATCATTTTTGAATGATTTTAGAATTGAAATTGACCAATAATTTCTAGAGATGTATAAAAAATTAGTTTTAATGTTGTACCAAAAAAAAAGGCCAAACGCTAGGCTCATTAAAAAGTGAGTCGAGTTTTATTAATTAGCAACATATGTGTGGGCCTTTCCATGCAAAAGAGCCTTCATTCGGTCTTTAAAAAAAAAAAAAATACTTTGAACCATTAAATTATAAAAAAAAAACTTTGAACTAATAAATTACTCCCAATGACAAAAAAAAAAAAAAAATGTAAGGTTTTCAACTAGAAATCCACAAAAAAGAATTAAGCTAAAGGCCATTATGTGCACTTACATGCATTTGCAGCGTTAAAAGGCTACTGATTGAGCCATTTCCAAAAAATAAATTAAGGGACCATTGCAGTGTTTTAGGTTTTAGGCTTAAGTCCTTTTTTGTGACGTAAGAGTACTTTTTATTCCAAAATTGCCCATTGTATCATTCAAAATAATTTAAATTGATAATTCATGATATTTAAATCCCCAATTTATGGGATTTCAATCTCACAATTTAAGGGATTTAAATCCCATAGTTTATGAAATTTAAATTTTTAAAATCTCACAAATATGAGATTTAAGTCTTGGGTTTTGACCGGACAAAAAACTCGAGGCTTTAAAACCTAAATTAGAAGCTCCAAATGGTGCATCCTACACCCTAATCCCTAAATCCTAAACATGCATATCCCCTTAAAAAGTATCAAGTACATTTCTTTTGTACCAAGATGTCATTTGGTACATTTCTTTTGTACTAGTTGTTGGTCGGTACATTTTAGTTGTACCAAAGAGCTAGGTGAAATTTTAAATGTACCAATACGTCAGTTGGTACATTTCGTCTGAATCAATACGTGGATTAATTGATATATTTTGACTATACCATTATGTGAGATTGTACATTTCGATTGTACTAATATGTAAATTTGTACATTTTGGCTGTACCAAAATGTGAATTGGTATATCAATACGTGAAGTGATACATTTGACAATATAATAAAAAACAATTCTTTAAAAAAAATACCCATTTGAAAATCTTAACGATAAACAACGTACTCGCAATTATTGGTACAAAAAACACCACAAATCCAAAATAGATCTTTACTCAATTCCATGGTGGAACTGACAACATGCATCTACAAATATATGATCGAAATAACAATTGATCAAATTGGTCACAACATCTACAAATACTTGAGATCTTCTACAATGACTACAGTCATTGTATCAATGACTGCCGTAAACAAAAAGTTAATTACCAATTTTGGACAAGTGGTAACTCTTGTCAAATAACTGGTAATATTTTGTCAAAAAGTAATAACATTTTGTGCACAAGTGGTAACTTTTTGTTGACGGTATATAATGATTGCGTCATTGTAGAATTTTCTTCAGTACTTGGTCTAAAAATTAAATGGAAAGCAACAATCAAATTTTTAAACAAATTTATATTGGCCAAAAAAAAAATTAAAAAAAAAAAAATTGCCCATTGCTCTATACACGTGGCGGCTCTTCATTGATTGTCTATATATTACATTGGTTTGAATTCTAGCCTCTCAGCTCATTGGAACACACAGTATTTCTCAGGAAATAATGTGTCGACAACATGATCACTCTAGGCGCGCCTCGACCTAGTGCAAGCAACTGTGTTTGTTTCCCTTGTGTGGGAACTGGTTGGATATGAATTTTTGGATAAGATATCAATATATTGCTTTGGTCCACTTTGACACCCACACTGGAGGTGGTCTTAGCGGGGCCTAGCAAGAAAGTCTACAATGTGGCCCCATCATTGATTAGAAGCATATAGTGTCTTTCTCTACAACTTCGTGTAAGAAGAAACCTATAATTCGCCCCTAAAAGAATAAAGATTATCTTTGGCATCCACTTTGACACCACATTGTGTGGACCCACCATTAATTACAAGCATAGAATGTGTTCGTTTATAAAACATCGTCTAAGAATAAGCTATCATCTAAAAAAAAATAAAAAATGCTATCATTGTAAAACAAGGTTCAAGTTCATCCGGATCCACCAATTAATAAATATTTAAAAAAAATCCACAAATTAACTTTTAAATTGAAAAATATATTTTCGTTTGCTAAACCATTAATGTTGGGGTTAAATGTCAGCGTGGCCACCTCTAACGTAGCACCAACTTGGCAATCTTCACTCCTAGTACCCAATATGTGACACGTGCCCACCACCCCCTCCCCTTTCCCGCCCATTGATATGGTTCCCATTGAGTGGGAACATGCCACATACTGGGTACTAGGGGTGAAGTGTTGTGTAAGATCTTGTTTTGCTTAGAGATTATTGTCAATTGTGTGACAGCTATCTTGCAGTTGTCACACCGTGCAGAAGAGAGAGAGAGATGAAGGAAGCTGCTGGGAAGCTTCCTCCACTCTTTTGAACTTTCGTCTCCCCACAGTGAGTTGGGCTTGCGCATGTGGCTTTTCGACTTCCTTGGGCTGGCGACTATGGGCGTGCTTCTTCTCTTCTTCTTTCTTTCATCTCCTGGGTTGGGCTAGATTGTTTCTATTTCTTCCTTTGGGCTTCTACATATATTTCTCTCATCTTTTCTACTTCTTGGGCTTTTCAATTTTTTTTTAAACCTACAAAATAAAAATAAACTAATTAAGAAAAACTCATAAAAAATAAATAAAACTTAATAAAATCAAGAAAATAAAACAAAAACCAATAAAACCAAATGATTAACTACTTAATTAAAATAGAAATTAAATCACTAAAAGTGCTAAAAAGTAAGGCCTAAAATGTATGATCTAGAGGTCAATTAAATGTTGTAAAATGAGATCAACATGAAGATTTCCAAGCTAGTGCCACGCCATTGAACATGACACGTCTTGGGTGGCCACGCTGGCATTTAACTCCAACATTAACAATTTAGCAAACATAAATACATTTGTCAATTTAGAGGTTAATTTGTGGATGTTCTTGAAAGATTTATTAATTTATGAACGCGGATGAAATTCACCCCATAGTTGAGTATTTAATTTGAACTTGAGCCTAAAAAAAATATAAATATATACAAAAATGCTCTAGAACTAGCCAGTTAGTAAGATAATACGGTGCTAACTACTCTTTTGGGCTCACTACACAATATAATTTAATGATCCAAACCGTTTATATTTTAGGTCTCCAATTAAAGATCAACTTTGCAAAAAATCAACCAAATCAAAAATCATTTAGTCATTTGATTATCATTACAATCATTTCATGTTTTATTGAAAAACTTATGTTCGTCCATTTACATGAACACAATTAGCTTACTAAGAGCATGTACATTGCTAAAGGCAAGATGCAAGGCTAAATGCAAAATTTAGCTTTTGCTTTTAGCTAAATTTACAAATTTGTGCATTGCTAAAGGCTAAGGCTAAAGTCAATCTATTTAGTTTATTAATTGATTGGGCCACATGTCAATGTCTAATTAGCTGGGCCAATTATTAATCAAAAAAACATGAAGGTGAAAATGAAAACATGTGAAAGTGGGCCAGCCACTGTTCCCCATGAGAAAGCAGACGGGTCCCGCCACTCCCTTACTCTCCAATCATTGCGCAACACATGGAATCTACTATACCCACCTTTTCTCATGTGGGCTCCACCGATTCTTGGCTTCTGTGCATGCAAAAGCAAGATTTTGGGCCAATTTAGCTCAAAATCTTGCCAAAGCAATAATTGTCTTGCCTTTGGCCCAGCAATGTAGAGATTTTTTCACATTTTAGGCTAAATATTGCCTTTAGCCTCGCTTTTGGCCTAGCAATGTACTTGCTCTAATAGTTAACTAAACGATTTTTGATTTTGTTGATTTTTGACAAGGATGATCTTTGAATGTGAACCTAAAAAATAAACGGTCAGATCATAAGATTACATTGTGTAGTTGACTCAAAAGGATAGTTAGCATCGTATTATCTTATTAACTGATTAGCTCTAGAGTACTCATCTATATATATATGTATATATATATAAAGCCCTTCCATTGAGGGATCCCTTAAATAATTTTATATAAGGGATCCTCATGGTCCCCACTCCATATAATATTTCAACAATCCAAATTATCTAATTTTTAGATCTCTATGTAAAGATCGTCTTTACAAAAAATTAGACAAATTCATTAAGCTATCTAACTTTGATCAAATAAAGAGATGAACAAAATATTTTTGATAAACAATTGAAATGATTACCATTTAATCAAATAGGTAAATTGTTTCCGATTTAGTTAAGTTTTTGCAAAGATGATCCTTAAATGAAGACTTAAAATGTAGGAATTATTTACGTACACTTACACCCATTGAGGTTTATCGTCTTTTTACATACATCCCTTGAGGTTTCAAAATTATTGCACGTAACCCCCTTCCCCTTAATGCATTGACTCCCCCACTCACTCTTCCTCTTCCCATTGAAACGTTCACACCACCTTTTTGCACCCCTCCAACATTCTTATTTGGACACCTCCTCTTATTATGGCCTAATGTTTTCTCTTGCATGGGGTTATATGCAACAGTTTTGAAATCTTAGGAGGTGTATATATAATTTTTGAAACCTCAGGAAGTGTAAGTGTAAATAACTCTAAAATGTGGACGATTCCAATTATCAAAATATAATGTTGAGTGGGCCCCACAAGAGATCTCTTATTGACCCTTAAATGAGGGATCCTTTAATAGAAGGACAATTGCAAAAAATCTACAAACTCATAAAAAATTTGATCATCTAACGGTGATCAAATAAATAGATGGACACTATATTTCGATAAAAACATATAAATGGTTGTTATTATAATCAAATGGCTAAAAGACTTGTTATTACATCATGAGGTGGGTCCAAAAACTTTGTATTAATTTGTTAACCAGTTAGCTTTAAAGCATTTCAGTATATATATAGTTTTATTACTACAAAATAGCTCATGGGTCCAAAAACTTTGTATTAATTTGCTAACCAGTTAACTTTAGAGCATTTTAGTATATATATATATATATATATATATAGTTTCATTATTACAAAATAGCTCATCTACCATGAGCAATGTTCATGGTAGATTTAAATTAACCATGGACGGGTTGCCCGTTATATATCAGGATGTGGCAGAATAGCGGGCCATCTACCATGGGCAATGTATGTGGTTTAACGTAACATTGACAACAAACACTACACGTGGTAGATTATCATATATACCACAGTTAATACCCGTTGTAGATTACCTTTCATTAACTACGGCAAATGCCAGTGAAGAAAGTCAAATAAGCATAAAATATATATATTAAATAATTTTTTAGCAATTTTATTTGTCAAAGTAGACTATATAAGGGCAAAATAAATATATAAACACTAAATCACACATCCATTAGAATATAATAATTACGTTGATAATTTCATAATGAAAATAAGTCAAGTATTACAAACTATCAAACTATTGAAATGACAAGATTAGTCTTGAAAAAGTGATTATGTGCATGGCACATGATCACATCTAGACAAAATATGTAACATATTTGGCGAACTGGGTATATATATTGGTGATGAGGCTTGAATTTCTGAGGTGTACACGTTACTTGTCAACCTTCTAATGTTCTTTAACTTCTTCAAACTTCTCTGCACAATGAGCAAATCAGTTCTAAATACCTCTTGGGAGATTTCTCCTCAAAAGGTTTCCAATGATCAAGTTATTCACTGAATCAGTCTAATTGATTTTGTATATTGAAATGGTTATCAATGTTACCTTCGTCCTTTGCTTCTACCGATCGAGCTTTATAGTCCTTCTTGTGGGAGTTAATCCCTGAAATTATGGAGAGAAACCACCTCTCCATTAACTGCTCGAGCAGTTAATGAGAATTTAAATATATCATTCAGTTATTAAATAACCAAACTGATCTTTAAATATGGGCTCTTGGCCCATTAATACTTTTGCATTCCATATTGAGCTTTTAAACCGGCCCAAATTAATTAAATAATCCAAATGGCTCATTAGTTACCCCCTTCCTTCTCTATGGGGGTGTATTCAATTAGGATTTTAATGGACTTTTGTAGAGTTTTTAAAAGTCATTGACTTTGGTAGAGTTGATGGATTTTTAATGACTTTCATAAACTCCACATAGACTTTGGCAAAATTCTGTTTAGAGTTTTAACAAAGTTTGTCTACTTTTCCCATAGACTTTGATAGAGTTTTATAGACTTCTAATAACTTTGATATAATTTTTTATTGTTTATTTTAAAATTTCTCCAATATGTTTTTTATTTTTTTTGTCCTTCGTGAGTGTGTGGAATGGGGATGAGCTTCAAGACTGAGATGCATGCTCAGAGTACCCCATGCTGTGCTAAGGACGTCGGGGTGTATAAAATTAAAGATTTGGGCATTCAATTTGTGAAAGAATAAGTCCAGAGAAAAAGAAAAAGAAGGAAAAGATGCTTGCAAAGATGATTTTGTTTCAATGGATCCCCATCAAGTGTTTGAGAGAATGCTTCCTTCTTATGGTTGACTTTTCTTTTCTTTGAGGCTATAATACAATCTGTCTACATATTGAATCTCAAACACAAAAAAGATGTGCTCCTTAATTTGCACGCTTTTGGAAACCATATACGTACGAAATGCAATTTCAGTGCTAGCTTATTAATTAATTTATCATTGCAACCAAACCAACACACTCAAGCTCTCACTGTCATGGAGCTCGAAACTTTCCTTCCTCGTTGTCTTTGTGTTTTGTTTCCATATTTCAAGTTTCAGTGGTGGGTTTCCTTTAAAAAAAAAAAAAATGGTTTCACTGATGGGTTATATATATTCATTCCTTTAATGCAATTTTTGAATTCTAGTTCTACCATGTACGGATCTTCGATAAACAATGAACAATGCAACATTTTGATCTATGGTAGCATCTTTATATGTTGTTCTTAATCAAACAAAATATGACGATTAGCAAAAAGAAAATTAATATAAGAGGATATAGTAATTAGAAAAAATAAATTAAGTTGTGGGTGAAGAAATAAGATTAGGGCATTTAGCGTCACTCTTTCAAAAAAATAAATACCACTTTTTTAATAGCTTAATTTTAATATTTGAAATCTTTTGAAATCTGCAAAAGGAACGCTGGAGAATTATTGACTTTGATATAACATAATTTACACTTTAAAGTCTATGAAAGTCTTTTAATGTATATCATTTAATAAAGTCAATGACTTTTTGAATACCATATCATTTTTATAGACTCTCTAAAAGTCTTAATTGAATACCATAGACTTTTTAAAAGTCTTGAGTGAATACCACTAGACTTTTATAAACTCTTTAAAAGTTTTAATTAAATACCACCAGACTTTTCAATTCCACCAAAGTCATTTAAAATCTTAATTGAATACATCCCCTAAGTTTTAACTCAGAGAAAGAAATTTATTAAATACTTTTTGAAACTTTCACTAAAGAAATAGAGAAAGAGAATCAAATCCCTAATTCTCAATTTTACCTTTCCAACAAACCTCCATGAGTACTTCAAAGATTCCTGAGGCCATACCTTTAAACCCTCCGAGCCAAGCTGATCCGACCTCAGAAATACCCTGGGCTTGTGACCAATCAAATTTGAAGCCTTGCTAAGAAAGAGGATTGTCTAAACCTCCAGCGTGTTCATTGACCTTACAACATCATCTTTAACACCCCTGGCTCCAAGGCTAGGTGCTTGCATTACAACGAAGATGTTATCTGCTTACATCTTCAACCTTTCGAGTTTGGTTTGATGTTACCTCTCCATCGCATAATTAGAGAATTTCTTAATTATTTCGTACTACCCCATATATGCTCAACTTGTTCAAAATAGTTGGAGAACACTTCTTCAGATTATCACTCGATGAAGTATTTACAGGAATAAGTATCGAGATCATAGGGACAAACCTGACTTGACTCTTAGGGATATTATGTATTGTTACACACTGATCCCTACAGAAAAAGTAGCGGGCTGTTTCTGGTAATATGCTCTCACTTCCACTCTGGAATCGGAAGTGGTTGCATGAGTCCTGAAGGCTTTTGACGCTCTGCTTTTACTTGCTGACAAACTAAACATCTTGCAACGAACTCTACTATTTCTCTTTTCACACCTGGCCACCAATAGTGTTCTCTAAGTGTACGATATATCTTGGTACTTCATGGATGCATGACATAGGCTGAATTATGAGTCTCCTCCAAGATTTCCCTCTTTAGTGCCTCATCAGCCGGGACACACAATCTAGTACCCATGACTAATGCTCCATCATCTCTAATTGCATAATCTGCTCTCAGCCCACTTCCAACCTCATCTCTTAGTTTCATCAATAAGGGATCCTGAAACTGGGCCTCGCGCACCCTATCGATCAACACGGGCCTAACCCAAACACTAGCCAATAAGGCTCCAAAACGATCTACTGCCAACATAGCTCCAGACTTCCTCAATTCAACCAACAAAGGTAGGCGTATCGCCCTTAGGTGTGCCAAAGAACCTGAATTCTTCCTACTAAGAGCATCAGCCACTACATTTGCTTTCTTAGGGTGGTACTCAATAGTACAATCGTAGTCCTTAATCGACTCTAACCACCTTCTTTGTCTCAAGTTCAGTTCCTTCTAAGTGAACAAATACTCAAGGCTCTTATGATCAGTGAAAATCTGGCAAGTCACTCTATATAAGTAGTGTCTCCAAATCTGAAGAGCAAACACCACTGCTGCAAGTTCCAGATCGTGCGTCGGATAGTTCAACTCATGCTTCTTGAGTTGTCTAAAAGAGTAAGCAACTACCTTTTCATGCTGCATCTATACACATCCCAAGCCTTGGCGCAAGGCATCACTGTAGATTACACTACTACCATATGAAAATGTCAAAACAATAATGGAAGTCAAACGATTTTTGAGCTCTTGGAAGCTCTGCTCACAATCATCGATCCATAAATACCTTGCACCCTTTCTAGTGAAACGTGTAAGAGGCACAACTATCTTAGAGAAACCCTTTACAAAGCGGCGGTAGTAACCCGCCAAACCAAGGAAACTCCTCACTTTCGTCACACTAGTAGGCCGCTCCCAATTCATTATTGCTTCAATCTTTTGTAAGTCCACGAAAACACCCTCAGCTGAGATCACATGACCCAAAAATCCAACTCTGTCTAACTAGAACTGGCATTTACTGAACTTAGCATATAACTGGTTCTCTCTCAAGGTCTGCAACATTATCCACAAGTGTTCTACATGATCCCTATCACTCCGAGAATATACTAATATGTCATCAATAAAGACAATGACAACCGGTCCAAGTAAGGGCGGAAAACTCGGTTCATGAGATCCATAAAGGCCGCTGGGGCGTTAGTCAATCCAAAAGGCATGACTAGAAGAAACTCATAATGTCCAGAACACGGTCTTGGGCACATCGGTTTCTCTAACCCGTAGCTGATGGTAACCCGATCTCAAGTCAATCTTAGAAAACACTCTAGCACCCTGCAACTAATCAAACAAGTCATCAATACACGGTAAGGGATACCGATTTCGTACTATGCCCTTGTTAAGTTGATGTAATCGATGCACAACCTCATAATTTCGTCCTTCTTCTTCATTAACAACACTGGTGCACCCCAAGGAGAAACACTAGGTCTGATAAACCCTTTCTCTACTAACTCCTGTAACTGAGTCTTCAATTCCTTCAACTCGGCCGGGGCCATTCTATAGGGTGCTAAAGAAATGGGAGCTGTGCCAAGAACTAAGTCAATGGCAAAGTCGATCTCCCTCTCCGGGGGCAAACTCAGAAGATCGTCCGGAAAAACATCTAGGAAGTCTTGTACTACTGGTATATTCTCGAGCCTCACCTCACTCGCTCGAGTACCTATAACGTGAGCCAAGTATCCTATACAACCCTTCTGTAACAACGATCTTGCAGCTAAGGCTGAAATCAAACATGAGGGAAAGATATTACGCTTACCACATAAAACTAACTCAGGATAATTTGGACGTTTGAAAGTAACTTCCTTGCGGAAAAAATCAACGGAGGCATAATGGGTCGCAGGCCAATCTATCCCCAAAATAATGTCCACATCAAATATATCCAAAGGAATCAGATCTGCCTCTAACTCATATCCGTCTATTAGAATAGGGCAACCTTTAAAAACCTCGTAAGCTAGAAACGCATCTTCGGCTGGTGTCGCTATGACTAACTCACAGTTTAACAGAGTTGGCATCCCATCGATGTACAGGGCAAGAGTACAAGAAATGAAAGAGTGTGTGGCTCCAGGATCAATCAAAGTACGGGCATCCTGCCCAAAGATAGATAACGTACCCATGATGACATACGGTGAGGCCTGAGCATCCTGCTGTGTCATGGCAAAGACTCTGCGTCACTACTAGACATGGCACCCCCAGTCTGTATGGCCCTCTGACCCTGACTCTGGGCCTCTGAAGTATGTCCCTGATGGGGGGCCGATCCTGAAGATCCTCCATCACCCGGTCGTAGCATTGGACACTCCCTCATAAAATGGCCTATCTGTCCACAGTGATAACACCCTTGCCTACATAACACGTCTCATCATATCTGCCGCAAGAACTACACAAAGGACAACCTGTCCCATGAATCCGACTACCCTGAGATCCACTCAACCGTGCTGTGCTTTGAGCTGAGCTACCCGCTGACTGATGGCTAGAACTCTGACTATGCCCAGATCCTCGGCTACCACCTGAGCCATGTCTAACACCTCTGAAACCACCACTTCCGAAATAGCCTGAACTGAAACTACCTCTCTTGGATGGTCCCTGACTGGGGCCACCCATAGTACGTGGTACTCTGATAATGACGACATCTCACTTCGCCTCTACTCCTATTAGATAAAGACCTCTCAACCCTCATAACAGCTTCTCTCAAAGAGTTAAAAGAAGATGGTTCGCTGCGGTAACCATCGTGCGAATGGAATCTCTCAAACTCTCCTCAAATCTCGAGCATCTATCAGCCTCATCTGTAACCAGAATTAAGCAAAACTTGGAGAGCTCAGTAAATTTCCTCTCGTACTCAGCCACTGTCATAGAACTCTGTCTCAGCCTCAGGAATTCAACCCTCTTTTCATCACAATAAACTCAGGGATAGTACTTCTCATAAAAGACTCTCAAGAACCTATCTCAGGTAATCTCGGTTGCTGTAGGTCTCAAACGCTCGGAGTCCTATCAGTGATAAGCATTACCCACAAGCAGAAAAGTCGCTAAAACCAACTTTTGGTCATCGAGGCATCCTATGACCTCAAAGATCCTCTCAAGTTGTATCATCCACTCATTGGCTACGCTAGGATCCATAGTACCCTAAAAATTAGAGGCCCCAAGCTTACGAGCACGATCAATGCTGTATTCTCCCTCAGAAAATGCTCTAGTGCGTACAGCAGTAGTCATTGCCTCTGCGCATTCTCATCTAAACCTTTTGCGACTCTATGTTGGGTCCCCCGCAGTCGGCCACGTCAAGGAGGCATGATACCTATACCAAAGTTAGACACTTATCAATATTAAGGATGCACATTTAGTGTAGAGTTAAGGAATCTGAAACTTAAAGCTCTGATATCAAGTTGACAGAACCGTCCCCTGATTTCCCCCTGAAACCTGGAGTGGTTCTGTGGGATCCAAAGCCAAGAGAAATCCTACCGAAAATTCGGCAGAACTTCCCCTGAAAATGGACTAACTCATACTTAAAGAACCTGTAGAAAAACACTACCGCAACCAACAGAGAGTCTTAGACTCAACAAATAAAAATAATCCAGTCAAAGGGTCCAAATGCGGTTATCAGAGCTATTAATACAACAAGTTTTACACTAAAATTAAAAAAAATAACAAAGTGGACATGTCGCCTACAATGTCCGAGGAATTAGAGTGGAAAATTATGCCTCGACGTGTATGGCTTGACCTCCACCACTGCTACAACTTAAGGGGAAAGATTCAAAACAAGCTATAAAGAAAAACGTGAGATAAACTCAATGAGTGGACGAGATATGAAAACGAAATACAAAATTAGTTATCTTATCAAAAGTTTTAAAATAAATAATCTCTAAGACCACACATCGCTCTTTGAAATCTCTCAGTTTTAAAACTCTTTCTAAGGACGACATGAATTTTTTTAAAAGTAAGAAATGATAATAGGATTAAAATGTAAAAAGTAAGAAATAATAATAAGGTTAAAATATACTTACTCATTTAAAAACCTCCAAAAATTTAAGTACCAAAAACCAACATGCTCTGAAACTCAAAGTAAATAATTTATTATTTAAAACTTATGTTACGATCCATCTGGGAAAAATAAAGAATCTTCACCATAGTTGTACCTGGAAACCTGGCCATACACTCGTGTGCGTAGAGAACCACATCGCACGAGCAGGGCAGATATGTAATCCTGGTCATACACCTATACAAGCAAGGCGGAAATACTGGCCATATACTTGTACAGGCAGGGCAATATCCTAGTCGTATGTGCACGCAGAACGGCCCCCAAAGCGTGAAGCATCGCGGCATATATATGACATATGGCCCAAAACCTATATGTATGCCGTGATGGGTCCCAAAGACCTAACTGAAATCTCATCTCAAAGTTGGGTACTTATATGGCATTATAAACACCTTTCATAAATCCTCAACCGCGCAAAATGGAAATCAAGTTTCAAAATGAGGGATCAACTATATAATTAACGCGCACTTCATTATCATCTCAAGGTTTATGCAAGGTTTCAAATTCAATTTATTAACCAAAGATCCTTGTATAAAATCATTTACCTTTCACAAATTCTTAAAACTAAGTGAAATGCATCAACTCTTATGAACAATCATTTAAATAAAATTTAAGATAAGGAACCTCAATTAAATTAATGAAAATAGAACTTTAAAATCATAAATCATAAATAACAAGTCAAGACCCAGAATCATTTAACTCGATCCATATTCAAAGAAGTCAAGAAAAAATAAATTTTATAGAATATGTAAAATATTTCAAAAGAATGGTCCACTCACAGTGAGAAAATCTAACTTTGATCCTCCGCCAGATCATCACGAGCCACGATCGTCTTGCCTATAAAAATACACAATTGGTCTTGACTCGACAATGTTCAAAGTGTGTGTGTGTATACGAGACCTAACGTCACACCCGTCTCTCGTCCCGCACAACGATTTACGATGCACAAATTAAACCCACAAACACCTCATCAATTCCCCCGTTAAGCTTCCCAACTCCAACTATATTCAGCATAATCAAGATCAACAACTTACTCAAATTGTCCAAAATAATCCTACAATAACGAAATGGCAGTAGGGGGTTTGAAACCACCGCCCAAAGAGACTGCCCCAAATCCATACTTTAACCAAAACACAAAAATTTCTCAATCTTCTCAAACATTCACTTCAAATCGTCAAATTTGGGTTTCCTAAAGATGAGATTGTCCAAAACCACACCAAAATCAGCACAAAAACTCAGCCAATCCTCAGTAGACCCGAAATGAGTTCTAACCTTGCAAATCAAACTTCCCAAAACTTAAATTCCTCCAAATTTAGTCTAAATTTCGGGTTCTAAACGACAAATGGGTATCTTGGGGATGTAATTTGTCTAAGAAAGTAACAATAATGGCCTCCAACTTTGAGATTCAAAGGAAATCTGAAAATGGCCTTAAACCCACAAGTTTCAAGTTTCAAAATTCAGGATTTTAAAGATACAAAACAAAGGAAATGAAAGTCCAATGGAAAAGGAAGGAAACCCACCTAGATTCTGAGATGTTTTGCCCGGATTTCGGCCGAAAGTTTGACTAGACAAAGGGGAGGCGACAACTGGGTTTTTCTGGGCTTTACTATGCGTTCGAGCTGGCTGCCAGAGGGCTCGGTGAAAGGTCGGCGTCGGCGAGAGGGGGTCGCATGGTGGCTCGGGTTAGTGGGTTGTGGCCAGTGCTGCTGGTGGTTAGTGGTTGGGCACAAGGAAAGGGAAGAGAGAGGGAGAACACGAGGAGAGAGAGAGAGAGAGAGAGAGAGAGAGAGAGAGCTGAGGAGAAGAAGAGAGTGTGGGTTCGCGGCGGCCGGGGGGGGGGGGGCGCCTGAGTTGAAAAGAGAAAAAAAAAAGAGTGTTACTATTTGCACACCCTTTTTTTTCTTTTTGCACACCCTTTTGTCTAATTTTCTACCAACACACCCCTATCTTCTTTTAAAATTTAAAATTTCTTTTTGCACACTCTTTTCATTACCAAAATATCCCTTTTCTAAAACATACCCACCACACCCAAACAATACACACCTCTCACCCAAAACCAGCACCACCGCGCAGCACTCCGCACCACCCCCAACCTCACCTCTCTCTCTTTCCTTTTCTCTCCTCCCTCCCTTTCTCTTCTGGCTTTTCAACCCAGCCACACCCGACCCTCCTCTCCTCCTTCCTTCTGCTCGCACCAACCCAGTTACAAAATAGTCTCTGTTTGGACGGTTAGCATGGATTTTAGTCAATCTTGATAGTTGCAAAACATCTAGAAGGTGTTGGGAGTTGCATTGATAGCTTTCTTTCAATCGTCACTGAGAGTTGTGTCTAACTGACAACACTTGTTTCATGCTATATATTGGTTTGTGATAGTCGTGTCTAAACTAAAATCACACACCAACACAAGTAAGAAAGATATAAACATAATTGAACATGCATATCTTCTTTGAACAAGAAATTTGGAATTAAAAAGAACATGAAAAATAGAAAGATTTACCGGAAGGCTTCCCATGTTGCTAAATTGGTCTAGTGAGTGGCGTGAGTTTTATGGGTCTGCTTCAAATGTTAGGAGTATCAGGTAGTTCTTTTTTGTTTTTTGGCCAAGAGTATCAGGTAGTTCAAGATGCAGTTTGGTATATATGAAAGAATATCTCATTTCTGACCATTTCAAGGTTTGCTTGTATGATGATTTAAGTTGTTGATTTATCATATACTTGGGTAAACCTTGAAATGCCATGAGAACCAAAAGCCTACTATGGTTCGCGTTCTAAATTTATTACTGAAAGAAAAGAAAAAAAATCTTAAATTTTTTTAATAATTTGGTGTCCTTGTGCAGATCCTACATCATCTTAATTGGTATGGCTTGGGATTTACGTTGGACATCATCCACTTGTGAGGGTATAAATTTCCATCCAGAGATGGAAAAAGTGAATTTTGAACCCAGCCACACCAAGCGCAGCACCATGAGCAGCACTCGAGCTCCACCCCCAACCCCACCTTTCTCTCTCTCTCTCTTTCCTTCTCTCTCATCCCTCCCTTTCTCTCTCTGGCTTATCAACCCAGCCACCCCGCACCACCCGTTCGGCACTGGTCCGCCGAAAATGTCACACTCGTTCGGCAGTCATCCGTCGACAATGTGAGTGTCATTCGGCAGGTACCCACCGAACATCCAAGACCCGTTCGGCAAGTACCCACCGAACCAGCTGCTCGGAGAAGATGGGTGAGGCTCGGCATGTTGTGCTCGGCGATGTCGGCGGGGCTGCGCTGGAGAGAGAAGCCGAAGAAAGGAGAGAGACGCCGGAGAGAGGAGAGAAGCCGAGAGGGCCTGGGCTTGGGGTCGGAGTGGTCGATCAGAGCAGACAGAGAAAGGGAGAGAGGAGACAGAGACAGAGAAACTCTTGAGAGGTTGCAGCGAGGAGATGAGGGTGTTGTGGCTGGGTTGGGGAGGGCTTTAGGGTCTTTTTACAATGGGACTTTAGGGTTTTTTCACTAATTAAGTGATAAGAGTGTGCAAAAAGAAAAAAAAAAGGGTGTGCAAATAGCAGCCCTCAAAAAAAAACTTAGAAGCCTCTAGAAAAATTTGGAAACTTTCAAATTTTTTTTTATTTGCATAAATTACTAAAATGTCCCTCAACTTAGATCGTCCACGGAAATCTAACCGTACTCCATTTAATGAACCGTTTTCGCCCACGCATCCGTGAACTCAAGTTCTGTTTAAATCATCTAGAAATTATTGACCAAAGCTTCACTTTTTAATCGCCCCCCTCTAAAACACTAGAATTCCATTTTAAAATTTAAATAAAGTCCGACCAATAAAATAATTTTTAAATTCTAAAAATAAAATTTGGGATCGAGTCGTTACAACAATTATGTCTTGAAGAAGTGAAGAAGGATCTAGCGGAAAGCACTTCCCAAGTTGCAGAGCTTAAGGCAAGTGTTGCTGAAAAAGAGTTGGTTTAATCCCAGCTGGTTCAACAAGAAGCAGCCAATTTGAAGGAGGATTTGGCCAACCCATATGAAGAGGATTCCCAAGAGCTAGCTTGCCGATTTAATCTACACCTGCTATTCCGAGGGTTTCAATAATTGTAAAGAGAAAATTCAAAAAAAATTCCCTGACCTTTCTGGGTTGGATGAGATATCCCCAGACAAGGATGATGAGCACCCCCAGGAGCTTTAACTAAGAATTTCTGCAAGGATTTATTTCCCTCCTTTTTGTCTTATTTAGAATCTCCTTGTGGATTCCTTTTGTAAACTTCTTTAAATGGAATTAAATTTCATTAAGTTTTATTTTGTATATTTGTGCACAAATTTTGTGAAACTCTGCATTTTTTCAAGTTTTATTTTAAAAAGTATTTTAAATATTCAAATGCCGCATTCATTTGTTACAGGAATGAACTGTTATTGATTGCCGCTTGTAATGTATTTTCGCTAGCAAAAAAAGAACACACTACAAATAGTGAATAAATGCATATTTCAGTGAGAAATTTACCACGTTAATGCTTTAGACAGTATATATATAATCAAAATAGTTACCAGATAAGTAACATTCCATGTTTTCTTCATGTAAAATGGCTCAACAATCATTCAGACATCATTTTTCCAGGTGAACGCTGCAAAAGTAGCATGCTCACAGAGTTCTTGGCACATTAAAGCCTCCATGAAAATTTCCATGCTTCTAAATCAACAAGCGTTTAATATCCCAATTATCTGCAGCTTAGTAAAATTATTATTTAATTGAATGCAATCATTTCCATGCCCCAAAATCAATACACTGAAGTGATATATGGCCAAGATACAAATCCTTTACATGTTGCTTGCACAACCCAATTCGCCGTCTATTCAAACTGGGATGAATGCAGCTTGAGAACCCTGTCTTCCAGCCTGGAAACTTCTGCCTTTCCATGACATGAAGAGTATAGACACTTGGTGCTGGGGCCATACACCCAATAACAAAACAATTGCAAGGCCGTGACTGGCTCACCATTCTCGCTAGGGAGAGTAAACATAAGCCCCCATAAGAAATTCCATACATTAATGCCTCATCATTTTCAAAAGCCTGAGTATCTGATGTCTCATTTACCATCTCTTGCTCTAATTCTTGGGTAGAGGGAATCCTGCTTAGTTCTGTGTCGAAAAGTTTTTCTATCTCAATTTCATGCAAACGATACTTTGCTGCTAGAGTTCGAATGCAAGATTTTCTAACTTGATCAGAAATCAAGAGCTTTACCTCATTAAAGTTATCACACTCAGCATACCATCGAAGCCAACGACGAACAATGCCTGAAAACCAGTCGATGATTTGGACATTATCTTGTAAAATAAGCAAAGAAGATGTACGGGGATAGCCATCAGATGTGGTCAACCCATATCGTAGGAGACGCTTTTTAATGGCATTAACAGGAGCAATTATCTCAGTGAAGATGACAGATTCGGTGGAAGAACCAGCATTCTGCAACAGGGCAAGAGTAGAAGTGGTCTCAGAAGAAACATATTCTTCCACATGCCTCTGAAATTCATAAAAGGAGTTTCTTAGTTCTTGGGGTAGAGATGGTTCTGCAACATACCTAGACAGGAAAGCTTCTTCACTCTCTGCTTGTTTGGCTTTGATATCTTGCATCCATATTTTTAGCAAGTGCTTGTACCAATGATCAGTTTCCATACCAGATTTACGGAAATGGGAAATTTGGCTCAGAACGGACCTACAGTCAGCTAAATGCTTAATCTCTGACTCCTTTACCTTCTTCAAACCATGACCCAACCATTTCTTACCTATACTAACCGTCCCAGCATTCCAAGCCTCTTGTTTTTGTAAACCAAACAAAGCAATTTTTTCCTTCAACTTGTGGACTGCTTTTGTAGCAGGACTTTCTCTCACATTTCTTCTAACCAAAGTGCCTAAAAAGCGAATCCCATGTGGCATTTGACATGGCAGTAATTCTATTTGATCATTAACATCCAAGTGCAAAGACTTCTGCAAGTAATTTAGAACCTCATATTTGAAATCAAGAGCAGCATCCTTAGAACCAGCAACTGAAAAAAATATCTCATCCATGAAGCGACAAGAATAAACCCTTAAGCTAAAATTCTCTTTACCTGCACAGCCAAGATCATTACCTTTCAGCTGCCTCCTAAACCAGATGCGTAGCTTAGAGTGAGACTTTTGATCAGTATGAAAACCTGGACTGAGAGCTTCATATTTCATTGACAATCTGTAAAATTCACGGTCAAGTAGGTCAAGATAAATATTCATTAATATAGGGGACAATACTCCCTCCTGTGGAAGACCATGACCTTTTGGGAAACCACCAAACTCCAAATTGAGTACATTAGCATGAAACATGCTTTGGATCATAGCATAGAGGCTAGGGTCATCTATCTTGTCCTCCATTGTTGATATGAGCTTCGCAAGGATACAAGCATCTAGCTTTTTGTTTATGAGCAATGTAAACCACCAATCAGGATTAGAGATCTCCTTGCTGATGTACTTCAAAGCTGTAGAATGCCCCCTTCCATTTCGACAACCATGTGAAATTTTAGAGAAGTGGGGCTTGTAAACAACTTCCAAAACAATCCTGATGGCTTCCTGAATGACCTTGAGATTTAGATTGGGAAGAACTAAAACTTCGTTCCTTGCCCCCTTTTTAGAGATAGAGAAGGTATTGGTATTAACATCAAATCTCCCAAGACACAGCTCTTCAGCCAAAGAATCAAAAGAGATTTCCTCATCATTTAATGCTATATCAATATTTGAGTGGAGTCTAATACAATCATACGCATCTTGAAGAGTTTCTGGATTGGCAATAACTTTTACCATTAGGTCTCGAAACTTCCCACTGATGTATTGTTCCTTCACCCTCTTCTTTATGCGCAGTTCAAGAGACCTCTTGAGTTCCATTCGGCTCATGGGTCTTCGCTCATCTATATGGGAAGATTCCTCTAAAAGACAGGCTAAGTTGTTTGCTAATTTCATTTTACGAATGCCCTTATTGATGTCATCATTAGCAGTAGCAACAGTAGAATGTTCTGCAAATTCTTTTATTCTTCCCGAAGGTCTACCATACTCAGCCACCGTCACAAGACTTTTATCTGATTTTGAGAAAGTGTCTGACTGCACCAGCACCTTTTGCACCTTCTTGCAGAGGCGAGCAGTGAGAGAGGCAGCTTTTCTGGCAGCAGTGAGCCTTTTTTCATAAGACATGAGAAGATGCTGCTTCTAGTATTGCTAGAGAGCCTTTTGGAGAATAAGAGAGAATATACAAATGAAGGGGGAAAAGATAAATCAAATCATCAAAATTAGATGAAGAAAACTATCCCCAAGGAATCTTGATAAAGAAAATCAGAAATTTGTTTGGAAATATTCTATATTTATTAGTAAACATTCTGGCCTTTCATATTGGCCTGTTTAGAGGCCCCACATAAATATGTATATTTGAATGAGCCAGTCTAACCCACATAGCATGTCCATATAACAAAAGGAAAAGTCTAACTGGGAAAAAATGCATTTTCAAGCCTTTCTTACATATACCACTTCATTGAAAAATTACTAGACTTTAAGAACCAGAAATAGCTTAAGGAAAACTTTAAGATAATTGGATGTTGCATCCTGTAAAGCACAAACACTTCTAGAAAGTGGCCATGTTTGTTTCAGGCACAAGTCCACATATATAATATATCATTTCTACTCAAACATGCTTGTAGAATTTGTATATTTCCTTCAGGTAGAAAAAGTAAATTGTAGAGCTTTTTTGGTTGTGGAAAGGAACTCAAGTTCACAGAAATGCAACTATTTGAACCTAAACCATCATGTAAGAACAATATATACATATATAAACATATTTATTTATTGTCATGTCAATGCAGTGTCCCTATCCTAAATTTCTAGGTTTGTTGTGTCACTTTGTCCCGGTCATGTTGCAACTAATGTCTGGTGTCCATGCCACATAGGTTGCATCTGTTGTGTTTGGCTCGCTGGAAGCTTCTGGAAGGAATACAAAATAGGAAGAGTAGCAGTTTGGGTAATTCCTAGTAGGGTACAGTTTTTTAGGAAAGCAATGAAGACTTGCACAAGGTTTTCCTAGGCCAATTACCTAATTCTAGTAGGATTAGGAATCCCAACTTTAACCTAATTGTATGCTGCAGTCTATGAGTTATAAATAGGCTGTAGCAAGCCTCTTTGAGAGGGTAAAAGTAATTTGAGCACCAGAACAGAGGGGAGAGCAGAGTGGTCGAGAGAGAGAAGAGGAGGCTGCGGATTAGGGTTTAGTCTTAGGGTTTCAACAAGAACTTGTAACTCTGTTTCTAATCATTATAGTGCAGCTGTGATTCTCTAAAGATCACATGGGGACGTAGGCAAAGTTATCCGAACCTCGAGAACAAATCTTGGTGTTCTTTTTGTTTTACTTTTGCTGCTATTGTTTGTGTTGTTTGCTAAACTGTCTAATCCTAGACACATCAAAGAAAAAGGTCAAGAGGGTGTTAATTCACTACAGCATCCATAGCATAATTGGGAAAGTATCGCCGTTTGAAGCTCACCAACAAGGCTATATTTTTTCATGCCCACACTAAGAAGCCCTTTTGATTAAACAAAAAAAAAGGTGTAAATGAAGACTAAGTAAATTTATAAATTAAAATTATAGTAACCAGAGATTAGAAGCCTAAAAAAAGTCCTGATTAATCACACTACCATAAACCTCTTCAACTTATTCATTTCATTCTCGGAAATCATAAGAATTGTTTACCACTCATTTTTTGCACAATTAGTATTGTTTCAATTTCTGATAGTAACGGCTCAGCATCTTACACTATTCTTCCTTGTTGAAGTTAAAATTCTAATGCATATATGGCATCAAATACTCAATTTTTTCTATCTTTTTCTGTGGACATTCTTCCAAATTCTAATTATAATCTGGGCTCAAATGGAAATCATATTTCCATATTGAGTTAACTGTGGCATTCAAGCTTGTGGAAATTCAACAAATTACAAAGTAACTCAATTTTAACAATTAATAGCAGAAAGTCGATGTGCATTCTTACCAACAAAAATCTTGCTTTCCACTTTAGCTTTTTGCCGTTCTTCCAAAACTTTCCTACACCAAATTGCCAATGACAAAGCCAATTGTCTTGATCAGTACTCAGAATATCAGAACACTAAAATACAGGCTCAACTGGTAAACAAATGCCACGATGAAGAAGATCCAGAAAATTATGAATCTAACAAGGCCATCAAACTTGTTCCAACTTCCAAAACTAAAGGTTTTATAACTCAAACCATCAAGGCAATCATATTTCCCACCCTTCAATCTAGTTCAAAATATAAATCATAAGGCACAAAATTGATACCAACAGTGAAGTGTTTACCTACATGGTCCAAAATAATGATTCCAAAAAGTTTACCTACATAAATGATTTTTTTTTATATAAGATATATAAATGGTGATGATAATCAAGGACGGATCGAGGAATTGAAACTTGGGTGGGCTAAAACTCTAGACTAATTTTCTTTACTCTAGTAAAAAAATTTATTGAAATTTCGGCAGAGTCTTATTTGTTTTTTTGACATTTCCTACAATTGCAGAACCTGTTGAAATAAATTCAATGTAACCAAATTTACAAGATTAAAAAAAAAAAAAAAAAAAACCTCGACAGTACAAGGGAATTTCATTAATAAATACAAAAGATACACCTAGTCAAGGGGGATATAGTGAGCCTCAAAATGCATATCTATGCAAAAACAAAGACTAGAAAAAAACAAAACAAAAACAAAAACAACAACAAGAAAACAATGAAACATGAAATGCAAATGGAAGATAAGACTACACAAATTGTACCCTGCGTTTCTTCACAACATATAAATCCTTCATTATTGAATTTGTATCGATACTATTAGAAAGTTCTCTACCAATGTGGAGAATCATACAATCATCAAGAAACTGCTTCTATCTTGTTCTGAAGTCGAAGTTTTAATAATCTTCAAAGATGAACATGAGATATGTAAGGATATGCTCAAAACAACTCACACAATAGCAACCTTACTTCTAGCAATATGCAACTAAGAATAAAAGATTGAAATTTGAAGCTTACCAAACCAGCATAATGCAATATGCAACCTGGGTTCCAAACTTCAACTTCCAACAACAAAGATTGAGCTTACTGAACTTGGCACCTGAAATTTACAAGCAATCCCACATCAATCAAGTAATCAAGTAATCATAGCTTGGCAAGTTACAAGGTGCACAGATTCTGTAGACCAAAATTAGAAACAACAACTCTAGACAGTCAAATAGATGATGGTAAAGATGAAGACCAACTAATGGAGAAAGGTAAATTTTTTTTTGGGTGGTAAATGTGCATTGTGCGCCACACCCCCAAAGTTTGGGTGGTATTAGTGCAAAAAAGCCTTATAAAAATTAAGAAATTAAACGGGAATAGGTGATGGCTCTGGTCATTGGGAATTTGGGCAGAAAATCCAACAAAATAAAAATTCCCAAATTCAAATGGGGTTCTCAGTTCTCACATTTAAACCTAACTTAAATCCCCAAATTAAACCCCTAAATAGCTAAATTCACACCCAATTTAATCCCTAAATTCAGCCCCAAACATAAATTAAACTTAGAAACAAAAAGAAGAGAAGAGATTCAAGAGAATACCTGCCCATGCCCAAAATAAAGATTGAAGTCAAGAGATGAGAGACGGGAGAAGTAGAGAACGATGAGTAAGTGACTGAGTGTCGTTTTGTTTTGTTTTTTTGTTTTTTTGTTTTTTTTATCGGGGTGGGTTATAGTTTTAAGTAAAATTGTTGTTTTTTTTTTTTTTTTTTTACGTAGATCCGTCCCTGGCCACAATCATCAATGTAGAACAGCTTCCCCTCCACTGCCCCAGCAATACTGCCATGCCATCACTTTTTTTTCAACGACTACAATATTCTCAATAATGCAATTTCCAAAATGTATACTGGAAAATAATTACCAACAAACCAGAAACTGAGAACAAAAAAACAATTTATAACGCATGAAATCCATCTGTAGTTTCTGTTCCTTTTAAAATGGCAACAGAGTATTTGAGACCAAAGGGATAAGAAGCAAAGCACTAAGTTGAGACCAAAGTGTTACCTTGTGATCAATCGGATTAGGTGAGGCCGGTACTCAAACACTTGAAGTGCGTGAGCTGATGTTAGCTGGCTTCTTTGAGAGATGGGTCGATCATAATTCATAACCAGCTTCTACCAAGTGACAGAAGCCCAGGCAAGTTTGGTTGTTGTATGAATGGAATGAGAGAAAGGAACAATTTGGTCTGGTCTAGAGCAGGTGCGGTTGGATTTGGGAGGCTTCACTGAGGGGGCAGTTTGAAAAAAAAAAAGGTGGGATTATAATAAAAGAGAGAAAGGGCTGGGTTCATTTTCAAAGGAGTGCGGCCCATAATTAAGACAAGTCTGGCTGAACTTTGTTCATTTGGCTTCGACCAAAATTTATTTATTCAGTGGGATGTATTATATATTTATATGTGAATTTTAAAAGATTTTTGTGTTGTTTAAAATTACTTTTGTGTATATGTATTAAGATTTAAGACTTTTAAAGACTTTTAAAAAGTTCGTAAAAATCTATTTGTATTCAAGTAAAAATTTTAAAGAGTTTATACAAGTTATGTAATCTCTGTGTATTTAAAAAGTCATGTGGTATTTATAGATGTACTAATTTCGCAGATGCGCTTGTTTTATTTTTACAAATGCAATGTTTTTTTTTTTTTATAAATGTATTAATTTCACATAGGAAAAGATTTTGTGCCCTAATCTGATGTCACAAAATTATTTTACACATATCACTATTTATTTGCCATATTAGATTAATATTATCATTGTTAATTCTAAGGTGTTTGAGGAGTTGATTCGGAGGTGTAGTTGTAAACTCAGGCACCTGAGTTCGAGTCTTTAGTTCGACCCTTGGAACCAGACATTAAGGGAGTTAAAATCCCTTGTGAATCCTCTAGGCCCGATATGGATTGTTTGTCTTTGACCGGCTCAAAAAATTAATCTGGTGCGGGAAAGCTGGCCTAGGACACCCTCGGTTACCAAAAAAAAAAATATTATTATTGTTAAAATACTATCTTGCCCAACCTAAATCTAACACTAAAATTACCAGTTAATTAATAAGAGATTGTGCATTGTATATTCTCCATATATATATATATATATGTATGATCCCCCTCATCCACCCATAATTTTCTTCTTGCAGATCAACATCATTTAAATGAAAGTGATAACTAAATTTATATAATTACATCACACTTTTTGGAATCAATGTCATGTGTGTATATATGTAATGCTTCCAGTATTTCAATGTGAATAACTTATTCAACAATTTCATTACACTTGTAATTTAAAACAAATGTTGTACTGTAGATACTATTGGTCCATATGGATGGAGGCAACAGGAAAGTAGAGGAAATATAATGTTCAAAGCTTTTATAGTCTACTGTTTAATTTTCTTCAGTACACTTAGCACCCAAAACGAGTGAAACAATTGTGGTGTCGGCTCTTTCAAATTCTGATGATCGTTATTGTTGCTTGCCAACAAGTTCATAGAGATTGATTATCACTTGTATGAATTTGGGTATGTGGAATACCATATCCAGGTAAAATCCTCAGCATTCACATACTGAATTTGGGTATGTGGAATATTCTAGTCAATCTCTATATTGCCTTAGATTTTTTATTGTTTCGGTAAAGGAGAAATATCTGGATTTTTAGGTTCCTAAAATTGGGGCTAATTTTTTTTTTTTTTTTTTTTAAGAGATCACGTTGGGTTCTTTAAATTTGAAAATAATTTTTTTTTTAATTTAAGTTTTGAAAGATTTTAAGTAAGGTTAAAATAGTTTTTATAAAAACTGATGTGTCAAAAATAAAAACTAATATGACAATGCCATGTCACTATGGCACAATTAGGGCACTTTAGCACTCTCCTTTTGTTTATGCACTTGTTATATATTTACAAATGCATTAATTTTCAAATATGCATTTATTGTATTTTACAGATGTATTGGCTTCTTTTTTTTTTAGATGTACTAATTATATTTTTTTTTTTCAGATGCACTATTTTTTTTTTTCTCAGATGCACTTTTAACTTTTAGCTAAACTTATTTGGCTGGGTGTCCGTTAAACCAACTTTTTAAGTTGTCGAACCCTACAATCTAACGGATCCTAAAAGAATTTCATCCCCAAAATTCCCAAGGGATACTCAAATGGGAGAATCGTTCGTTACACGAACCCTTTTAGTGTTTAACAACGATAGGATCGAAAGGAAAGTCTCACAGGAATAGAGATGAAAAAGAATAGAATTGAATCTTACTTCCAAAAGAAGTAGATGATTAACTGATCAAAATTTGTTCAAACTAAACTCTCACGCAACTTTTCTAGACTTTTGGCTCATTGCAAAGTCTGAGCCCAATATGGTACTTGATCTTATGGTGGGGCTACCCATTTCAAGTTCAAACGAACATTAAATTTTGTCACGTGTGGTGCACTTGGAGGTGCAAATTGGTGATTATATAGTCCCTCATCTCCCTTTTATAGTTCCATGTGCTCCTCACGTGATCAAAATTAATGTCTGTTTGGGGTATTTTGATAGAATGGATTAAGGTGGTAAAATTCAATTAATTCATAGATTCATTTGGCACTTAAAAAAAATTGTGGATAACACAAAAATAAGAAATAATAAGTAGACCAAACATATCATTATCTCTTAATTACTATTTTAAAATTTTCTTACATAGTTCATGTGAGGAGACCTACACTACTACGCCCATATAGGTCCTTAATTATTCCTATATCATAGGCTCATGGAAAAACAAAAAAGGAAAAAATTGAGAAAGAGAAGCTGAAAATCATTAGGTATTTAGGTGTGTGTTGGAACTTGGAGCAGTATGAATGCCAATCACTTCCCAAGAAGCTACTGTACGTACGGAGCAACCAAGGCTGCTTTCTTATTGGTGGACGCCAGTCCTCCTTACATTCCTCTCTGGACACTACTTGGGTAACCCCCGGGGGATATCCAAGCTCACCCCTCTCCCCAAAATCGCAATTTTGGTAATGCCGGCGCATGATCGGAATCGTTCATTTTTTAGATCACCTATTATAGATCATCTCTGTAAAAAATCAAGTCAATCGGAAATCGTTTGGTTATATAATTATTGTTAATTAAATAGAAAAAATCAACGGTTTGATCAAAAAATCACTCTTTAATTGAAAATCATCAATTTTTTTTACTTAATTGACAACAGTTATATAATCAAACGATTTCCGATTGATTTGATTTTTTACAGAGATGATCTTTAATTGGTTATCTAAAAAATAAACGGTTTCGATCATGCACTGGCATTGCCGAAATTGAAATTTGAGGGGATGGGGTCACCTTGGAATACCCTCTAGGAGTGACCCAAATATTATCTTTCGTCTTTAATCTCATGCTGATCGTTTCGCTTTTTATTTCCTTCTTCTCTTGCTCTCTCCTCTGCTCACAGACAAAGTAAGACATTGATTTTCTTGGAGACCAAACAGCTTGAGAACCTCAAGCTCAAGCTCTAGATCTGCTACACTATCACAGGACCTTAGTTCAGTGGTGCTACCCTCGCTTTCTTAGCTGGAAGATTTGGTACTATTCCACTTTGATAAGAAACCTACCCTATTGTAACACAACATATTACATACATACATGCATATATGCTCTCACTCTGAGATCGATTGCCTTAATTATGACTTGGTTTGCTCTCTTTTTGTACTCTCTTTAATTTACTTGATCCATCTTCAAAATGGTGTACTCTCTTTAATTTAATTGGTAATACTGTTTTCGATAAATCAATCCAGCCATATTAATTTGTGAATCTTAATTTGTGTTATCTCTTTCAAGATTTTCTCTGTAACCAATCATAGATTGATTTATCATCTTTCTCCTTAATATTATATGATCGATGAGGGAGCGTCTTTAGTCCACAAATTGTACAACTTTATTAAGTTTTGAGATTAATTGTAGGGTTTTTTTTTCATATTTAGTACCTAAACTTTGACCATTGTCTTAATGTGGTACCTAAACTTTTATTTGTCCCAATTGAGTACCTAAATTTTTATTTTGTGTCTAATAGATACCCATGTGAATTTCTGTTAAAATTGTTAACAGAAGTTAGGGACAATATGGTCATTTCAAAAAAATTCTATTTTAATTATAATTTTTTGTTTTTTTTTTGTTTGTTGTGTTTTTTTTTTTAAACATATAAAAAAAAATTAAAATATACTTTGACTATATTGCCTCTAACTTTTGTTGACAATTTTAACAGAAATTCATTTTGGTACCTATTAGACACAAAATAAAAGTTTAGGTACTCAATTGGGACAAATAAAAGTTTAGATATCACATTAAGATAAGGGTCAAAATTTAGGTATTAAATATTAAAAAAAAAAAACCCTTAATTGTATTTAGCCCATGATAATGCATTTTCTATTCTTTATTTCCAATTTGAATTTTTGAGCTGAATATGAGTTTCTTTGGTGGTTTTTGGATTTGTATAGGAATTGAATCATATAGATAATCAGCCATTTTGAACTTTTTGTATAATTTTTTTTTTCTTTTTCATTCATGGATATAGGAGTTTTAGATCTTCGGTACGTTCTTCCAGTAATTTATGTCTTCAGATTCTTATATGTGGATATAATAACAGAGTTCTTACTTTTTTTCGGTCATCAAAAGTGGCTCATGAGATTGAGTAGATCTAAGGGAGACATGAGAAGAGTCTTCAACAATCTATAAAAATTGGATTTGCAATTGAGTCCTGACCAAAAAGAAACATCAATCATTCGACTTTTGTTTCGTTTAAGCAAGCAAAAGCATATTATGCTTATTTCCATTCTTAGGATGTGTGGCATAGGAAAGAAAAAGTTACAAATAATATGTCCAACTCATTAATGAATGTTCGAAACCCTATTTTATATGATTATCAATATGATATTGTGGACTAATTAGATGAATTATTCATGATTATCACTATGACATTAGCGTCTTGGATGACTCGCGTCTTTTTTATGCTGAATAGCAACATTGCAACCCTCAAGTCAGATACAAAGTTAATGAGAATGACTACACAATATGATATTATCTAGTGAACCAAATTTATTCCAAATGAGCTACATTGATCGAAACAAGAAAGATATTGAGACGCTAGTGTATTATTTGCAAAGTATCAACAGTCCTACAAGAAAGATATTGAGAGGTCTTTTTGGGATTTTGAGGGCGAGATGAGAGATTCTCAAAAAACTCGCAAAAGGATGGAGCATCAATGATCTCGGTTATATTATGAAGACGAGCGGCTAGAAACTGAAGCTGATGAATTGGATGATGACGTCGACCACGTTTAGGAAAAGATCGCCCGAGCTGTGGCACGATATGACACTGAACCATATGATGGAGGTGAAAGTTATCATCCACATCGTGTAGTGGAGAGGCTTTCTCGGGTGAGGTTGATTAGGTCAAGGGCACTCCACGATCGACTAAAGCAAGATCTGGTAAAGCACCTCAGGATGCGCCAAGGAAGTCGTGCCCACGCATGACGCCAGCGTTGAACGTCAACGTTTTATGTGTCTTTGTGTTTGTCGTTTATGTGTGTTGCATTTTGTTTTGATTTAGAGTTTTTGGTTAAGCATCTTTGTGTGCATGTTTGTGTCTGTCGTTTTGTATCATATCGTAAAATGAAATAAATTGTGTTATGTTTAATTTTCTTGTTTTATGTTGGTAAAATGAAATAAAGGTATTGGATTCGAATATCTTACTTGACATGACACAACTAAGACAATGACAAGACCATACACCGACTCTATACTCCATCCCATTCATTTTTCATGTTGATTCAGATGTGGCATTCGAGTATATGTGAATCCATACACTAACTTGTGTTGTGTTTACCATGTTTTTTACATTTCAAACATTAAAAAATATCAAACAACTTGAAATATATAATTGATAATTTGGGTAATAAAATTAAAATTCCAAATATATTCAATATTGACCTTATATTAAAGATATTTTTAAAATAAAATTAATGGTATAATATTTATAAATATTTAAGTTATAAATTATAACTTAATCATCACTTAATCTAAATTAGGCTTAATTTAATTAGATACAACTGTATTACTATCAGTTATGACTCTCAGCACAACTACAGCTTCAGCACAGATGACTATCACTCTTATATCACAAAATCACTTTTCAAGCCATGTATTACTCTTACTCTTACTCTCACTCTCACCACTGTGGATAGTCTTATGTGTGCAACTCTTCACTATTAGCTTGTATTGATTGTATTGCTATAAAATTATGGGCCAAATACAAAAAAGTCAATAAAAAGTTTCAATATTACAAATAGGTCAAGGAACCTTTTCAAAATACTACTATAGTCAATATTGACTAAAATGTAATAAACCAAAGGGATTAATATCATTTTGCTCCCCAAACTATTACACATGTATCAGTTTACTCCCCAGACTTCTAATTTGGAAAATTAAGGACCCTGACTTTTTCAATTTTGTCAATTAAGGTTATTCCGTCAATTTATACATTTTTCATCTAAAATGTCAAGATGATCAACCAGAATTTAGCGAGAAATAAAAGAGGAAAAATGATGCATAAGGAAAAAATGATAAGATCTAAATGGAAGGGACCATTTTTCCCTCAAAGATTTGGATAAAAAATGTATAAATTGAAGGAATAACCTCAATTGGCAAAATTGAAAAAATCAGAGTCCTTAATTTACCAAATTAGAAGTCTGGGGAGCAAACTGATACAAGTGCAATAGTCTGGGGAGCAAAATGGTATTAATCCCTAAACCAAATTACAAACTGTGCAAAAGAGGACATAACATTGCAAGAAAGGGAAATTTCATTAAATAGCCCTTTTTAATACAACAATATCTTTGCTAACCCTTCCTTCGCATCTTTATTTTTTTATAGATCTTTGGTCCATTTTCGGACAAAAATACCCTTATATATAAGTCATATATAGACAGTGTCTGTGTATTCACAACATTGTCGACCTTCACCCCTAAGAGTAGCCATTCTCTCCGATCAACAATCAATAGCCATTAACCCTATGTTCGCAGCCATTCTCCGATCAAATACTTTATTCGATCAATATTCCTCGATCAAAGACCTTTATTCGATCAATATTCTCTAATCAAAGACCTTTGTCCGATCAATAGCCATTCTCACAATATCCATCTTTGATCTAGCAATATCGAAGGCCTAGGTCTCGCAGAGCAACAGAGCCCATTAACATTGATGAAAGATCCATTTCACCTAGGTACGATCTGATTTGAAGACAATTTAGGTATCTGTTCCATGGGGTTATTCATTAATAAGGTCACTGATTAAACCCTATGTATGTCGAATTTTTTAGGGTTTATGAGAGAATGTGTGTTTACAAAAGTTTATTCAAAATTTTGCAAAATAATGTGGGTTTACAAAATCTTGGACTGTGTGTTTACATTATTTACAAAAGAATTTGTTTCCATAATTTTTGACTATGGGTTTACAAAAGAATTTGTGTTTAGAAAATTTTTGAAATAAATTAGCAATATAGAATTTTGTCTAGTTGATTTTATATTTACAAAAGAATGTGCTATAGCAAAATAAGATTCATTGTAGGACGTTTGAATCTATTGTGGGCTGCAGCACCAAGTATGCCAAGTGTTGCAGCACCAATTAAGTATGCCAGGTGCTGCAACACCTTGCAACCAGTATCCGAACTTGTATATGAAAATGGCCTTTTTAATTAGGGCTTTAAATTGTCTACCCATGTTTTACTATTCCATTAATTGACATTTGCTTTATAATCTGGAAACCTTTTACAGGACATGGACAGGGGCATAAGGTATAAGCTCAAGCACAAGCACAAATGCCCCCCACACCAGGTGAGGATGTCGTGTAGGTTAGTGATCAACGAGTGCTTAAGGAACATAAGGAGTGTGTTCAGCCAGCATCAGCTGGAAAGGTTCAGAACCATCTGTTTTGGTCACTTCCTCGAGGTTGAGGGCAAACTTAAATTCAGTGGACAACTATTGCACCTGCTGCTACTTCGCCAGGGGCACAACGAAGATAACCAAGGTGAAGGCATGGTGATTATGCTGTCCAACAACCAGGTGGCGAGGTTTAGCAAGAAGGAGTTTGCCCTTATCACCGGCCTTCACTTTGGCAAGAAACCACTAATTAAGTTCAGTCCTAGTGGAAGCGTGGACTAGATGAACATCAGTTCTAGGTTAAAGGCAACCTATTTCAGGAAGAGGAAACACGTTACCAGAGGGGATTTAGAACTGGTGTTTATGTCTTGCCAGAACAGTGAAGACATATATTGTTTGGGAATAGGTTAGTAGTGAATGTTCACTTGCTGTGTGCAATGTGAAACAAAGGCTAGTAGTGAATAGGTTTGGTTTAGCTTTGATTGCTTGCATCTTTGATAGTAGCTGATAGTTCACTTGCATGGTAAAACATAAACAGACACACATGCACAATGTATATATATATATATAGGCTCAATCAGGTGCGGACGTTCGCACCCTGCACCTAAATAAAATTATATATATATATATATATACACACAGACACACTGCAAAGCAGTTGTCATTTCTGTGTGCAATGTGAAATAAGTCTAGTAGTGAATAGTGAATAGGTTTGGTAAAATCACAGTAGCTGTGCCACAATGTTTGGTTTCTGAATTGTGAAAAACCCTACTTATTTTCGCCAAATAAAGGTTCATAATGTGCCACAGTGTTTGTTTGATATTATGAGTTCATTGTGTGTTTGCCATACACTAGTAAACAGATACTGACACAAAACTTATGCACCTGCACATATCCAAAAATAAATGGCACCAAAAAAGACAGAGTGAGGACAAATGACACCTAAAAAGGCTCAATATCGGTGCAACTTGCAGGGGTTCTTTAAACAAATTGAGAAAATTAGAGATGATCTTTCTAAAGATCAACTTGATTTGTTGAAGAAGACACGCTTTTGGCCACTTATTGAGCCATTTTACTCTGGGAGAATGGATAGGTTATATTGCATGAAGTCTGACGATGATCTTTTAGAGTTGCTAAAAGCTTACGATGTTCAATCTGAAAATTTCAGATTTAGAAGTAGAGACATGAAAATCACACCAAAGGATGTTTCTAGAATATTTAGATTCAAAGAGGAGCATCATAAGCCAAGAGTCACTCAGACTCTTTCAAAGTACACAGATGGCAAGAGAAAACTTTTTGGAATCAAAAAATGCCTGACCATCAAAGAAAAAAGTGGAAGAACAATTGCAAGAAGCACTACAAGCAGCTAAAAAATATGAAGCAAAAGAAAGAAACCGACAGAGAAGATCGAAGAAGAGAAAGACCAAGACAGAAAAGTTGTACGATTGATAATCATAGATCTAATGACCACTATCCTCTTTTTGAATTCTGCCAGCTCACTTGACTAGACTTTCATCAAATGTTGCAATGACTTGGAGAAGCTGTTCGACTATTCATGGTAAAAATTTTAGCTTTCTACCTCCACAAGTCGATCAATAACAAAGCTAAAGAAAGGAGGAATCCAAAAAGATTTTCTTGGAAATGTTGTTGGGGCTACAATACTAATAATAGTGAGTAAAACCAAATAGATAAAATTTAGAAACATTCATATACTGTTGATCATATACTAATGATTTCCTTTTCGTTTATGCAGTACAAAATTTGTGAGATGATGACTCTAGTCAAAGAAAAAGTGGGATTTGAAACCAAAAGCCAAGTATGGTAAAGTGGAGCCTGCATGATCTAAATTCAAAGTTTGTACAAGTAGGGCTTCCAAATCTTGAGGTAAAACAAAAACAGACACACATGCACAATGTCTATATATATATATATATACATATTTATACACAAACATATAAATGTATATTTTTCTATACTAAGTTACTAAACATATAAATGGGTTCAAACATAGGAATATATAAAGAAGGACTGCACAACAATTGAAGTTGAAAGTGATATGAATGAAAAAGAAAATGAAGAAGCAACAAGTGAGGAAGGTGATGAAGGAGGTGATGATACTGAAGAAGAAAGCATCAACAATGAGGCTGATGATGACGACGATGATGATGAACATGACCATGACTGTCAAAACATGGAACTTTTTGTATTAGACCCAGTGTCACCACATTTTGTAAGTATTCTTAAACAATGGTTACTTGACAGTGTGCACTTCTGAATTCAAGTTTTGCTGGAATAACAGTTAGAGAAAAAATTTAAAAACTCTTTTTTTGCAATTTTACAGGTGAAAGAAAGAAACCCAACTGTCTCAGACCAAGCGTCAAAATACCATTCACTTGAAGAGTGTGAAGCACAAGACATCAAGATGGTTCACTATGATACGTGCAACTTGTTCAAAAAATACTTGAAGAAGCACAAAGAATTATACCCAGATTGGGAATGCCCCAAAGAAGTTAAAATGTGGTTGGATCATAGTGACCTAAACAAAGATTGCAACATAGATGATTTATGAGAATTGCTTATCAACTCAACCACTGAAGCACAAAATTACAAGGAAAAGAAAGGAAAGGAAAGGAAATGAAAGGCAAAGATGCATATCCAAAATGAAACTGCAAAAAATGAAAGAAACAAAATGTTTTGGTCCTTACATGAAGAGATTTACGTGCTGATTACACAACAAGACTCGGCTATTATTGAGCTGTAGAAAATAAAAGAAAGAAATGAAATAATAGAACAAGAAAACAGTGAATTGCGTTCGCACAGGTTTACAGTGTATCAAGAGGTCCTAGATGAAATTGTTGTGCTGAATATTGAGAAGAGAAGAGCACTCCAAGAAGTGGAAAACCTGAAAATAAAAATTGAAGAGTTGGAATCTTTACTAAAGCAGAATGCTCATTTGAAATCCAAAGTAAATCCGATGTAAGAAGAAAAGCAAAAGGCAGAGAGTGAGGATGAAATGACACCTAAAAAGGCCCAATACCGGTGCAACTTACCGGAGTTCTTTAAACAAATTGAGAAAATTGATCTTTCTAAAGAGTTGGAGACGTTGTCTGACTATTCATGGTAAAAAATTGTAGTTTTCTACCTCCACAAGTCGATCAAGAGCAAAGCTGAAGAAAAGAGGAATCCAAAAGATTCCCTTGGAAATGTTCATGGGGCTACAATATTGATCTTGGTGAGTAAACACAAATAAATGAAATTTAGAAAAATTCAGATACTGCTGAACATATACTAATGATTTCCTTTTAATTTATGCAGTACAAACTTTATGAGATGATGACTCTAGTCAAAGAAAAAGTGGGATTCGAAAACCAAAAGCCAAGTATGGTAAAGTGGAGCTTGAGGGATCTAAATTCAAAGTTTGTACAAGTAGGGCTTCCAAATCTTGAGGTAAAACAAAAACAGACACACAAGCACAGTGTTTGTGTATATATATATATATATAAGGGAAAACTGCAATTTAGTACCTCAAGTTTGCCTCGTATTGCAAGTTGGTACTCCCAGTTCAATTTTTTGGCAATTACATACCTCCGTTAAATTTTTCATCCAAAACTCTGTTAGGTGATGACGTGGCGATGACGAAGTGCACAGGTGGCGTTGAAAAATAGCCACGTGGCAAATAAATAATAAAATATTTTAAAATTAACATAAATTATAAGAAGAAAAAAAAACATTTTTTTCTTTCTTCTTCTATTTCTTGTCTGCAACTCTCTCCCAATCTCCAAAAAAAATTTGTTCTTTGTTCTTTCTTGTTCTTCTTGTTCAGCTATTAAATTAAAAAAACCCACCCCCTTTGCAAATCACGGGACCTGGTTAGGCAACAATTCAGGCTTGACGATCTCGATGTAGAGGAAGCTGGAGGGCGGCGCACGCGAAGATGAATCGTCGTGGAACCTCTGGGAATTGAGGTCGCCGCCGCCATTGACAAGCTTCTGGGACTCGGAGGGGTGTTTGACGTGGTGGCAGTATAGGAAGAATGCGAGGTCAAAGAGCATGCCGAACGTGACGATGCCGACGGAGATGGCAATGGCGACTTTCTTGGTGGGTTTGGTTGGCTCGGTGCTTGTGGGAACGGTACGGTGGTTCCATTGACTGGTAGTGCGGGGTTGATTCTTTATAGATGCACATGATTGTCTTATGCTCACAGCTTATCCAAATGAATTGACAATATATACTTCCAATGAAGGTTTAGTCTCATAAATTTCAGAAAGTCAATGCATCAGGATAAAGATACCACATGGCACCCACCACTTGTACCACTATCCTTTTCTAAATTCATTCAAGTCTCAATACTCTCTCTCTCTCTCTGTGAACATTTTTCTTATTATATATTGTTCTTTTTGTTTTTTTTTTTACTGGATTGAATTCATCATGAAGAGTCATTCTTTCCCTTTCTGATTCTTCTATGTTTGGAAAGACAAAAATTCGAAGACAGAGAAAAAAGAAAGTGTGAGTGAGTGGGAGGGGAAGCTTCTTTTTGCTACAAGATCTAGGATGCGAATGCTTTCTGGCTGCAAGATTGGGAGAAAGTTGCAAACAAGAAATAGAAGAAAGAAAAAAGTGTTTTTTTTTTAATGATTTATTTTTATTTTAAAATATTTTATTATTTATTTGCCACATGTCTATTTTTCAACACCACCTATGCGCCACCTGTGCGCTTTGTCATCACCACATCATCACTTAATAGAGTTTTGGACAGAGGATTTAATGGAGGTATGTAATTGCCAAAAAATTGAAGATGGGGATATGAGATCGTTGAAAATTAAATTGAGAGTACCAACTTGCAATACGAGGCAAACTTGAGGTACTAAATTGCAGTTTGCCCTATATATAACTATATATATATATACACAAACATATAATTGTATACTTTTCTACACTAAGTTACTGAAAACATATTATTGTTATTTTTTAAATGACAAGAAGAAAAAAAAAAAGACAAGCCAAGATGATGACAAGAAAAAAAAGACAAGCCAAGCCAAGAAAAAAAAAAGACAAGCCAAGATGATGATGATCAAGAAGACAAGAAAAAAAAAGACAAGCCAAGATGATGATGATCAAGAAGACAGTGTAAATGGCAGAGATCAAGATGGTAGAGATGATAATGATGATGATGATGATGATGATGATGATGATGTTGATCAACAAAATGACAGCAATGAAACAGACTATCCAAGAAAAAACTTAGCAGACTATGTAAGTTTACATAAAATTAGAAGTTCAATTAAGCCAATAACTGTCGAACAGCTATAGATACCAAAAATAACAAAGTTGAAACACTTAAATTTCACAAGTGAATGAGCTGAAAGAAAAGCAAGAACAAAAAAATGATAAAAACAAAGAAAAGAAAAGAAGAAAGCAGATACAAACATAGACGATTGATGATGAGATATGCAAGTCTTTCCAAGACTATGTGTAGAACCATCTACAATCACATCCACATTGGGAATGCCCAACGCCAATTGCTTATTGGCTGCAAAAGAGTGATGAATATGATAACAAAGTGGATGACTTGTGGGATATGTTAATCACTGCAGTGAATGATGCCCAAGTATATAAGGAGAAACAAAGATAAGCTACGTGCAAGACACAAGTGCAAATCCAACAAGAGCCAAGTCATGTGGATAGGAGCAAAAATTTAGGGGACTTGGAGTACAAAATCGACATCCTCACTACAGAGCGGGACTCAGCACTAGTAGAAGTCAAAAAGCTTACAGAAAGAGTAACAATCTTGGAAAGCCAGCAAATGAGAAGAAGTCCAAACATTAATGCATATGTGCAGATGGATGATATAAATGTTGAAGTGAAAGACACCAATGAGAAGGAGGAAAATAGTGAGGGGGACAAAGGTACTATTTTTTATTGAATATATAAATATATGTATATTAGACATTGAATAAGTGAAACATTCTTGGAAATTTAGTATGTTATTATAAAAAAAACACTTATTCGTGTATGCAGAAACATACATTGTCCAACAGTACGTCATCGAAAAGTGACTTCCTTGCACAGGGAGGCGAAAATGTTTAAGAAGAGAATGACGTTCATTAAAGTGGCAAGGGAGACTTTAGCTTAAATTCAAATACTAGAAGAGGAAGGTCAGCAACAAGATGACAACGCATTTGAAGAACAAAACCAAACTTTCCAAGAAGAAGGTAAACATCCAAAAATTGGTCGAAAGAGAAAGAGCCATCCACTAATGACATCAGCAACAAAGAGACTAAAATCAAAAAGTAATAAGGAGCTTAAGGATCCATAATATAAGTAAAATTTGAAGGGAATGAAAACAAAGAAGGGTGCAAAGCCAATTACCATAGCAGAGCCGCTACAGTAAGTACCAATGGAGCAAACAGATCAAGTTGCTGATCATATTACAGTAAGTACCAATGGAGACTGTTGTCATCCATTTTGCAAATCTCGAATATCCTGTAAAAAGGAAGAAAAAAAAAAGATTAGGGTGAAAAAGCAAGCCGGTCTATGCAAACATGTTGCGAGATCATCAACAAATAATTGAAGATTTCATGCTGAATGAATATGAGTAAGTAAAGTTTAAATAAGATATATTGTAAACTTAAAATTCGCATTGAAATAGTAACTGTCCAACATTTACTGTTAACAAAAAACATTATTTCCCTTTTGTACAGCTTAACATTGTTGACGTTGAAGGATGAAAGTAATAAAAACAAAGAAGTTGAAGCTATAATCTTGGAAAGTGCACTTAAACAAAATGTGAGCACAACCAATAACTTATTCTCTCAATGAAATTCAAAAATATATTACATACACTATGCAACAGCTTGTTAATGTTTTCATAAGTATGGAAGAAGAAAAGTGGATACAAAAGCATATACGAGCACCAATATACTTCAACACATGAATTGCGGTAATCCTTTATCTTAATCCACATACTATATTACTAATACATGTGCACTAATCATCAATATTAATGATAACAGGAACACACCAAAGAAGATGAAAAAACAGCGCGGCTAACAGTGAATGTATACGAGCCACACTAGAAGCATTTTGGAAAGAGCACAATGATATTTTTCCCAATAATTTCAGGAGACGCTGCATACTACAATCTTCTTGTCCTCAACAAGGATACTCGAACATGGACATTGTATGATCCATTATGGAAACTTGCTCAAAGGGATGCTCAAAATTGTCGCAACATAGGGATGATAATTGTAAGTCACTGCTTCCTACAAGTTCTCTAAAACTTTCAAAACACAACATGAACTAATCACACACATGTAATGTGGAATGGTCCACTTTTTAGGAGATTGTGAAATCAGTGACTGTGCAACAGTGTCTGGTTTCTGAATTTTGAACAACTCTTGTCATTTTTCCCAAGTTGAATGACTAACTTATACTTGTTTTTATACAGTTTTACATTGTTGGAAACTGGATGTCTGACTTGAAGAAAAACGCAGAAGCATTATTCAAAGCATGAAAAAGAGAAATTCTACAAATAAAGCGCAAGGAAATTAAGTATTTAGTCAAAGAGATGGATGAAGATGAAAAGAGTACAATTAAGTGGATAAAAACAATGACATCAACTTTAAATTGATGTTTGACGGTGAATCTGCACAACAAAGAGATGGATCGTAAGTATACCAACTTTCAAAAAAACCATAATATAAGTGCGTTCATTATAACTGACCAAAAACAAGAACAAAAACAAGTCTAACTTGTTAACTCTCTTCAAAATAAAGCATCCAATAGCCAAGAGACTCCAAACTGCCAAAACGCAAACATCCAATTATATCCAAGTGCCTCCAAACTGCCAAAAAAAATAGTCAACAATAGGTTTCATTAGTACCCTCAATCTACTAAAGGTTGTAGTGCTAATAAGGGAGGACTACCTCTATAATGTACCAAATAAAAACATACATATATGTGAACCTCTTAAAGACCAACGAATTTGTGATGTATCAAATGGTATAAGAAAAGAAGAAAACTGAAAAAAAAATCCTATATGTGCCAATGAATGTCCACTCACTCAGAAGTTTATATATTCACATTAATATACTACTATTATGAAAATAAAGCAATCAAAAAGTTAGGATTAATATTGAATTAACCAATTCCAACACAAAACCACAACTAAAAATGAAAAAAAATTTCAAATTAGCTTTTCACAGATTGATCTAAGTTTTCAGAGTTACTAATAAATTAAAACTCAAAGTCTGCTTTTCCTATATCACAAACCAAAGAACATTTTAAGGTACATTTTTATAAACCTCAATCTATACAAAATGCTCTGCTAAAGTACATTTTAAGTTCTCATATGCTTAGATGATATGTTATATTAACAAAATGATGAGTTAGACTAATAGCACTTAATAAGGTATCTTCTAGCTCCAAACCTTAACTTCATTCCGCCAAACATATAAAAAGCAAAAAAACTGAACTTCCATGTCCCAGTTCTTAATATTTCTTACCTTAATTTTATGCTTCAATACCCCACTTAATCTTCTCACCTATATCAAGTCCACCACAATATCAATCATAAAGCTGTTTCTTTTTATTTAGATTTCCTTTCATAGTTAAAAAGAATAATAAAAATTTAACCAAAGAACCACAAACGGAAAGTAAATAACAAAATAAATTAATAGATGTCTTAGAGGCAAATAGCACTTCACAACACCAAGCCTACATGCAGAACTCAAAGAACAGAAAACTATACAATTCACAAACCTTGTCACTACATATTATCCGTTCAGAACTCACCAAGCAACAACAAAGATAATAAAAAATGTGTAACTTTTGACTTCTCTATAAAACAAAGACAAAAAAGAGATGTATGATTCTTAACTTATGCTGCCTCTATATTTCAACTACTTAATTTCTCTTTTCTTAAAGCAGGGAAGAACTGCTTAATGTAATGGGGAAACTATTTATGATCTTAAATAACTGACTAAAAGCCTTTTTCTCCTTTAATCAATATTATAACCATAAATACCTTGTGTCTTGTTTCCTATGAATTACAACAACATATGCTTTGAACAATGATGGTCACCTCATTGATTTATAACATAGAGCCATCAAATGGAAAGCAAATAAAATAGCGGAATGAACACTTACAATTAGATTACATGTCAGAAAACAAATATTATTTGCATATGCATCAAACTAGAGGAATAAAAGAAAAACTAACCTCATCTGCACTAAAACTAACAGCACTTCACATCACCTCAAAGACTTCACCAGGAGATTTGACATATTCTTGTTTTTCTTTTGACCAACATCAATAGCTAAATGAATGAAATATTCAGCAATACCTATGGGAAAAAATAATGCGTCAAGCCTTCTATTGATCATGTATAACACAAGACTGCCGTATGTGCATAGACGATTATTTGACAGAAAAGAATGGTAAATACTAGTTTGAACCAAAACAAATAAAAAAACCGTATGCTAACCAATAAAAATTGTTGTACATCAAGTTTATTTGTATAAAAGGTTTGAGTGCTACTTGAATGATTAATCAAGGGTAGAACATATATCTACATAATCTGAAGGGTGGAATTCTTTCTTATCTTCTTGTTTAAAGAAATGGGAAAGAGCATACAAAAGCAAAGACCTCAAATAAGGATAAGTTGGGAAGGTTTCTATTCATCTTTGGAAAGAATTTATGTTTAGGACTTCTGATATGTACAGTAACCTTTCTTTGCAACATTTTTCCTTTTTCTTTCTTTTTGGATGTACAAACAAAAAACTTGCCTTAGGGAAACAAATGCAAAATAATTATGCTAACCAATTTCTAGAAGGTTGTCAAAGAAGAGAATCAAATAACGTACCTCTCCAAACTTTCTTTCTGGCTTTCTTTGACCACAGTCATTATTGGATGCCATGAAATTCATTCCACCCCCATAAAAGAGTTTCTATATCAGGCAATGTTTTATTATGAAGTGAAAAATAATAAATCAACCACAGAAGAAAGAAAAGCATACCCTATAATTGTTATGATAATCTACAGCTAGCCGGTGATAATGGGTAGAAAACATTCCTCGACACCGAACTCTGTGAACAAAATGTTCAAGAACTGACTCCCTGCCAGTTGAAGAGAAATCAATCACAACCACTGATTTTGTTAAAGGCAAAAGCATGCACAAAATTTAATTATGAATGACACTTATGCAATGGCTTGTCCATTTGAAGTTGATGTCCCACGTCCAAGTTCATCCAGTGCCACCAATCAATTGTGAGTAGCAGATGACTACATAGAATATTGAAATATATGTTTAAAACAATATATTGCTTAAAAGCACATACATATATAAATTGAAGTTACTCAAAAGTCTTCAAAAATTTGAGGACCCAATGAACTCATATACTGATTTCACTCATGAAAGACAACACCTCATGAGACAAAATATTGGAATAACCTAAGAAGACAGATGAGTTTATGAATATCTTCCATATAAATGCATATCATGATCGATCAACATTAGAACCAGATGAGGTAAAAATTTCAATCCACAATAACTAAACAATCTATTCATATGAACATGAGACATATCAATCACAAATCTTCAAAGGATTCATTTTTTATGATTTCTTTCTTATTCCTGAAAATCAAAACAATAAATTATCATCACATTTTAAATTAGCCTATATTAGTATGATATATATGTGAAAAAAGGCCATCATCTAAAGTTGATTAGAGGCAAGCAATAAACCACTTGTCTAATTATAGGCAGTTTTTTATAACCTAGACGTCTGTACTTATCAAAAGAAAAAGAAAAGAGAATAATAAACCAAGCTCCTATCTTTACACAGACTTCTGATTAAAAAAGATTAAAAAAAAAAATCTAAGCAGAGGGACGACTGCATACCTGCAGTCACAGAGACCAAATGTCTCCATTTAATATTATGCTCGCAGAAATGTCCAATTAACCTCTATAAAATGCCTTTTAGTGAGGACTCCTTATTAGTTTCAGCTTGTGAGAGCTCTGTCAATGACTTCTTAATATTTGGTGTCAAGTTCCTGAAGAAACCCTGCATATTTGTCTCCCATTGATCATTTACTTCCAGAAACCAGCCCACTATCACCACGCACTTTCCCAGACTCTGATACAGATCCTCCCCTCTCCACAACCTACGAAACATTTCCAAAAATAAGAAACTAAGTGCACACACAACCACACAAATTCTCATTCAAATCGGTTCAGCCTAAGATATAATCCACCCAAAAATTCATCAAATTATCAAAGCAAACATAAAACTATTTCAGCTTCACAACAAACAGCTAAATAAGACGAGGAATTTCAAGCTCATTCATTTCAAAAACAGAAAAAAAAGAAAAACAAAAAGAAATTAAACCTAACACCACACGGTCCACACTTCAATTTTGGAGCTGAATCATGTGGAAAATTACAAAATGCTCACTTCCCCTTCCCCCTCAGATTCTATGCAAGAAAATTAACAACATGAAATTTGTGCAGAAACAATAGAAAATGTAAGAATGTAAGAAGCAAAGTACCTGACTAGATCGAGCAACCAAGTGTGATGGTGACTTTGGGATTCGAAACCCTAAATCCTAAATCCCTAAATAGAAACCCTAAAAGAAATTACCTTCTTAAATTAGCGATGGGTGACTAAGTGAGAGTGATGGGTGAGAAAGAAAGAGGCGATGGTGGAAAGAGGGTGGCGAGATGACACAATGGTGGCGAGAGGGTAGCGAGAGGGTGACGAGAGGACGTGATGGTGGCAAGAGGACGTGATGGTGGTGAGAGGGCGGCGAGAAAGAGTGGATCCGACGAGAGAGAGAGGGCTGCAGGGAGAGAGACAGTGACAACTGGGGTGAGAAAGTAAGAAAGTGAAGAGATCGACTTTCTTTGTTCTTCTTTGGAGTTTTGAAAAGAAAAAAAATAAAACAAAACAGGCCCATAGCATTTTTAAAAAGTAATGCTATAATTATATTAAGGCATAAATTCAATTTAGACACATAACTATATAAGCTATTTTAACAGGGTCCATGAACTTTAAAATATTTCAAATATACACTCGATCTATTATCTAAATTGAAAAATGAATTTCTGTCCATTGATTCGTTGAGAGATCAGTTAAATGACAGCTTGGCTTTTGCTGACCGGGATTACTTGGCGATGTGGCGCTATCTCAACAAACATTTCCCGTCAAATGAGCGACACAGACCCACAATTTAATAATAATAGAGAGAGAGAGTTTGTGGGCCCGTGTCAGGGGTTAGGTGGACCCGTGTCGCTCATTTCCGGCCAAATGAGCGACACGGGTCCACCTAGCCCCTGACACAGGTCCACAAACTCATCATCTCTTTCTCGCTCGTTGAACACAAGTGAGAGATTTATATTCGAATTTAGGGGAAAACGTGATGTTTTTGGGAGACTAAATGGTCAGGAGAGCATTCGACGACCGGGAAAGAGGTGATGGGTGTGTGGGCTCGTGTCAAGTGGACATGTGTTGCTCATTTGGCGGGAAATGTATGCTGAGTTGGTGCCACGTCGCCAATTAATCCCCGTTAGCAAAAGCCAAGCTGACATTTAACTGATCTCTCAATAAATTGATGGACAAAATTTCATTTTTCAATTTACATAATAAATCAGGTGTATATTTGAAATATTTGAAAGTTCGTGGACCTCATTGAAATAGCATATATAGTTATGTGTCTAAATTGAATTTATGCCCTATATTAAATATAATAGCACTTTTGAAAAAATGCTATAATTAAATGCTATTATAGGCCTCTTTTGTTGTTGTTGAGCTCATTTTAATATATAATTTTTATCCTTAAAATCTTACATTTTTGTCTATATCTTTTAGCAATTTTTAGTGTTTTAATTCTTATTTTTATTATTTAGTTAATTAGTGGGTTTTATTAGTTTTTGTCTTATTTCTTAAATTTTATTAGGTTGCATTTATTTTTAGGTTAGATTAAAAATTAGAATTTTTATTAATTAGTTTTATTTGTGTTTTGTAGGTTTTTAAAGTTAAAACCCAAATAAAAGAATGAAGAAATGAAGTTGCAGTGGCACAAATTCATGCACATGCCCAGCCCATTTCAAATGGAAGCTGAAGAGTCACAGGAGTCATTCTTTTCTTCCGCCCAGCAAAGCTTCTAGCCAATTGTTGTTGATTAATCAACCCATCACCCACTTAGCAAGCGACACATGGCGCCTCACATTTCTTCCTTTCCTTCCGCCTAGCACACAACCTCTCTTCATTTTGATTAATCAAACCCATCACCCACTTAGATGGCGACACGTGGGCAGGCTTCCCCTTCTCTCTCTTCCGCATGCCATTTCTTTCATTCCACACCCATGTGAGCTGAGCCACTTCTAAGCCACCAAGCCTTGAGCCGCATCCCCATTTCTTCTTATCTTCTCTCTCTCACATCTTCCCATGCAGCCGCAAGTCACAAGCTCCAAGCCGTCGCGCACCAAAGACCAGCCAGCATCCTTCCGCCCAGCAATTTGGTTGATTAATCATCTTTCAACCAACCACATTACAACACGTGTCCCATCTTCCTGCTGCTTCCGGATCTCTCCAGCGCCCTCTTGTGCTGATCCTCATCTCAAATAACTGTCACCAGCTATCCTCTCAGCCTTACATAAGCTGCCACATGTCCCCCCCTTCTGATATTTTCTACCCTAAGCTTAATTTGCCTATATAAGGTAGCATTCAACCCCCTTACCATATCTTTTTACTCTACACTTTAATTTTTTGTATTTTTCTAATATTCTCTTAGGATTTCTCTCTCAAGCCATTTGGCTATGATGTTTGAGAGAGAATAGTAATGTAATTTTTATTTGCACTTTTAATTAATGAAACTTTAATATTATGTCTCTCTTTTCTCTTTTCTTTACTTTATGGTTAACTTTAATATTATGTCTCTCTTCTCTCTTCTCTTAATCCTTTATTTACTTTATGTCTTTTATTTTATGTAGTTCTTTTATTTTATTATTAGTAGTGTTATTTATTTTATTATTTTTTAAATTACATGCTTATTTCTTTATTTCTTTATTTTTATTTAAGATATAAACTCATGGGTGGTCACTAAACCCCCTTACCAAGGTAAGGGGGAAGCACTACCATGAACATTATTAAGTGAGGTTTTTATGTTAATTCCCCCTTGTTTAAGATCCTACAAACTCTAGATTTTGATATTAAAATGAGAAAGAGATCATCTTTCACCCATAATGTCATATATTATGGATAGTTAGATCCGCTTTCCACATTTTAGCTTTATAGTTAATTTTTTTAAACACAAACTTTTTTTAACTCTAGTTGTTCCTTAGTTTTGGTTCACTTGAGTTGCTTAAAGTTTGTATTTTCTAAGCAAAATCAAGATCTACCATATAAATCTTCAACTTTTGTGCTTAATTCATATTTATCTTTGTAAGAGGGCATCAAGTGACTCTTGGGTGCCTCCTTTTTGGAGAAATTACTAAAAATCTCATTTAATATGTTCATAAGTGGTGTGGAACTCTAACCTTGGTTCTTATACCATTGTTTAGCTTCTAAAACCAAAAAGTTGTTATTTTCCTTTCTAGATTTAATATTTAAATTCTAGCACCTTTATTTACTTTATCCTATTTTAATCTACTTTACTTGCTTTTTAATTTAGTTGCATTTTATTTTAAGTTGCCTCACAAACCAACAAAACTTTCAAACTAGGTTAGTTTTAAATTAACTTAAGTTTAAACTTAGTGTATCATTTTGCATCACTCCTTGAGGTTCGACCTCGTTAATATACTACTAGACTTGTATATTTATGAGTAGGAATCTGCAGAAAAATGTCTCTGTTCGGTAGGAATCTGCAGAAAAAATACCCATAGTTCGACAGGTGATTACCGAACGAGATCAAATTTACACAGATAAAAAAATTTCATTTGGCAGATGTCTTCCGAACATATATAAATAATTCGGCAAATGCTTGTCGAACTTTGTAAGTTTATTCGGCGGATAGTCACTGAATGGTTTTTTTTTTTTAAATTTATTTGTAATTTTCATTCAATAGATAACCACCGAATATGTTACTTTTGTTCGGTAGATATTTGTCGAACGTTTGAGAAAAGTTCGGAACTGGTTCGTTGAACGAACTGCAAACAGAAAATGAAAAACACGACCAAAAAACACAAAAAATTACTATCATACCTCATCTGAAAGCGAATAAGGGATGAGTAGAGGCTCCATTCATGAAAACTAATATGTATTTCTACAATATTAGTCCCTATATGTAACAAAGAGAGAAAACTTAAGGTTTAATGGATGAAAGATGAAGAAATGAGGTTATGAGAGGAGGGGGTGTGCAATGAGAGTTTTAGCATTGTTGTGGTTGGGGTTTAGGAGTGTTGGGTTGGGTGTGTAAGGAGAGTTTTTTTTTTTTTTTTTTTTTTTTTTTTTTATAATGTGGGTTGTCCTTTAAGATATTTTCCATATGTGTCAATTAGGTAAATTTACAAATTAAGTTGTTGGGGGCAAGAAATTAAATTTCAGATTTCGAGGAAATTTTGAAGATTTTTAAATTTCGACAAAAATTAGACGGAAACTGTGACACCCCAAAACCCGGGTCCATCACAGTGGAACCTACCTTGAGAATACTCGAAAATATAATACTCAAACCCCAAGTATTATACTCCTAAATATTTTCACAAAATTGCCCTTGACACTTTTATATTATCTTGAAAATTTGTTAATGTAGTCTCCACTTCACATTTAGTTGTGACTGTACGACACTCACAACTTCAAATTTAGTTGTGACTGAACGACAATCACATTTAAGTTGTGAGACAGTCACAGTTAAGTTGTGACTTAATTGAATTTTTTTTAAAGAAATTATACTACAATATAATATAAATAGAGGTCAAAACAATACTTTTACTCAAAATAATATATACTATAATGGTGTGAGTTGTCTCTTTCAATTTACCAAGATAGTCACAGTTAAGTTGTGACTGGATTGATTTTTTTTTTTAAAAAAATATAATATAATAGAAATTAATGTAATATTTGTGATGTAATATTATTTTTATTTTTTTATTGTAGTGGCATGTGATGTAATATATGTAAATTATAATACATTTTACTTTATTAATTTGTTTGACTTTTCAACTAGTACCTAATCTAAAATGCTATTTAATTTTGGTACCTAAACTAAAAAGTTATTTAAATTTAATAGTTAAAATCAATGGACCTAAACTACAAACTTTCCCACCTCCCAATCCTATCGCCAGAAAAAAAAAAAATTCTCCTTCTTCCCCCATACAGCCACACCTTCTTCCTCCTCCTCCTTCTTCTTCCCCTACACAGCCACCTTTTCTCTCTCCTTCCCTCTTTTCTTTCCCTCTCTCTCTTTCCCTCCTTTCTCTCACTTTCCCTCTGTCCTTCCTTGTCTCTCTGTCTTCGCACCATTGCCGAGTCACTGACCTCCAGATCGGAGGTCGTTCATATCTGTTGAGATGAGAACAATGAAAGAGGGGAAGAGAGAGAGAGACGGCCTTGCCGACCTCCAGTTCCTAATGAGGTTGTTCATATTTGATGCGAAGCTTGGCAACGTCGCCATCGCCGAATCCGTCGCGGTCGATGTGGAGGTCAACCATGCCAATGCCTCCCTTCCTCTCTCTCTCTCTCTCTCATTGTTCTCTGGGTTTTTATTTGAGTTTAGGTTTTGAACAATTTGACATATTTTGCACAATTTCATTGTTCTATCTCTCTCTATTTTTGTGTTCTTGTTCAATTTTAATATGGAACCAAAAACCCAATGGAAAGAAAACCCACTTGTGATAAAACGATATACATTCAACAATAGAAATTAGAAAACCCTAAAACGTTGTTGTTGGTGGATAGAGTTGGGGTTTTGGTTCTGACTTGTGCTCGGTAGTTTTGGCGGTGTCGGTGGTGGTTTTGGATGTGGGTGGTCGCGGATCAGGTTATAGAACCTTGGTGGAGTTGTTCTCGGTGGGTTGGGCGGTGGCAATTCATACAGAAGAGAACTTTTGTTGCAAATGGTTTTGAGGGTTTGGGGCCGTTCTTTGTGGTACTGTTGAGGGGGAGGGGGAAAGGGAGTGGCTCGAGTGGGTGTGGGTGTGATATGCAGAGAGTGTGAGTGGGTGGTGGGTGGTGGGTGGTGTGTATGTGTGTGAGTGGCTGAAGAAAAAGAAGAAGGAGGAGGGAGGAAGAAATCGGTGGCCATGGGGTTGCTGTAGGTGGAAGAAGACGAAAAGAATATTTAATTGTTTTTTTTTTTGGCATGGCTTGACGTGGGAGGGATGGGAGGTGAGGGAACTTTTTTTCTTTTGTTTTTTAAATTTTTGTAGTTTTTAATTAGTCTTAGTTTTTAATATTATAAAATGTTTTTGTAATTTTTTATTATTTTTATCTCCACGTGGCATTCCACGTTATTTAAAAAAAATCCACGTGGCACTCCATGCTGGCACTTAACGGAAAAGTTGACGGAAATACTAACATTGCATGATTTTCGAGAGTTGGTGGATGCGCTTGAAAGATTTTTTTGTTTGTGGACCATCCTGAAATCACCCATATAGTTTGTATGGGTAAATTGTAATTAAGCCTAATTTAAACCTAATACAATATCCTTGTGAAAGTATAAACAACCAAATGAAATTATAAACCTATGACACAATTAAAACAAACTAAAACAGAATCAGAATTCCGTTGAAAAAAGAAAATAACTTGAAACTTCCGGATATAACTTAATGCCGTTGTAGCCCCTTACATCAAACAAAGTCGAGAGATTTCCAATAGATTTCACAAAAACATACTCTCCTCCTATTTCTGCAAAAGAATATGAGAGAAGATGGGGGAACATTATATTAGATACATGAAGAAGATTTAAAATAATAGCTCAAAAAATAGGATGACTCTGGTGTTGCCTGGCCAGTTTATAAACATGCTTGCAAAAATTTATAATACTTAGACTACAAAGATTGATCCATATCTAATAGCACCGTCTCCAAAAGAACAATAAGTAATGACACACAAAATAAGTTTTTAATAGACATTACCATCCACAAAAAGTACAGATGCATTCATGCATAGGATCAGAATAAGCCACGAGGGGCACATGATAGTAATATCTAAATTAGTAGCCTAGTCGTAGGACAAATTGCCTCTGTCTTTACCATAACTCAAACATAGTTGCAAACCAGATAAACCACCCGAAGATATACTTTATAGTTACCAAAAACTTGTGCAACCTAATAGGACTCCTAATTTAAGTCACATGTTTATTCTTTACAGAAATCATAACAAATCTTGTGTTCAATTATTAATCTTCTAAGGAAGTGGACAAAAAATGCACTCAAGAACCTTTTTGTTAAAAGACAGATTATCAATCACCTATTGTTACTGTCTGGCAGTAACAATCATGTATTGTTATTGTTTGATAGTAACAATCATCTACTGCTATTGTTTGGCAGTGGCAATCACCTATTATTATTGTTTAATAATAACAATCACCTATTGTTACTGTCAGACAATAACAATCACCTATTGTTACTGTCTGGCAGTGACATTCACCTGTTGCTATTGTCTGGCAATGACAATCTCCTATTGAACATTAACAATATGTTATTGTTAATCAAAAAGAAAATGAAACTTCTTAACAACCGTGTGTCAAATTCTTAATCAAGAAGATTAGCGCAACATCAAAGATGTACCAAAAGAACTAACATAAAATCAATGAATAAATGAAAATTTTGATAACCATCTATAAATATTAGAGTGCAGCAACCATCGCCCCCTGACACCATAACTTGATTGCCCCCCTAATAAGATGAATATGGACCAGAAAGATATTGTAGAATGATATTGATAATAAAATGTCAAATTATGCTAGTGTAACATGTAAATCAGGATCAAATAAGCATACAATACTTATATTATAACAAGACCAAAAATCATAAGCAATAAAAGAATAAAAAAGAGTAATTAGATCAGTTTTAGACTTTTAGTCATTCAGAACACATTAAAACAAGGTCAACAGAAAGCAAAGTAGGGATTTAAGTAAAAAATAATGATATCTAACCTCTAAATAGGAACATGAGAAGGAAGAGGAGAGAGAGATGAGCATGGAGGGGTGGGTCTCGCCGCCATCCATGGTCAGACGACGATGCATCAAGGAGAGAGAGAGGTGAAGAGGGAGAAGAGAAAGAATGGTGCTGAGTTTGAAATAAGAGAAATGAGAGAGTGAGTGGGAGTGGGAGAGAGACGGAGAAAGAAACAGAGAACGAAAAAAAGGACCGGTTTGGTATAACTGATTCTCCTTCAAACACAAAAAAATACCTGGGTCTTAAAAGTAGTGAGAGCCTAAAACTGGACTTTATAATTATTTACTTTATAAAAAAAGCTATTTAATTAAATTATCCAAAAAATAAGGTCAACACAAAAAAAATACGTGAATTTTAAAAGTAGTGAGAGCCTAAAATTGGACTTTATAAAAAAAGATTATTTAATTAAATTATCCAAAAAATAAGGTCAACTAGTCAAGGGGGATAGTACGGAGTATACGGAGTACGGACCAGCCAATTGATCTAAATAACTTCCCCTGTAAGTAGTAAGTGGAAAACTTTTCATTTGCTCCCCTAAAAAGAAAAAGTAAGAAACTTTCGGACCATTTGAATAAGTGGAAAACCTTCTTTTTTAAGGTTCTGTTTACCACTTGAATGGAATTTGTAAACAGAATAGAATTGGCTTTAGAGGCCAAAAATAAAAGAGAATGGAATTGGCTTCTTTGGTGAAAGCTACAAGTTCTTTTTTTTAAGGTTCTGTTTACAACTTGAATGGAATTGGCTTCTTTGGTGAAAGCTACAAGTTCTTTTTTTAAAGTTCTGTTTACAACTTGAATGGAATTGGCTTCTTTGGTGAAAGCTACAAGTTCTTAAATTGCATGTTTCTTACTTTTTCTGTAATGCATGGCAGTGCTCGTACACATTCTTTTGCATATTCCTTGACTTCTTGTATTTTCATAGTTCCTTTTCTTTCAATCCCATTTCTTTTATCTCCCTTCAAATGCGTTTTTGTGAAGCGGATTCACAATCTCATGCTTTCAAATGTGTTTCTGTGAAGTGGGTTCACAATCTCATGCTTTATATTGAGTGCAGATAAGAGAAGGTTAGCGTGGGAGACAGAGGTAGAGTGACTCAGTCTGATTGAGAGGAGATAATGGACCCTTTCACTGATATTGTGTTTTCTTGGTCCCTTGAAGACATTTTCAACCAAGATCTTTACAGGAACAAGGTATTTGCTTCCACTTTTATTAATAAAATCTACTCCTCGTGTCTTTGTTAATTAAAGGAAGTATTTTCTTATTTTCTTATCTAGCTGCTCTGTAGTCTGTGTGAAAATTTTTATGAGATTGTTATTGAAGCTTTTTTTTGGAATGCTTAGTTAGAAAGAACCACAAAAAGAAAAGTTTCTACAACCTTAATAAGCAATTCATACAGTAGAGGTTTTACTATGGAAGGAGGATTGCTTTTCAAAGTATCGCACTTTTCTTTGGTAGCCTTGACACAGTCAGGCAGAAGCCCATTTCAGTTTTCTAATTTGCCTTTATACCAAAATGGGCAAATGGTAAAATGGAAAGTGAGTATATATTGCTAATTGTATGAAATATGCATATATAATTTTCTATATATAAAGTCTACTAAACCTTTAGAATTCAATAAAAAAATTCATATTTTGACAAAATAATGTTGGATTACTAGCCTCCTCAATTCTATTATTATGAATCTTATGGTACCAATTACCAAGATGTTTACAAGTATAATATGGAACCCCGCTTGATCAGACATGCTTCTCAAGACATAATTTCTTGTGGTATTCTTTTTCTGTGTTTTAAGAGATGATTTACAACATATCTTGTATGAGACATGAGACATCCTCATGCCGTGGTTAGCACTTTATTGCTTCCAAGGACTGCGGATACAAGCTATTTGAGCTTTTATCTTCTCCTCATGAAATGTTATCCATAGCTTTATCAAACAAGTAGTACTGACTCTCTCTCTCTCTCTCTCTCTCTCTCCCTCTCCCTCAATACTTGTTTTGGATCTTTTTTTTTTTTTTTTTCTAGGTGGAAAAGATTCCTGAATCATTCCGGTCAATTCAGCATTATTTTGGGTCTTATGTATATCCTTTATTGGAAGAAACTCGAGCTAAAGTGCATTCAAGTATGGAAACTATTGACAGAGCACCTTTTGCTAAAGTAGTTGCTTTTAAAGAATCCGAGCCATGTGGAACAAAGCTATATGATATTCAGGTTGATGAGTGGCGAAACCGGTTCAGTGATCGTGGCAAGGAACCATACAAAACTTTGCCTAGGGATCTGTTTGTCTTAGCAGAGTCTAAACCTGAAACTGTTTCGGATTTACAAAGGGTAGGGAGGTCATGGGCTTTTGTATCAGTCACTAATGTCTCAGAAAATGAGGATGAGGATGATAGTTCTCCTATTCGTTTTAAAGTCAAGGCCTTAAAAGAGTTTGAAGTCAACAATAGCACTCAGACATCATTGTTTGTGGTTTTCTTGGTGAATTTAACCACTAATGGAAGAATATGGAAATCATTGCACATGTCCAGAAATCTGAAGATTTTCAAGGAAGTTCTATGTACTGATTATGTGGTAAGACCTTAAGGATCAATACTGTTGTTTTTGTTTAGAGTTAATATTACATTCACTAACATTGGAGCTATTCATGGTATGTGAACCATGCATAATGCAAGATATAATTTAATACTCACCAACATCATACAAAACACTCAGCGTATTAATTACTTTATTCATTTGTATTTTCGACACAATGTTTTGCCATTTAAAGTGTAAGAAGAAAAATGATATTTTATCTCAACTTTGGAACAATGTTCCTGCTTATTGTGTATATCTGTACAGCACCAGTTATGTACTCTCAATTCTTCTACTGAAGTAATCACATAGGACTGACTGAATCTTATGCTTGATAACAGGCTCAGAAAAACTCTGATCTCTGTATTGAAAAGAAAGATGACATCCTGGGCAAGAGGTTAGTTGAGAGCTTATCGTATGGATTGAATGAGTCCCAAACTGGGGCCGTTTTGGCCTGTCTTGAAATGCTACATTGTGATGCCAAGTCTGCTCTGGAACTTATATGGGGTCCACCTGGGACAGGAAAAACTAAAACCATCGTTACTCTGCTTTTTACCCTGTTAAGGATGAATTATAGGACTCTTATTTGTGCCCCAACAAATGTCGCAATAACTGTAGTTGCTTCTCAAGCTCTAAAGATGGTGACTGAAGCAGGTTCCAATGATTTGTTTTGCTCTCTGGGAGAAATTCTTCTATTTGGGAATAATGATCGACTCAAAGTTGGTCAAGACATTAAAGACATATATTTGGATTACCGTGTTGAAAGGCTCGCCGAATGCTTAGGGCCACGGGCTGGTTGGAGCAACTGCTTTGATTCCATGATAGGTTTTCTTGAACATTGCGTTTCTCAGTACCATATTTTCTTAACCAAAGAAAAAGAAGAGATTAATGTTCGTGAAATGAAAGCGAAAGAATGCAGAAGTGACACTGAAGTTAGCAAGGGGAAGTGCAAAACATTTCTTGAATTTTTCAGGGATGGATTTGTTTCTGCTGCATTACCGCTAAGATCTTGTATTTCTACCTTCTGTACCCATATAGCCAAAAATTACATTTCGGTACAGATTTTCCGAAGCATGGTTTCACTTATCCACTTAGTTGAGTCCTTTGAATTATTGTTGTTTCAAGGCAATGTTGTTTCTGAGTCACTGGAAGACCTTTTCTCTTTTTCTGAAGTTGAAGATATGTCTGAGTCATTTGTAGATAACTCATTTCTTCTGTGCATGAGGAGAAGAGAATGCCTTTCAGCTTTACGTACTCTAAAGGATTCTCTTAGGAAACTTACCCTTCCAAATTGTATGAACCAAGAATCACTAAGGGAATTCTGTTTTCAAAGAGCTTCCTTAATATTTTGCACTGCATCCAGTTCATATAAGCTTCATAGTGTGGAAATGGAGCCATTGAGCCTTGTGGTTATTGATGAAGCTGCACAGTTGAAAGAGTGTGAGTCAACAATACCCCTGCAACTTCCAGGTGTGAAGCATGCTGTTCTTGTTGGTGATGAACGCCAGTTGCCAGCTATGGTGAATAGCAATGTATGTTGATGCTACTTAGTCATATATGTGTGTGCATATATTTTTATCCTTTGCTTCTCTTATCCCAATTTTTATTCCACTTCCTATTCCTATGCAACTATTATCTACTTTATTTTTGTCTATAGGTTTCTCATGAAGCTGGTTTTGCAAGAAGCTTGTTTGAGAGGTTAAGTTCAATGGGTCACTCAAAACACCTCCTAAATATGCAATACCGAATGCATCCTTCAATAAGTTTCTTCCCCAATTCAAATTTCTATGATAACCTGATCCTGGATGCTCCAAATGTTAAAAGAAGAAGCCATGAGAAGCACTATCTTCCAGGGTCAATGTTTGGTCCTTATTCTTTTATAAATGTAGTTGGTGGAAGAGAGGAGAAGGATGAGGATGGACATAGTCGAAAGAATATGGTCGAGGTTGCCATTGTTTTAAAAATACTGCGGAATCTATACAAAGGTATGTCTAGCTGGAAAGTCATATTCATGTTCTCATGTCAATATTTTCAATGTTCTTCATCTTTTAATGTTCTCATCTCAATATTTTCAATGTCTAGCTGGAGAGGATATTTCTCATCTCAATATTACTTTTATGTTTTCATTTGAAGTTTTACGCTACCTAGTAGTAAAAAACATATATTCCTTAGTGACAATTTTTCATCATGAAAAAGTAGCCTAGTTGTCAGTGGTTGTATTTGAAATTTTAGATTTCCTTGATAAAAATAAATATGATTCCCTCGAGATTTTGTTCCATTGTAGAATAGTAGCGTCGTAGTCATTTACTTATGAGTTTATGGTTAAAAAAATATCATTGTTCGGCAAGTGAAACATAAATGGGTGATATACACAGAAAATCACATGTTAGATCATGAATTATCTAGCTCATATCAATCTATAGGAGAAAGTTAAAGATTTTCTAAGATTTATTGAACTGTAAGAAATGTTAAAATCTATTTTAATGTCCTCTTCATTATAAATTTGGGTAGACTGGACATTTAGGAGCTCAAAGACATTTTTATCATAATTGTGTTGGTTTTTGGATAACACAACTGAACATTGAAGAATTGTTATTTGTGCCTGATCCCATTTATATGGGTTTTAAAAAGAAAAAAAAAAAAAATCTTTAAGTAGAAAAATTGATTGAGCACTTCTCATGTAAATTCCCATGCCTTCACATTTGAGTCTTTGACCCATTAAGCCTGTCTTTAGTAGAGGTTATATCTCAAACCAGCATATAAATGTCAATTACAGGTTGCGAAATTCTTTTGCCTGTGTTTTCTTCTTTTCTAATACTCTTTTGGCTTTCTCTTTATTTGCAGAATGGGTTGATTCAAAACAAAAACTTAGTATTGGTGTAGTATCTCCCTATGCTGCTCAAGTTGTCGCAATTCAGGACAAACTTGGACATAAGTATGATAAACTTGATGGCTTTGTAGTGAAGGTGATGACAGTTGATGGGTCCCAGGGTGGGGAAGAGGACATAATTATCATGTCCACTGTACGGTCCCATGGTCACCAATCACTTGATTTTATATCAAAACCACAGAGAGTTAATGTCTCTCTTACAAGGGCTAGGTATGGTTTTATGTAATCTTGTATGCTTTTCCATCCATATTAATTAGTTTGGTGATAATAACTACTGGTCCTCTGATGACTGCAGGCACTGTCTGTGGATTTTGGGGAATGAAAGAACTCTATCTGATAGTGAATCTGTTTGGGAGCCCTTGGTCCGTAATGCCAAACGTCGTCAATGCTTCTTTAATGCCGATGAAGACAAGGATTTGGCCAAGACCATCATAGAGGTAAAGAAGGAGTTTGACCAGTTTGATGATTTGCTTAACGCTGACAGCATACTTTTCAAAAGTGCTAGATGGAAGGTAAATCTCTTGGTATTTCCTTATTTTTTTCTTTTCTTTCTTTGTTCCCCCCTTTCATTTCCAAAAAATTCCTACAACTTGTCAATAGGTGTTCTGAAAATGGATTATCTGGTTTATACATACTTAAATTTGTTTTTGTTTTTTAAAATTTTTCTCTTCCCCAAATCCATTATCTTTAGGTACTTTTCAGTGATAACTTTCTAAAGTCATTCAGAAAACTGAAGTTAAACCGTTTGAAGAAGTCGGTACTACATCTTCTACTGAAGCTTTCTAGTGGCTGGAGACCTAAGAAGCGAAATGTAGAGACAATATGTGGATGCTCTTCACTGATCTTGAAGCAATTTAAGGTTGAAGGTCAATATCTTATTTGCGCAACTGACATTGTAAAAGATTTGAGATCGATACCGGAAATATACATTCAAGTATTAAAGATCTGGGATATACTGCCTCTCGAGGGTATCCCAAAATTGGTAAATCGCCTGGACGGTATTTTGAAAAGATATACAGATGATTTTATCAATCGCTGCAAGGAGAAATGTCTCGAGGGGTATGTTGTTTTGCATCCTAGTTTTTTTCCAAATACGCCTGAATTTATATAAAGTACAAATGCTTTTTCATTTTTGAATATCTAACTAGTTATTGATTTTCTTTGTCATTTGTGACCAGTGATTTGGAAGTTCCAACAAGCTGGCCACTGTCTTTGGATATTGTCCGGTTTAAGGATTTTAGCACCACTGAGACGCAGAGTGATTTAGTTGCTGACATTTCTGATGGCAGAAGTTATTTTGAGAATTCAAAGGTCAGCGAGAGTTTGTTGCTGATGAAATTTTACTCCTTATCATCTGGTGTTGTGAACCACTTGCTGTCTGACCGTGAGGGTAGAGAATTGGATATTCCATTTGATGTTAATGACGAAGAAATGGAAATTATCCTTTATCATAGAAGTTCCTTTATTGTTGGACGGTCAGGAACTGGGAAGACCACTGTTTTAACCATGAAATTGGTTCAGAAAGAACAATGGTACCAATTGGCGGTCCAAGGATGCTATAGTACTCAAAATAGCAAGGTTGATCAGAGTCCTGCAGCTAATAACGAGAGAATTCTACACCAGCTTTTTGTGACAGTGAGCCCTAAACTATGTTCTGCCATCAAGCAACATGTTCTACACTTGAAAAGGTGCGCGGGTTATTCAACAAAATGATAGTTATTGTTCTTTATTATCTTTACAAGTGATTATAAAGTATTATATTATGAATCATAAGAAAACATTATTCTTGGAGCATAACATGCAAAATTGATGGCTCTTGGCTTATAAGCCACAACGAGCAATATGGGATTAAGATTCTGGTTTGGATGCACCATATTTCTTTTTTTAGTTCATTTAAATTGTTCTGTAATTATCAACTTCACATCAGCCACCAGAAGCAGCATAATTTTAACATACTAACTTTTTTGCCTTTTAATTTGTCCACAGCTTTGCAAGCAGTGAAAGTAATTCAACTGAAAAATGTTTGATTGGTATGGATGATTTTGATGAGGAGGAAGCCCAATTTAAGGATATCCAAGATTCATTTCATGATATTCCTCCCAATTCTTACCCTCTTGTTATAACATTCCACAAGTTCTTGATGATGCTTGATGGAACATTGGGTAGCTCATACTTTGAGAGATTCCTTGATGTAAAAAAACTTGCTCCTGGTAAATTGCGAAGTTCAAGATCAGTTGCGTTGCAGACATTTATAAGGACGAAGGAGGTCAATTATGAGAGATTTAGTTCATCTTACTGGCCCCATTTTAATATCAAGTTATCAAAGAAGCTTGATGCTTCAAGAGTCTTTACAGAGATTATATCGCATATAAAAGGTGGCCTGGGAGCCATAGAAGCTGGTGATGGTAAACTCAGTCGGGAGGATTATGTTCAACTGTCGGAGGGCCGGGTTTCCAATTTAAGCAAGCAAAATAGAGAAGTAGTATATGATATATTTCAGGTTTATGAGAAAATGAAGATGGAAAATGGTGAATTTGATCTGGCTGATTTTGTAATTGATCTTCACCGTCGACTCAGGCATGAAAAATATGAGGGTGATCAGATGCATTTTGTTTATATTGATGAGGTTCAAGATCTTACGATGAGTCAAATTGCTTTGTTTAAACATATGTGTAGCAATGTTGAAGAAGGTTTTGTTTTTTCTGGTGATACTGCACAAACAATTGCAAGGGGTATTGATTTTAGGTTCCAAGATATAAGAAATCTGTTCTACAAGAAATTTATATCGGAATCAAGAAGCAATAAGCATGAGGAGAGGAAAGAAAAGGGAAAAATCTCAGAAATATTCCATTTGACTCAAAACTTTCGTACCCATGCTGGTATATTGAAGTTATCACAGAGCATTGTGGAACTGCTCTATCGTTTTTTCCCCCTATCTATTGATGTTTTAAAACCGGAAACCAGTTTTATATATGGGGAAGCTCCGGTAGTGCTTGAATCTGGAGAAAATGAGAATACCATCATAAAAATTTTTGGAAATACTGGAACTGACGGTGGAAATATAGTTGGCTTTGGAGCAGAGCAGGTGATTTTGGTGCGAGATGATAATGCTCGAAAAGAAGTTCTCAAATGTGTTGGGAAGCGTGCTCTTGTCCTTACCATAGTGGAGTGCAAGGGCCTTGAGTTTCAGGTGATTACAATAATTTTCTTATTTATATTTTTAATCGTAGAAAAGCTATGACCATTGATGATTTTAATTTAAGCTCTTATGAGTACCAGATTGTACTTTTTTCTTGTTTTTTTTTTTTTTCTTTTGCTTGCAAAATATTTTCTGGCTACGTTTTTTCAGGAAAGTTTACTGGCTTCACATCTGAAAATGATTAGTTTCTTGCTGCAATATTTATTAAAATTATGATATATTCAGTCCATTGGATCTTGATAACATTTATATATATGACCATTCTGAAGGATGTACTCTTGTACAACTTTTTTGGCTCATCACCTTCGAAAAATCCATGGAGGGTGATATACGATTACATGAAGGAACAAGATTTACTTGACTCAACATTACCTCAGCGGTTTCCAAGTTTCAATGAAGCCAAGCACAACATTTTATGCTCTGAACTGAAGCAACTATATGTAGCTGTTACTCGTACAAGACAGAGATTGTGGATTTGTGAGAATGTAGAAGAGCTCTCCAAGCCTGTGTTCGACTATTGGAAGAAGAAATGTGTTGTGCAAGTTAGGAAACTTGATGATTCATTTGCACAGGCAATACAAGTTGCAAGCAGTCCAGAGAAGTGGAAGTCACAGGGGATTAAGGTTTGCTTAATTTTTCTATGTAACTTTAAAAGCATTGTTCTTGGCCAAAAAAAAAAAAAAAAAACTTTAAAAGCATTGTTGTTGTAGTAGCAGCTAATTTATACTATTTATTATTATTGTCACTATTATTATTTTGATCATTACCATCATCAATGCCAGTATAAGCATCATAATCATTTGTGTTGTAACACCATTATGTTGTATAATATTAATCTAACTCATTCTATTTGTTTATTGCAGCTATATTGTGAACATAATTATGAAATGGCCACAATGTGCTTTGAAAGAGCTGGTGATACTTATTGGGAAAGAAGATCCAAAGCTGCTGGCCTTAAAGCTATCGCTGACTCTATGCGAATGTCAAATCCTGAAGTAGCTAATTCCATTCTTAGGGAAGCTGCTGAAATATTTGATGCTATAGGCAAGGCAGATTCTGCTGCTAGATGTTTTTCTGATTTGGGGGAGTATGAAAGAGCAGGTATGACTATTTAACAACAGCTGTCCTTTGCCTGCCAGCCATTTATATGACAGTGAAATGGCAATAGCATTCCGTTGATAACGTTCAGTTTATTATTTGTTGGACTTGAACCTTCATATTTATTGCCTGTCTCAAGTACAAAGTTTTATTTCTTTGTATAATTTGAAATATTGAATCTTTGCCTGTAATGCTGTGTACCACTTAATTTTTGAAACCTTTATCTTATATTGGTGCAGCTAGGATTTATTTGGAAAAATTTGGTGAGTCCGAACTGGAAAGAGCTGGAGAATGCTTTTATCTAGCAGGATGCTATGAAGATGCTGCAGATGTATATGCTAAGGGCAATTTTTTCTCCGAGTGTCTGACTGTTTGTGCCAAAGGAAAAATATTTGAAGTGGGTTTGCAATACATTAATTATTGGAAACATCATGCAATAGAGAACTATGCTGTGGCTAGAAGAGGAAAAGGAATAGATAAAATTGAACAGGAATTTCTAGAGGGCTGTGCGTTGCACTATTATGAGTTGAAGGATAACAGATCCATGATGAAATTTGTTAAAGCTTTTGATTCTATAAATTTGATGCGGAACTTTTTGAAGAAATATTGTAGCCTTGATGAACTTCTTTTGTTGGAAGAAGAATTTGGAAACTATCTTGAAGCTGCAGACATCGCAAAGCTAAAAGGAGAGAGTCTGCTCGTAGCTGATTTCCTTGAAAAGGCAGGCAAGTCCAGAGAAGCATCATTACATATTCTGTTCTATGTGCTTGCTAACTCTCTTTGGTCATATGGCAGCAAGGGCTGGCCCATAAAGAATTTTTCACAAATGGAGGAGCTTTTATCAAAAGCCAAGTCATTTTCTAAGAATGAGACAGAAAAATTTTATGAGTTTGTTTGCACTCAGGTTGACATTTTATTAAGTGGGCAGAGTAACTTGGCTGTGATAAAAAATCATATGAATGCTTGTCAGAAACATAAGAGCAATGGAGGTGAATTGTTATGTGCTCGTAAAATATTGGATGCTCATCTTTCTTCAAACGCGAATAAGTATTTGTGGGAAGAAGAATTGATTGCTGATCTGATAAAGTGCTCAGAAGACAGAATATCGAAAAACCAGGTTTCTATAGATTCACTCGTTTGCTTTTGGAATATGTGGAAGGATAAAATTGTTCACATAATTGAATATCTAGGATGCCTTGAAACGCATGATGTTAGTGAACACAAAAGTTATGGAGACTTTTGTTTTGATTACTTAGGAGTGTGGAGGCTATATCATAATCTGAGTCCAGTCTATGTTTTACTCATCTCCGGAGCTGATTGGGTTCGAGGTCTGGACAAAAGATATTTCCGGAATCATGGGAAGTTGGTCTCTATTGATTTTCACCAGCTTGTTTCGGCCGCTCAGAATTATTGGAGTTCAGAACTGCTCTCTGTTGGTGTGAAGGTTTTAGACAAGCTTGAAGTGCTTTACAAGTTTGCAATCAAGAATTCAGATCCAATCTTCTGCCAAAGCAGGTCTTTGACCCAGATATATGAGGTTGCGATATATCTTTTGCAGTCCAAATGTTTGAAGCGAAGGTATCAAGATGCCGAGACACTGCAGAGATTTGTAACTTTTTCCACTGAGAGTTTTGTTGCTTGCATTTTTCCTTTAGATTGGAGGAAATCATTGAGGCATAATATAATATCTCTTAGAAGAACCAATGCTTCAAAGAGTGTGATGAAACAAGTAATAGTTGAATATACCAGCTCGAAGAACAAGCTGTCTTATGGGCAAATTGGAAGGCTTGTAATGGTTATTCTCGGGTCTGGTAAGCTGAATGGTGATGGACTGTATGAAAATCTTGTGAAAAAGCTGGACTGCAGCCCACCATGGAAGGAGTTTGTTGAGATTCTCTATGGGAATGTTGGACCTGTTAATACCCGTCAAGAACTGAGAGAGGTGTCTGTTATGCGGAAGTTCCATATAGCTCTAATTGAAACTTATACTGCAAACTGGAGGGTTTATGACTACATATCACCTGGTTGCTTCTTGTATCTTGTAGAGCGCCTTTTGTTTTCTGAAAGTTGCTTTCAAGGTTATGTTATCACTACGAGTTCTTGTTTTATTGAATGGCTTATGTACCAGGAGGAAGATACCAACTTAAGTTCCATAGTGGTTGATGTTCGACCATCTTCTGCAGGCATCCTTAATTTTGTGCGTGATGTGGTTCAGAAGTGCCTTTATGATAAGGGGGATATGATTGAATGGATTAAAATGTCCAGTGCAGATTGGAAAAACTATTATTCACTACTCATACTGAGACTGGTCGTTGTGTTATGCTTGCTTTATGTGAATTATGGGATGTGTTTAGATGTACTCTTTGATTTGCTGGGGATGAGCTCTATCACTGAACAATTGCCATGGGAATTTTGTGACACACTTAAAAGGAGGAGTCACAATTCTCTTAGTATTAATGTGAATGTGCTAGCTTCAGCTCTTAAGAAGATTGGTAATACTATGGTAATTGCGAGTTTTGGGTTTGATTGTTCAAGGTTCTTATGTTCTGATGCCATTTTTGTCAACATGAAGGTCAACCAGTGCAAGGATGACATATTAAGAAAATTGATTTCTAAACCACCCGTCATTCAAGCTTCACAATGTCAAATTGGATCTGATGTAGTGAAAGGTAACAATACGTGCACTGGTTTGCATTCTGCAAACAATTTTGACGAGGGGAAGAGTTCTGAGGTTCTGCCTTCAAACTCCAGTTTGGTGGAATCGTTAGAGATTGATGTTGCTTCTGATAAGCAGTGTAATGCTGAAGCCAGTCACAGTAAAGGTGTAGAAGATTGCATATCCAATCCGAAGTGTCCTCAAGCTGATGCTGTTTCTGGAACCCAATGTGGCAGTAAAGAATTACCCAAGTGTCCGCAACCTGATGCTGTCCGCAACCTGATGCGTGCTGCTGCTGTTTCTTTAATATTTTCTAATGTGATTGAGTTAATACTAAAGATTTACCACACTTCTTGATTCTTATACCAAGAATCATATATGCTACTCTTAAATCTTTCATGTTAAAGTTTGAAGAGAGTAGAACCTTTGTATAATTTACAACAAATACCCCCCTTATATATCAGTGAATAACTTATGTCTTTTCATGTTTTCGGGCGATGTCTAGGCATGCGATATCTAATGTACCTACTTAAGATATCAGTTTTATACTGATATCTATAATGAGGTTAGACATCTTTTTTGTTTAAATTCTGATGTCCAATGGGTCCTTTAGATATCAGTTCTCCAATTTTCTGGTGAATTAAGATTCTGAAACTGATATTAAAGATAGAAAACACATCGTTAATTACTATGAAAATGATCTAAATTATGATTTAGACATCAGTTTTCTTATATTTATCGATATGGTAAACTCATTAAATGTATTTTTTTATGCTTTCTACATCGTATTTTATGTGATTTTTGATATGTAAATTATCTTAGATATCATTTTATGCTCCCAGAACTGATCTACTTGCTATGTTACATATCGGATTTTTTCTATAAATAGATATTTGAATGTATTTAAAACATATGTATTTGATCTATAACTGATATAAAAGACATTGTTGGACATAGGTTTTTTATATTTATTGATATTGTAATGTTACTTTGATATTGGTTGTTTTTGGTAAACTGATGTGCATGCTATTTTATATTTCTGTTTTTTAACATAAACTGGTATGAAATTTATACTATAATATAACTGTTGTTATCCAATTTGTACTACAATCCTGATATAAAAGATATAAATTGACATCCAAGCCTGAAATTAGTGCAATCTCAATCTATTCCATTACCATTAATTCCAACATCCAATACAAGTCTTTCAAGACCTTCCGAAAAAGAACTCATATGTACAAATAAAGAACTCACATAGAAGGCTCTATCTTCTATACAACTTTTTATAACTAAAAGAAAACATAGAACATGTCAGACCTTTATCAGATCCAGCTGCTTCTAAACAAGTTCCTGGTCATCTGGGGTTGTAAAGCTTCCAGACCATGTAAAGACAGTTGAAACACTATGTAATATGTAAGAGTAGGAGGAATTCAAAGATGATGTAACCTGATGGAAAGGATTAAGGAAAAAACAGTGAAATCAGAAAGGGGTGAATGTTAACAAGTATAATATTGCCATATACAGGACAAGTATATGTGTGTGGGCGCAGACACAAAACAACACAATAGTCTACAAGTATAACATTGCAAAAAAAAAAGGTAGCTTACTGCTTCGACTTGTATTGCTTGCATATTATCAGGCCCCGTTCCTTGGACACGAAATAATGCAACACCATCTTCTTGATATGTCTCATCTGCAACTTCTTTCTCCGCAACATAATTTTTGTATCCATCACTTGGACCACCCTGATAGATTTCATATAGTCTATTTTTTGGTCATTTGAAAACATGCAATTATGTATAAATGTTAAATAAAGAAAGTTTGTTTCTTAATTTTTTTTTTCCAATTTTTTTATGCTATCTTAGAATCCACAAACCTTCAGAACAATTATGCTTTGGAAGATTGAATAGAACTGAATTGGTTCATTTCCTTCTTAGATACAAGCCTAGAAATTTAAAAGGAAAAATTATATCATCAGTAAGTAACAAAGTAATAAGGACAATTAATTACATCAGGGTAACTATAGCATTTACAGTTGAAGGAAAACTACCTGGGCAGGCAGAAACTTCAATGACTCAACCATCTTGCTTGCTAGTGAAATAGCTGACGCTCTTTCTTCCTATTTTAAGTAGTAATCATAGTTAGAAAGCCTTCCATCAGCTGTGCAATCTAGATGCATTTATATGAGCTCTATGCATGAAGAAACGTACAACTCTCTTATCTCTTGTAAATATGTCACATTTAGCATGGAAAAATGAGGGAGGAAAAAGACTTCAGTAACTTGCTAAAAGTTATTTTAGTTGAGTTGATGTCGTATAAGCACAATGTGCATCAAGGCAATAATTTGAAACAGTTTACAGTCACATTTTAAGTACATGACCCAACACCAATCACATTTCCAGCGAATGCTAAAGATTTAAAAGTAATCTGATTTCATGCATAGAGAGGGGGAGGGGACAAGGGAAAAAAGAGAGAGAGAGAGAGAGAGAGAGAGAGAGAGAGAGAGAGAGAGAGAGAGAGAGAGAGAGATCTTCAGCCATCTGTGGTAGGTTTCAGGACCAATAATACATTACAAAAAATGCTAACCTCTACTTGAGCAGCAGACTCTTTTTTCTTTTTAGGAGCATTTTCATCATCTGCTACAGTCCTTTCACCAAGTAATTCATGAAATTTTGCATAAATGGATTGTTGTCACCTAAAAATGCATGGCAGACACAATGCAGTAAGCAAATTATTTAGCAATTACTTGATAAAAAAAGAAAGAGTTCAAAGGTTTGACCAAAGAAAAAAGAAAAAGAAACATGTTCAAAGGTAGTAAAATAAGATCACCTTGACAATTTTTGGATCAGCCCATGGATGCCTCTTCCTAGAGACAAAGTGTGAAAATAGATCACCCACTAGAGACAAAACAATAGAAGAAGAATATATACTAACAAATGTTGTACTGTAGATACTATTGGTCCATATGGATGGAGGTGTTGGAATTAATGCACTTTAGTGACTTTTTGAAACATTTATATTTATGGCAGCAGTCAATTAAGCTGGTGCAGACAAAGCATGGCTCATCTTTAGAGTTCCTAGGCAAAGTCTTTTCAGCTTTCTAGGAAAGAAATCTCTAGAGCTATATGCTTTTATATTTGTATTAGCTGTAATGATCAGTAAGCCAATTTAATCAAACACTCAAGAGCTCTGCTGTAGCAACTCAAACCTTTGTGTTCTCTGCATAATTTTTCTGCAGTAATCTCTTGTTTTGTTTCTTAGTTTCATTCCTCATCCAACAAATTGGTATCAGAGCAGGTTCTTTCAATCATACTGGGCGGATAACAAACTGCATCAGAGGAGATGTCTTCAAAGGAAGGTGGATCAGTTTCATACTCTTTTCTTCCCATCTTTGGAGGAGAAAACTATGATTTTTGGAGAGTAAAAATGAGGACTTTGCTTCGGTCAGAAGGACTTTGGAGTATTGTTGACAAAGGCTTTAATGAACCAGCAAATGAAGCCGAACTTACACAGCAACAAAGAGAAAGGTATGAAGCAGATATGATGACTGATGCTAAAGCTCTCTCAAAAATACAGAACGGAGTCACCTCAAACATTTTTCCAAGAATTACAACAGCTCAGACAGCAAAGGAAGCTTGGGAGATCTTAGAACTAGAGTTTCAGGGAGATGCCAAGTCAAGAACTATAAGGCTTCAAACTTTGCGCAGAGAATTCGAAAATCTCAAGATGAGTGAATCTGAATGCATCAAAGATTACTCATCAAGAGTAAATGAAGTTGTCAATCAAATAAAAACACTTGGAGAAGCAGTCTCAGACCAGAAGGTAGTTGAGAAAATACTGATCAGCTTGCCTGAAAAGTATGACCCCATTGTTGCTGCAATAGAAGAATCCAAGGACATCACCACTTTATCAGTTGAACAACTGATGGGTTCTCTAAAGTCTCATGAGCAGAGAAGACTGAGACGAAATGATCAAGCTGTTGAAAGTCTTTCCAAACCAAGCTCACTTTTAAGCCACAGAAGTTCTACAAGAAAGGAAATCCAAAAGGTAACCAACGGTTTGGAGATCAAAGAAGATGGAAGAAGGGAGACTCCAGCAAAAAAGAAGAAACTAAAAATGACAGAGGTATGACTTCTGATGACAATAAACCTCCTTGCAAAATTTGCAATAAACCAAATCACTCTACTGCTAGCTGTTGGCATCGTGGAAAACCCAAATGCAATTATTGTAAGAAATTTGGGCATGTTGAAAAAGATTGCAGATTCAAGGCCACTAACCAAGCAAATTTTTCTGAAAGTAAAGATGATGATGATGAAGATGAGAACCTATTCTATGCTTGTCAATCAGCTCTCGAAGAAAAAGAAAGCATTTGGTACCTTGACAGTGGCTGCAGCAATCACATGTCAGGAAATGAAAAAATATTTCTTGATGTGGATACTGCAATTACTCCTAAGATAAAGCTTGGTAATGGAGCTGTTGTGTATGCGAAAGGTAAAGGAATTATTGCTGTCAAAACCAAGAAGGGAGTGAAGCATATTAATGATGTTTTACTAGTTCCTGAACTAAGTCAGAACTTGCTTAGTGTTGGAAAGCTTGTGGAAAATGGCTACAGACTTATGTTTGAAGATGGTGGCTGCACCATTTATGATAAAAAATCAAAAAATATGGTCATTGCTTCAGTTAAAATGGAGAAAAATAGAAATTTTCCCATTGAATTTCATTATAAGCAAATGGTTGCATTGAAGGCTGATGTTATTCAAGATACTTGGTTGTGGCATAAGAGATTTTGCCATTTAAATTTTCAAGGGCTGAAGCTATTGCAACATAAGAGCATGGTGAATGGGCTGCCTAAAATTGAAACATCATTTGATGCTTGTGAAGGGTGTATTATGGGCAAGCAGCACCGAATTCCATTTCCAAGACAAAGCACATGGAGAGCCAAAGCACCGTTGGAGCTTGTGCACACTGATATTTGTGGCCAAATGCGAACTCCCTCCTTGAATCAACACAGGTACTTTCTCACTTTTATTGATGATTATTCGAGGATGGCCTGGGTCTATTTTTTGAAAGAAAAATCAGAGACTTTTCTGGTTTTCAAAATATTCAAGGCATTTGTAGAAAAGCAAAGTGGCTGTGCTATTAAAGTTATTCGAAGTGATAGAGGAGGAGAATATACTTCTCAAGAATTTGAAAGTTTTTGCAAAGATGAAGGCATTTGGAAGCAATTGACAGCAGGATATAGTCCCCAACAAAATGGGATTGCAGAGAGAAAGAATCGAACAGTTGTGGAGATGGCAACCTCAATGATGTCTGAGAAGGGCTTACTTAAGAGTTTTTGGGCAGAAGCTGTACATACAGCTGTCTACATCCTCAATCGATGCCCAACTAAAGCTGTGAAGAACAAGACTCCATTTGAAGCTTGGAGTGGATTCAAGCCCTCAGTAAGTCATTTAAAAATTTTTGGTTGCATTTGTTATGCTCATATTCCTGCTGAAAAAAGAACTAAGTTTGATGAGAAAAGCCAAAAATGCATCTTTGTTGGCTACAGCCCCAACACAAAAGGATACAGAATTTATAATGTTGAAACTAAGAAGTTGATTGTGAGCAGAGATGTTATTTTTAATGAAAAGGCTGGCTGGAATTGGGGTGAAAATAAAGTGCAGGAGATGCCATATGTTGTTGTTCAAGATCAAAGAAAACTTCAAGAAGAGTAAGAAGAAGAAGCTATTCCTCATTCACCAACACTTACAACAAGCAATTCAAGTGGAGATGGTTCCTCCCCAAGTTTTTCTTCACTCGAAAGTCCTCCATTAAAAACCCGAAGGTTGAGTGACGTATTTGAAAGCTGCAATTTTTCTGGTATAGAACCAGCAAGATTTGAGGAAGCTCAAAATCAAGAAGTTTGGGTGAAAGCAATGAAAGAAGAGATAAAGATGATTGAAAAGAACCATACTTGGTAGCTTGTTAAGCCTCCAAAAGATCGAGAAGTCATTGGGGTGAAATGGATTTTCAAGACAAAGTTCAATCAAGATGGAAGCATTCAAAAGCACAAAGCAAGGCTGGTGGCTAGAGGTTTCTCTCAACAGCCAGGGGTTGATTTTACAGAAACTTTTGCACCAGTTGCAAGGCTTGAAACTATAAGAACCTTGATTGCTCTTGCTGCTCAAAAGAAATGGTTAGTGTATCAGCTTGATGTCAAGTCAACGTTTCTAAACGGAGTTTTAAAAGAAGAAGTGTATGTAGAGCAGCCTCAAGGCTTTCTAGTTAAAGGGGGAGAAGATAAAGTCTACAAGCTGAACAAGGCTCTTTATGGGTTGAAACAAGCACCCCACACTTGGTATGCTGAAATTGACAAGTACTTTGCTAAGACAGGCTTTCAGAAAAGTCCAAGTGAGCCTACACTTTATGTCTTGAAGGGAGATTCTATTCTCATTGTTTCGGTGTATGTTGATGATTTAATCTTCACTGGCAATGATGAAATTATGATCCAGCAGTTTAAGAAAGATATGATGTGCACCTATGAGATGAGTGACTTGGGTTTGTTGCACTATTTTTTGGGAATTGAAGTTCTTCAATCAGAATCTGGGATTTTCATTTCTCAAAAGAAATATGCAGAAAATATTCTTAAGAAGTTCAATATGCTCGAATGCAAGTCAGTGGCTACTCCTCTAGTGGTAAATGAAAAATTGAAGAAAAATGATGGTGCAAAGAAGGCAAATGCTGCACACTATAGAAGTTTGATTGGAAGCCTTTTGTATCTTACTGCTTCCAGACCAGACATCATGTTTGCCGCAAGTTTACTTTCAAGATATTTGCAAGAGCCAAGTCTAATTCATTATGGAGCTGCAAAAAGGGTTTTGAGATACTTGCAAGGCACACTTGATTATGGAATTCTGTACAAGTTACACTGACAGTGGTTGGGGTGGCTGCCTTGATGATTTAAAAAGCACTTCAGCTTATGTTTTTTCTCTTGGCTCAGGGATTTGTACTTGGGTTTCAAAGAAGCAGAAAGTTGTAGCCCAATCATCTGCAAAAGTAGAATATATTGCGGCTGCCAAAGCAACATCACAAGCCATGTGGCTTCGAAGAATTCTTGATGACATTGGAGAAAAACAAGAAGAAGGAACCATGTTGCCACTGCCATTGCAAAAAATCCAGTCAATCATGATCGTACCAAGCACATTGATCTCAAATACCATTTCATTAAAGATGAAATTGAGAAAGGGGAGATTCAACTTGTGTATTGCAGGACAGAGGAACAACTTGCTGATGTACTGACCAAGCCACTTCCCAGAGAAAGATTTTGTTATCTTAGAGAGCTCATTGGAGTTGTGAAGAAAGTGCATTAAGGGGGAGTGTTGGAATTATTTTTGAAACATTTATATTTATGGCAGCAGTCAAGTAAGCTGGTGCAGACAAAGCATGGCTCATCTTTAGAGTTCCTAGGCAAAGTCTTTTCAGCTTTCTAGGAAAGAAATCTCTAGAGCTATATGTTTTTATATTTGTATTAGCTGTAATGATCAGTAAGCCAATTTAATCAAACACTCAAGAGCTCTGCTGTAGCAACTCAAACCTTTGTGTTCTCTGCATAATTTTTCTGCAGTAATCTCTTGTTTTGTTTCTTAGTTTTAATTCCTCGTCCAACATGAGGCAACAGGAAAGTAGAGGAAGTATAATGTTCAAAGCTTTTATAGTCTACTGTTTAATTTTCTTCAGTATACTTAGTACCCAAAACGAGTGAAACAATTATGGTGTCGGCTCTTTCAAACTCATTCTGATGATCGGTATTGTTGCTTGCCAACAAGTTCATAGAGATTGATCATCACTTGTATGAATTTGGGTATGTGGAATACCATATCCAGGTAAAAATCCTCAGCATTCACATACTGAATTTGGGTATGTGGAATATTCTAGTCAATCTCTATATTGCCTTAGATTTTTTATTGTTTCGGTAAAGGAGAAATATCTGGATTTTTAGGGTTCCTAAAATTGGAGCTAATTTTTTTTTTAAGAGATCACGTTGGGTTCTTTAAATTTGGAAATAATTATTTTTTTTTTTTTATTTTTTTTTGTAATTTAAGTTTTGAAAGATTTTAAGTAAGGTTAAAATAATTTTTATAAAAACTGATGTGTCAAAAATAAAAACTAATTTGGCAATGCCATGTCACTATGGCACAATTAGGGCACTTTAGCACTCTCCTTTCGCTTATGCACTTGTTATATATTTACAAATGCACTAATTTTCGAATATGCATTTATTGTATTTTACAGATGCATTGGCCTTTTTTTTTTTTTTTTTCAGATGCACTAATTTTTTTTCTAGATGCACTAATTTTTTTTATTCTCAGATGCACTTTTAATCTTTAGCTAAACTTATTTGGCTGGGTGTCCTTTAAACCAACTTTTTAAGTTGTCGGAGCCTACAATTTAATGGACCCTAAAAGAATTTCATCCCCAAAATTCCCAAAGGATACTCAAATGGGAGAATCGTTCATTACACGAATCCTTTTAGTGTTTAACAACGATAGAATCGAAAGGAAAGTCTCACAAGAATAGAGATGAAAAAGAATTGAATTGAATCTTACTTCCAAAAGAAGTAGATGATTAACTGATAAAATTTGTTCAAACTAAACTCTCACGCAACTTTTTCAGACTTTTGGCTCATTCCAAAGTCCGAGCCCAATATGGTACTTGATCTTATGGTGGGGATACCCATTACAAGTTCAAATGAACATTAAATTTTGTCACGTGTGGTGCACTTGGAGGTGCAAATCGGTGATTATATGTTCCCTCATCTCCCTTTTGTAGTTCCATGTGTTCCTCACATAACCAAAATTGATGTTTTTTTGGAGTATTTTGATAGAATGGATTAAAGTGGTAAAATTCAATTAATTCATAAATTCATTTGACACTTAAAAAAATTTGTGAACAACACAAAAATAATAAATAATAAATAGACCAAACGTATCATTATCTCTTAATTACTATTTTTAAAATTTTCTTACATAGTTCATGTGAGGAGACGTACACTGCTACGCCCATATAGGTCCTTAATTATTCCTATATCATAGGCTCATCTGAAAAACAAAAAAGAAAAAAAATTGAGAAAGAGAAGCTGAAGATCATTAGGTATTTAGGTGTGTGTTGGAACTTGTAGCAGTATGAATGCTAATCACTTCCCAAGAAGATACTGTACGTACGGAGCAACCAAGGCTGCTTTGTTATTGGTGGACGCCAGTCCTCCTTCCATTCCTCTTTAATCTCATGTTGATCGAGTGATCGCTTCGCTTTTTATTTCCTTCTTCTCTTTCCTAGTAATATTGAATTTCTCTAAATTTTCTACTAAACTGCTATCCAATTTTGCTACAACGTAAAAGTTCTCTCCTCTGCTGACAGACAAAGTAAGACATTGATTTTCTTGGAGACCAAACAGCTTGAGAACCTCAAGCTCAAGCTCTAGATCTGCTACACTATCTCAGAACCTTAGTTCAGTGGTGCTGCCCTCGCTTTCTTAGCAGGAAGATTTGGTACGATTGCACTTTGATAAGAAACCTACCCTATTGTAACACAACATACTACATACATACATGCATATATGCTCTCACTCTGAGATTGATTGCCTTAATTATGACTTGGTTTGCTCTCTTTTTGTACTCTCTTTAATTTACTTGATCCATCTTCAAAATGGTGTACTCTCTTTAATTTAATTGGTAATACTGTTTTCGATAAATCAATCCAGCCATATTAATTTATGAATCTTAATTTGTTTTATCTCTTTCAAGATTTTCTCTGTAACCAAACATAGATTGATTTATCATCTTTCTCCTCAATATTATATGATCGATGAGGAAGCGTCTTTGGTCCACAAATTGTACAACTTTATTAAGTTTTGAGATTAATTGTATTTAGCCCATGATAATGCATTTTCTATTCTTTGTTTCCAATTTGAATTTTTGAGCTGAATATGAGTTTCTCTGGTGGTTTTTGGATTTGTATAGGAATTGAATCATATAGATAATCAGCCGTTTTGAACTTTTTGTATAATATTTTTTTCTTTTTCATTCATGGATATAGGAGTTTTAGATCTTCGGTTCTTCCAGTAATTTATGTCTTCAGATTCTTATATGTGGATATAATAACAGAGTTCTTCTTACTTTTTTTCAGTCATCAAAAGTGGCTCATGAGATTGAGGAGATCTAAGGGAGACATGAGAAGAGTCTTCTACAATCTATAAAAATTGGATTTTCAATTGAGTCCTGACCAAAAAGAAACATCAATCATTCGACTTTTGTTTCGTTTAAGCAAGCAAAAGCATATTATGCTTATTTCCATTCTTGGGATGGGTGGCATAGGAAAGACAAAGTTACAAATGATATGAACAACTCAGGTATGAATGTTCGAAACCCTATTTTATATGATTATCAATATGATATTGTGGACTAATTAGATGAATTATTCATGATTATCACTACGACATTAGCGTCTTGGATGACTTGCGTCTTTTTTATGTTAAAGAGCAGCATTGCAACTTCAAGTCAGATACTAAGTCAATGAAAATGTCTACACAATAAGATATTATCTAGTGAACCAGATTTATTCCAAATGGGCTATATTGATCGAAACAATATCGAATCCGGTAGGAGACGCTAGTGTATTATTTGCAAAGTATCAACAGTCCTACAGGAAAGATATTGAGAGGTCTTTTAGGATTTTGAGGGCAAGATGAGAGATTCTCAAAAAACCCGCTAAAGGATGGAGCATCAATGATCTCGGTTATATTATGAAGACGAGCAGCCAGAAAATGAAGCTGATGAATTGGATGATGACGTCGACCACGTTCAGGAAAGGATCGTCCGAGCTGTGGCACGATATGACATTGAACCATATGATGGAGGTGAAAGTTATCGTCCACGTTGTGTAGTGGAGAGGCTTTCTCGGGTAAGGTTGATTAGGTCAAGGGCACTCCATGATCGACTAAAGCAAGATCTGGTAAAGCACCTCAGGATGCGCCAAGGAAGTCGGGCCCACGCACGATGCCAGCGTTGAATGTCGACGTTTTATGTGTCCTTGTGTTTGTCGTTTATGTGTGTTGCATTTTGTTTTGATTTCGAGTTTTTGGTTAAGCATCTTTGTGTGCATGTCTGTGTTTGTCGTTTTGTATCGTATCGTGAAATAAAATAAATCGTGTTATGTTTAATTTTCTTGTTTTATGTTGGTGAAATGAAATAAAAGTATTTGATTCGAATATGTGACTTGACATGACACAACCAAGACAATGACAAGATCATACACCGACTCCACACTCTGTTCCATTCATTTTTCATGTTGATTCATGTTCGTATGACTAATTATCTGGGCATAACGACAAGTCACAGAAGGCTTAACATCATGTCGTTTGGGTTTAGGCCCAAAGGATAAGCCCTTCCTAAGTTCTTGGGCTCCTGAGCTCCGACTTCTTAGGCCCAAAGACGAAGCCCTTCCTGGGCTCCTGGGCTCCTAGCCCCTGACCTCTTAGGCTCCGGCCCCCTAGGCTCTGGCCTCCCAGGCTCCGGCTTCATAGGCTCTGGCCTCCTAGGTCCTGACCTCCTAGGTTCCGGCCTCTCCAGCTCCAGCCTCATAGGCCCCGACCCGTGTCGACTCATTCGGATCCACGAGACAGGTGACACGTGGCGCTCCTACAGTGCGATTTATTACAAGGGACACGTGTCATCACCGGATTGGTTGACACTCTTCCAAAAGTACTATAAAAGAGGTACTTTCTTGTCACAAAAGGACAATTCAATCAATATTATACTATTCACTCACTCTGCTCACAGATTCTCTGAACACTGACTTGAGCATCGGAGGAGCTTCGGCCGGTACCACACCGGTGCCCTTCCTGCTCACTTTTGTGTGCTTGCACAGGGTGCTTTGGATATTATCACTTCTCCACTATTCACTAGTCAAACCCAGCTACCTGTTCCTACCCCACTTCGATGTGTCATCCACTCAGTGGTGGGTCAACGGGTCCACGTGGTTTGACTCGACGTTGACTGCTTTACCATTTTTCAGCATCAACAGTTTAGCGCCGTCTATGGGAAAGTACAACTTTTCCCCATTTGATTCTCTACCCTCAGTTGAGGTGCACCAAAACCTTCCGACCTTCCGACCCTCGCGATGTCTGACGGAGGTCCTATTCTCGACCAGGTCGACAACACCCCACTGGGTGACAAACGAGGCAAGAAGATTGCCGAACCTGATCAGGAGGCATACATCCAACGGTTGGAAGCTCAACTCCAACGAACCCATGAACAGCTCGACCTCCAAAAGGACACAACACAGCTGTACGAGCGACTTCTCCACGACAAGAAAGAACATACCACTCTCCGGAGTGGTGAGAGGAGGAACCCCCCTCGAAGGGATCGAAATGTTCTGCGTCAACTGAACGCAGGGCAAGGTAGCCGCCCACCCCTAGGTTTCCAAAAGAGACTTGTGAGCAAGTCGCTGACTCCGGTAACAGCGGATCTCTTCCACCAGACCAGCTCCAACAACTCTTCATGGACATCAGTGAGCACCTGAGGAGAGTGGAGGGGGGCAGTCGTGGTGGACACCCATCTCTGGAAACAAGGGAGCTACCTGGACCTTTCACAGCCCGCATCCTGTCCATTCCCCCGGTTGGCGACGTTCGACCTCCCAAAATCACTCCGTACACAGGGTAGGAAGACCTATATGACCACCTCATGAGTTTCCGGTCAGCTCTGGAGTCTAAAGGTGCCGATGACGTTACAAAGTGTCGGATCTTCCTTTCTACCCTCTCTGGCAGTGCAAGGAATTGGTTCTATCAACTTCCTCCCGGCTCGGTTGATTGTTTCAACGAGCTCCGAGAGCTCTTCCTAGGCCAGTATATCATCCAGACCGATAGGATTTACACCACGGAGAACCTGACGCGGGTCCGCCAGAGCAGCAGGGAATCTCTTCGGGAATATATCACCCGATTTTAGCTAGAGTGATCTCGGTGTCGCGACTGTGATGAGAAGGTAGCCTTCGCTGCTTTCGAGGGTGGTCTCTTAGAGGGGGACTTCTTGTTTGAAATCAACCGCCGCAATCCGCGCACCTATAAGGAACTCATGCAAGAGGCCATTGCCTATGCTACTGCTGAATTCAAAACATATGGGAAAAAGCCACCTACCATAGATCGCCCAAGTACCGACCAGGCCATCATAGTGCCACCCCAGCCCAAGCCTTACTCGGGTAACGAGTATGGGGGGTCCGGGAAAAAGTTCAATAAATTCACCAAGAAACAATTTGGTGATGGTAGAGGCGGAGGACAACGAAGGGAGGAAACTTATCAGACATGCTATGCCTCCAGGTTCAAAGTCTATACAATTCTCACTATTACTTATACAGAATTGTATCCCCAGATCAAGGACATACTTCCTAAGGTCCCACCCTGCCCACCACAAACACGGTACCGAGCTAACAAGAACTTTTTTTGCCTTTACCATAACGACCATGGCCATGACACTGAAGTATGCAGAGCCTTTAAGGAGGCCATAGAAACTTTGGTACAGGCTGGAAAGTTGGATGGCTTTGTAGACAAGGAGGCCACTAAGAAGGCCAAGACCGAAGGACAACGACGGGGGCGAGTCAATACCATCTGTGGGGGCCCCACCCTCGCCGGCAACTCCAACAGGGCTAGGAAGGAATACACTCGAAGTGCTCAGCAATGCTCCGGCGTTATGGCTGTAGACTTCCACCGTGGCAAAAAGACTCCTTAGCTCGGGTGGTCGCCCATTTCCTTTGCTGAGGAGGAGGAATGTGATTTAATCTTTCCACACGATGACCCTTTGGTTATTGAGGCCACCATAGCTAACTTTGACGTGGCTCGGATCCTTGTCGATTGTGCGTCAACATCCTCTTCGCCTCAGCCTTCACAGCTCTTGGAATTGACCAGGAGAGGCTTGACCGATCGGTCGCTCCTTTACTTAGCTTTTCGGGCGATATGGTCACCCCTCTTGGTGGGATCTACCCCCCCTCACCCTCTGGAGGTATCCTTCGTCCGCTGGGTAGGCAGGTGAGATGAGAACTTCTTCCACACAACTGTCATCTGGCTGGGTAATAGCTCTGAAAGACGAATCACGGGGGTCTTCAGGAGGATCCGGGGTAGGGCAGGTGAGGGAAACAGAAACAGCCATATAGGGCTTGGCCTCTTTTGATGGTCGACTGCCCTACAGCTTACAACGTCATCCTGGGACGACCGGCCCTTAACCAACTGAAGGTTATGATCTCCACTCACTTGCTTTTGATCAAGTTCCCGACCCCATGTGGAACGGGGGTAGTCAAAGGCTACCAAGTATCAGCCAGGTCATGCTATACGACTTCCGTTAAGAAGAAGAAAGAGGCCAAGCCCTATATGGCTGTTTCTGTTTCCCTCACCTGCCCTACCCCGGATCCTCCTGAAGACCCCCGTGATTCGTCTTTCAGAGCTATTACCCAGCCAGATGACAGTTGTGTGGAAGAAGTTCTCATCTCACCTGCCTACCCGGACCGCAAGGTTCAGGTCGGAACCCAGCTCAGTGTTGGTCTCCGAGACGAACTCATCCACTTCCTTCGTGCCAATGCCGAAGTCTTTGCATGGTCCTATAATGACATGCCCGGGATCTCTCCGGAGGTAATCTCCCATCGCCTGAATCTTAATCCGCAGCACCGCCCCGTCTAACAAAAGCGTAGGCAGTACAAGCCCGAAATCTATGCTGCTATGAAGGACGAAGTCGACAAATTACAGAAAATTGGTTTCATCCGTGAGGTTTCCTACCCGGATTGGCTAGCCAATGTTGTGATGGTCAAAAAGTCAAATGGCAAGTGGCGGATGTGTGTGGACTTCACCGACTTCAACAAGGCCTGCCCCAAGGACAGCTTTCCTCTTCCGAGAATTGACCAACTGGTTGATGCCACAGCAGGCCATGCACTCCTTAGTTTCATGGACGGCTACTCCGGCTATAACCAAATCTTTATGCACAACTCTGACCAAGACAATACGGTCTTCATTACTGACAGAGGCCTATATTGTTATAAAGTCATGCCTTTTTGACTCAAAAATGCTGGGGCCATCTACCAGCGTTTGGTCAACTCCATCTTCTCAGAGTATATCGGCAAGTCCATGGAAGTCTATGTGGACGACATGCTTGTCAAAAGTGTCCGGGCGGAAGACCACGTCCACAGGCTTTCCGAAATGTTTTCAGTACTCAAGAAGTACCAGATGCGCCTGAACCCTGCCAAGTGCACGTTCGGCGTATTTTCGGGAAAATTCCTTGGTTACATGGTGAGCCAAAGGGGTATCGAGGCCAACCCTGAAAAAATCAAAGCCTTGATCGATATGCAATCTCCCAGGACTCAGAAGGAAGTCCAGAGCCTAACAGGCCGGGTCGCCGCCTTGACACGATTCATATCTAAGGCCACCGACCATTGCGCCCCATTCTTCAAAACCCTTAAGGCTTGGACAAAATACATTGACTGGACTCCGGAGTGTGAGAAGGCCTTCCAAGACCTTAAAGAGTATATGGGCAAATCACCTCTACTCTCTAAACCCGAGCCAGGGGAAGAGCTACTCCTCTACTTGTCTGTTTCTCTGACAGCCACCAGCTTGGTCCTAATTCGACTTGAGGATAGGGTCGAGCACCCAGTGTACTATATCAGTAAGGCCCTGCAAGATGTTGAGACCAGATATCAAGAGATAGAAAAATTAGCCCTTGCCTTGGTCATATCAACCCGGCGCCTCCGCCCATACTTCCAGGCTCACCCTATTGTGGTTCTCACCAATCAACCGCTCAGGCAAGTCTTGCAGCGACCCGAGGTCTCTGGCCGACTTATCAAATGGTCCATTGAGCTGAGCGAATTTGACATTTCCTACTGCCCACGGCCAGCGATCAAGGGACAAGCAATTGCAGACTTCATTTCAGAGTCTACATTCCTACCCGAGGCTGAGCCCTCCTCCGCCATTGTGTCGACCACTGACCCACCAACTTCTTCTACTTCAGCAATCAGGTTAGATCACCCAATCTGGTCTTTATATGTTGAGGGATCTTCTAACCAGCAAGGTAGTAGAGCCGGACTTGTTTTGATCACCCCTGACCAGACCACCATCGAGTATGCTTTTCGATTCGGCTTCCAGGCATCCAACAATGAAGCTGAATATGAGGCCCTCCTTGCCGGATTATCTTTGGCACTACATATGGACGTTGAGCAACTCAAAATCTACAGCAATTCTCAACTTGTGGTGAACTAAGTCACACAGGAATACCAGACAAAGGGTGAGCGCATGACCGCCTACTTCACCAAAGTTCAAAGCTTACTCAGTCAGTTCTCAGCATACCAGCTCATACAAATCCCTCGGGCAAACAATGAGAGGGCGGATACCCTAGCTCGCCTTGCCTCGGCTGTTGACCAAACCTCCGGAAGATCTGTCCCAGTCGAGTTCTTACCTTAGCGCAGCACTGATGTTATGGAAGTCTGCCAGTCTGAGCAACAAGCTAGTTGGATGGACCATCTCCTCGCATTTCTTAAGCATGAGAACCCACCTGCGGACAAGACCGAGGCTCGGCGCCTTCGTCATAGAGCCTCCCGGTATACCATTTTCAACGACAAGTTATACAAGCGGGGTTTCTCCATGCCATACTTACGATGCCTTACCCCCGAGCAAGGCAACTATATCCTCCGGGAGATCCATGAAGGGGTTTGCGGCAATCATGCAGGGGCCCAATCTTTAGCCCACAGGCCATTCGCCAAGGCTATTATTGGCCAACCCTCTGCGCTGATGCAAAGAAGCTCACCCAGAAATGCATAAAGTGCCAAAAATTTGCCACTTTTCCGCGCTAACCACCAGAGCCCCTGACTACCATGGACAGTCCTTGGCCCTTTGCCCAATGGGGTATCGACTTAATCGGACCAATGATAGAGGGGAAAAGAAAAGTCAAAATGGCAGTAGTCGCAGTGGACTACTTCACTAAGTGGGCAGAAGCCCAGCCCTTGGAAAAGGCCACCACCTAGACCATCAAGAGTTTTGTATGCAAGAACATAATTTGCCGCTTTGGTCTCGCCTACGCCATGATCACTGACAATGGCAAACAGTTTGACAACAAAGAGTTCAAGTCATTTTGCTCCGCATTCAACATCAAGGTTTTCTTTGCCTCTCCTGGTCATCCTCAGGCCAACGGGCAGGTCGAGGCTGTCAACAAGACCATTAAACATACCTTGAAGACCAAGCTTGATGCAAAGAAGGAAAAATGGTCTGACCTCCTACCCGAAGTTTTATGGTCCTACCGGACGACTTGTCGATCCTCGACCGGGGAAACCCCATTTTCTTTGGCCTTTGCTTCTGAAGCCGTCATCCCAGTTGAGGTCGGACTTGCCTCTTACCGCCTCGACACATTTCGACCTGAGCAAAATGCTGACCAGCTAGCCCTCAGTCTCGACCTAGCTGAAGAGCATCGGGCCCAGGTTGAGCTACACAAGTATGCCTACCAGCAACGGGTCACTCGGTACTACAACTCTAAAGTTAAGCCTCGCCACTTCCGAGTGGGGGACTGGGTCCTGCACAGCACTACCTTGGCCAAAACGGGTGCTCTGAAACCTAACTGGGAAAGACCATATGAACTCATTGAAGTCGTCCGTCCGGGCACATACAGGCTCCGCGCCACAATCGGCAAGGAACTCGGCCACCCTTGGCATGCCGAGCACCTCCGCTACTTTTACAAGTAAACACATCTTGTACCCCCCGGGGACTTTTTTCAATTTCATCTAACTTATCACTTTAATAAATGAATGTCCTATCACGAACACCCTTTTTCTTCATTTTCATTCAAAGTGTTGATTGTTGGTATGGACCTCCGGGCCATCATACATCCGACCTTACCCATATCCATACCATGCATTCAAGGGAAGCTAAGTACCATGCATTCAAGGGCGGTTATGGAGAATGCATTCAAGGGAAACTAAGTACCATGCATTCAAGAAAATTCTACAATACCATGTATTAAAAAGAAGGGCATCCTCCCCATAACGGGTCGGACACTCTCCAAATCATGCAAATATCATTAAGTACAAACTTAATAATTAAAAGAGTTTGCAAGTTGGTACGGGCCACATCCGACCCGCCATATAACTCAAACAAAAATAGGGCGATGGTCCGCCCACCCCTGCCCCCGGGCCATGTTTGCTTCAAACATTTATTTGGGATCCGCCCACCCCTGCCCTTGGGCCATGTTTGCTTCAAACATTTATTTGGGATCCTCCCCCCATGTCATGCTCCCCACCTGTGGATGCTCCATCCTCGTGCTCTACCTCCTGGGTACCTTCCTCCGGGACGTTGACATGCCCATCATTACCAGCCCCTAGCAGACCACGCACGCGGTCCCAGTCAAAATCAGGGCACATCTCCTCGAGCTCTAATTTGCAATCGCCAAAGCCCATTGCATAGCCGCTGTTATACTCGTTGTCCAACTCCTGCTTGGCTTGGCTCAGCTCTTGCCCGCACTGTTCTAACTCTTGCTTAGCCTGGTCCGCCTCTTTCCTGGCCTGCAGTAGCTCGGCCTGCAACGCATTGTTCTGCCCGACCAAGGTACTGACCTTCTCCTTGGCTGAGAGCGCTCTGTCCTTCCATACCACGAAGCTCGACATCTTATCCTTCATCTTCTCCACCGTGGCAAGGACACTAACATGTGCCTGATAAATGAAATACAGTGGCTGCCAGGTCGAATGTCACAACAATGTTATCACATGCTATAAAGTTTTAACTTTGGACATCTCATCATGATATACCACCCTTCCTTACCTGGGATTGCTCGGAAAAGGCCCGCTGTAGAACAGATAGAGGCTCAGCACCATCGCCGATCACCCGGTCATCCCTCCCCTTCTTCAGCGACCCACCAAAATCTGTCACCGCCTGCCTTACCAGACGATCCTCCTCTGGGACTGGGTCAGGCACATTAGCTGCCCTCTTGCCCTTTCTCCCGTGCTCGGCCACGTCCACTCCAGTCTTCCTTTTCCTCCCAGGAGAAGTTACCTTCGGAACAACGGTGTTGGTAGACCCACTATGCCTCATACCCCCAGGCACCGGCGCACCTCTACTTGTATTCCCTTGGGACAAGCCACTCCCGGCCAATAACGCCCCCATCATCAGCCTCCTCTAGGAAGGCGGGGAAGGACCAACTAGTCTACTTGTCTTTTTCGTAATGGCCGTCTTCACTGTAAGACAACAAAATCGATGAGCACAAGTTATTTTTTCATCAACCAATACTTCAAGAGGAAAAGCACAGAAAATCACATGGGGCTCCAAAGCCGTACTTGGTCAACTTTTCAGGAGACAGGAGGTATGCAGCGCTCAATTTTCGGGCGGGTCAACTAAGCATCCTCCGCACCTCTTCCACACTCTCTTCAGACAATGGCAGTCTCTCCCACTCATCTCCTGCAAAAACAAACAACCAAACATTACTATTAGTATAAGCACAACATCAGCTAATAATCCAAGTGTACATAGACCAATGCATCGGCTTCCACTCCTTATGGGCGTCTGGGTTGCCTACCTGTATTTGGCGAGTCGTACCATCGGTGAACTACCTGTTTGCCAACTGCGAGCAGTACACCCACCCTCGCAAATTGGGGCTCGACTTAATTTCAAACAAGTTCGAGAATTGAGCCATACTCGGGGCACCATACCCCTCATCTCGGAACAATACATACAACCCAATTAATGTTCTCCAACTATTGGGTGTTAGTTGAGCTGGCGCAATTCCTAACCTCCTTAACATATATTGGAAGTAGGGATGGAGAGGAAGTCTAAACTCATGGTGAAAACTTTTGGCAAAACACAAAATATGCCCCTCCGGAAGGTCACTCAAAACATCACTCTCTCCCGGGAGGCTCAGACAGATGTAATCGGGAATTTGGAACTCCACTCTCAATTTTTCAAGCTCCTCCTCTTTCATCCTATTCTCACACAGCCCATCCACGGACCAATATGTCCTAGGTACCCTGTGCCTACCCACATCACCACCACTTGGGGGCGTTTCTCTATCATCACTGTTCTCACTACCAGTGTCCTTCCCTTCACTTTCCCTCACCATGGACAGGCTCTCTTGGACAGTTTTGAGCACTTTGCCCCCCCCCCATGTTTCCACACCCCATCCGGGGTCGGGGCACACTTGGCCTAGTTGGTGTCCCATTATTTGTAGACGCCTGGTCGGACTCTCCATCATCCATAGAATTGTCCTCCCTTAACGAATCGTCGGAAGAAACCATGGAATGTCCGACCCCAGCACACCTGCCCATCCAAGACAACACCATGGACATATTAGATCACTACTGGTTTCCCACCCCTCATATGTGCTCTTCCACCCCCAAATTTACAACATTCACCCTATTACTTTCCCATGTTCAGCCACCAATCATGCACATACCAATATTCACAAAATCAATTCATGAGGAAGAGCAATAACAACCAAAGCCTTACCAGTATTTCGCGGCTTCAACAGCTCAGATGGGTTCCGACCCACTAATCTTGTTTCCTATGTACCTGGCCAAAAACACAACAACACCCAATAAATTACAAAGTCCAAAATGAAGGCGTGTGGCCTACCCAGTGCTCGGCAAGGTTCATACCCACCTGCACCTCCACCTGCCCCTACTCACATTATCCACAAATTCACATTCAGAATTCCAAGGTCCGCCTCCGGCTGGACGACCACAATTTCTCACAGTTCTCATTTTCCAAGGCAAAATCGACAAATCAATTGGGTAGGAAGAATTTTGAATTGCTTACCTCAAAACACCCGAAACAAACACCCGCCCCCTGCGCGATCTGAGCAACCCGACCCGAGCCAGCAGAGCAGCTACCCCTCCGACCCGAGCAGCCAAGGGCTTCCCTGCTCCGCGACGATCCGACCCGACCAGCCCCCCCCTCCGGGCCCCTCCTGTGCAACTCGAGCCGCCCACAGCGAACTAGCTCCCCCGCGCCGATCCGACCCAACAACTCCACCCCAAGCCCCCTGCGCC